>NC_141326.1:17055000-17162500 GCF_037954235.1 Aulostomus chinensis
GTTAATAATACTTCTCACTGAAATGTGGAAATATGCTGCAGAAAAAAAAGGGGGGAAAAAAAAGAGTAGTAAAGTACACGTAGGAGGAAATGAGGAAATGCACCGGAGGCGTGAAAAGACTCTTTAAGAATTTGGGTCAGAAAGGAAAAGGAGCCGCATTTCTGTATTTACATGTTGGAGGTTCAGGGCCTCTTTCCTTCAACATCAACATTAAAAAGATCTCAATCATGTTTACAGGCTCGAGGAAGTTGGCCACTCATCCAAAGATGATATTCAAGGAGGAGAAAGGAGCTGAAACAGTTTGTCTCTGACAATGATGAATTGTGAAAAGGGCCACTGTTGAATGAATAATCACTTTTTCAATTATGGATCACGCAACGCTTCTATGTCCCAGAAATAAATAAAGCTGGAAACAAGTGTAATAGGTCCCCTTTAAAACAATTAGCAAGACCATTGTTTCCCCTGTATTAAAGTTCTACATTTATTGTCGATTACTTGCATATTCTACTACTTGGATGGGGGGAACCGATCTCCTTAATTGTGTATTTAACTGAGGAATGTGTGATTTCTTGCTTTCTTTTGTATTCATGAGGCAGACGAGAGCAGAGCACAGACATTCTGAATAAACAAATGGAGAAAAAAAAGCTTCATCTCAAGGCAATAATTATGCATGTAGTGCAATCACACATAACATATTGTAGCTATGGCTTTTATAAAATACGTGCATGTACTTCCTCTACAGCGATTAATCCCACTTCAAAGTGATTTTTCTTTTGGAGGTTTGCTGGATATTCGACTCTGCTGGTCCATGTAGGAAAAGTCTCTTTGGCTCACCTTAAGTGAGGTAACGGTACATGTTCAGGTAAAGAACAGAAGTCAGACGTCGAGCTTGTGTGAGGCACAGCTGCCTTACAGCCCTCGCAGTCATCACCTCATCCTGCAGCCATCAAACTCTCAGCTTGTGCCTGTCTGCCTGTTTGCCAATGTTAGTCACACTGCATGGCTGGAGGTTAAAAAAAGAACTCAAACTCTGTGTCCAAGTTCACACACTCTGATATTCAATCTTTCTCTGTAATTTAAAGGGCAGCAGAAGGTGGACACCATCATCGCCGCGGGCAACATGGCTGCTGATTTGTTATTGTGTCTGCTGAAAGGTGTTTCAGGGATACTATGTTTTGGTCCTGTAACCACCACTGCCACTACCACCACTTAAGCTGAAGAACGGTTCATCGGAATAAACTTTTCATGTTTTTGATATGATTTAGGCTGGACTTCTCTTGTTTTTGGTGTCTTCCCATGGCAGCGATATTGGGATATTTTTTGCCGCATGTTTTCAGGTTGTCTGTCAATCCTATCGTTGTTAACGTCATATCTTTGGAGCGTGCTGAGATATTTGGAGCAAACATCTCCTGGAATCAAGGATGAAGTGCAAAGCTTTGTGTTGTCGGACACATAAGTGCAATACTTCATATCTCTGACGTACCTTGATGAATCGCGTGTACCCGAACATTTTATTTTTTCACTGGCGAGCATGGAGGGGTAGTTGGCTGTCGGTCTACTCGAACTGGCTGATACTCCTGGCAGTGGTGGCCATCTGAACTTTTCATCCATTGTAAACTGTGTTCTTTGGATGTGACCAAAGTTGAATTTCTTTTCCATCACTTCCATTCTTCCATTAATGCGGCGTGTCTGTGCACTGATGGTGTGTTTGTGGAGCGGCTCTGACTGATTACCGTGTAGAGCAACAGCAAAAAGCTTTCTTACCACAACGGATTAAGCCCGAGTGCCAGGCCCACAGGGAGAACCTTTCATCAGAGGACCAGGGAGAAGATAAAAGACTGTTACAACTCAATCACTATCTGGTCTCATGCAATGCATTTAATTACCGCAAGATACACAGGTGGAAGCAGGAAAATGAAAACAAAATAACAGCCTGAGGCTAAAGTCAGAAGAAGTCATGAGAATGTGGAATTCAGTGGCATATCAGACACTAAGATATCTTTAGAACAAAACACAAAGATAACACTCCAGGATAGCTGAGTCAGCACAAGCACACTTGTATGACAGGAACACACATTGATGCACACGCCCCAAACCATTTATTTCTTGCTCTTTACTTTTTATTCTTCCTCCGAGACATAAATGCACATGAGCATGGAAAGACCCACCAAACTCCACGAGAACCTCATTCTGTGATGAATGCCTGCAGCCACGAGGTCAGGCTGCTGAATCAAACAACCGTCCCGGTAGACACCAGTTCCCTACAGGACATGAAAAGTTTGGACAACAAGCACACTGCTGAGCCCACAGTGCTCCCACAACCCCACAAGCAGGACTTCTGCAGGGAATCCCAGCAGGAGATACTCCCCATGTGTAGGGCCCCTTTGGAGATGTGCACTCAGCAGCAGCAGCTGAGGATCAAAGCCTGGTGGAGAAAATAGATCAGATTAATGAAGCCAAGCTGTTTCCTCAGCTCAGAGACACGGTTACCAGCGTGGCAGAAGCTGCTCCGCAGACTTCATGATGTTAGCAGAAAGTTTCAATGTACAACAGAAGGCAAAATCAAACCTATGTGTTGGAATTCAGCCGCCAACACTGCAATGGGCTGACAGTTTAATTTTGAAATGTGGTCTGAGTGATCAACTCTGTCCTCATTGTCATAGTTAATGTCTGAGTGGTAGCGTGTTGACGTGACCCCATATAACCTGAATGCACCAAACACTTGGATGATCAGACAGACTGACAACAAAAAGTTCAGCCATAACTGAAATGGCAGTGAGACCACAAGTGTACGTACAAGTAAAGCATGTACTTAAAGGGACAGTTGCTTTCAAAATGACAATACAGTCACTTACTATTCATGTCCAGAAAACACTTTAAAAAGAAACCCTGTAAACTACCAGGTGTCAACATCCCTGATGCCATGTTTTTTGCATTTCTCTTAGTTTTAATGTGATGCTTTTCCTGTGTAAATCCATCAGTATTAGTTTATGAATGAAAATCCTCCACCCAACAACATGAGGGTGAGTTCAGTTAATGACTGAATTTTCATTTTGGGATGAAGTATCCCTTTAGTTCTGATGTTACTGCATGTGAAAACTAAGGATAGTATACTACAGTCGACCAAATCTTAACCACCACTGCATAGCACCAAATAATACTTCCTGCAACAACAAGGTGTTTTTGAGTCACTCTGTGTGAAGGGTTCTGATTTATCCAGCATTCTTTTGGAGTATCACCAGGTATGAGTTTATCATTTTCTATTACTGTGGTTTTCAATGTTCACAACGCAAGGGCATGACTAAGAATTGCTCACTATAGTTTTTTTCTACCTTGTTTTGAGGAGAAAATAAAGTTTAACGGTAAAATTATGACAAAAACTGTCACAACTTTGACCTTCCTTACCTTCTCCAGCCATTTTTTTTTTTTTTTTTTTTTTGTGATTATTGCATTTTCCCTTGTGCTTGGTCCTGCATCCAAATAAAGCTTCCTAATCGGTTAAAAAATGCTGGTGCATTTATAGTCTGTTCGACTGCCTACATTATATTCCACATGCCAAGTAATTACTTTGCACAATGGTAAATGGATTCTATTTATATAAATATCACGGTTCCATCTTTACAGCACTCAGAGCGCTTGACAATGTTGACACACATTCACACTCACATTCTCAAACACACACAGTCACACACTGATGGCAGAGGCTGCCATGCAAGGTGCCAACTGGCTCATCAGGAGTAATTAGGGGTTCAGTATCTGCGATTACTAGACGGCCACTCTACCTCCTGAGCCATGCCACCCCAGACAATGTTATCATGACTGACACAACTGATGCTGGAGTGTCTAAATATAAAACCCAAATAACAATAAAGAGTCTTTGTCTTCAAATCAGTAGTGCTTTTTCTAAAATGTATCAAATTTCGTCAGGCATGGACTTATTTTTCAGCAGAAAACCGATATAATGTGTCCATGAGTTGAAATTAAATTGAGAATGAGTAAAGATAGAGAAATGTACGCATATTGAAAGATGTTGAATAAAAAGGGAATATGGGAATACACTGGCCACTTTGAGGATTATGAACATGCAATCAAACAGTTTCTCATTTCCAGTTCTTACACAGCAACACTGGCATTCTTCTAGAGTTTTTGGCTGCCTTGCAAGTCTCTGTCTGTGTGGTGTTTGGTTGGTGGGATGGTGGGTGGGTGGTTGGGTGGAGGGTTTACCAGAGCTTTTCACTGAAACAGCTGCCTGCTGTTTGGATGTAGATGAGAGACAGAAAGAGAGAGAGCGGGACAGGGAGCGAGAAAGAGAGAGAGAGAAAATCCAATAAGAAAAACAAAATGTTGAGTTGAAAGGAGTCGTGGATGAGTCTCTCTGGGATTTCCTCATCATAATGCTCTCACAGAAGTCATGTGATCTTTGACGAAATGAAAAAGTTGATTAAAGCCATTTTAGAGGTAGAAGGTTTCAGTTTTGCCATTGTGTTTCTTCTATTTAGAATACATTTTTGTTTCTGTATGCAGCCACCCATGCAGGAAGATGTATGCACTGTAGGATGCATTGATAGTGTACTCCCCTCTATTCTAAATACTCCATTCATACTGTCGATGATACAGTAGTGACTCAATTTTTTTAGAACGGCAAATACCACGCTCTCATATCAGTCACACAGCCCATCATTTTACTGGTGAGATGTTGTGCCAGGTGAAACATACTGATAGCGGCTCCACTCACAGCAGAACAGGCAGGAGGAAATGAAGCAGAACCATAGATCAGAGTGAAGGGGGGGGGGGGGCCCTCTGAAGGACGGATTTGTCAAGCGTCCCTCAACCAACATGCAGATGGATTGGAGGCAGTCTCATTAAAAATAATTGTCCTTGAAACGTATGGCCTTCCGGACCAGCAGGAATACCTTTGGCTCTTGGGGCTGATAATTGAAGATGACCACAGTAAATCAACCGCCGGCACCCCCAGCAGTTGTTGGGTCGACAGCCTGAGAGAAGATTAAGCTGGTATCTGGGCATCAGGGGAAACCTGGATTTACTGCACAAAATAACACAGTCACAGACAACATAAGTCAAGCTAAATGGATATGTGTGCGTGCCTGTGTTCGGTGATGTGTGTGTGTGTGTGTGTGTGTGTGTGTGTGTGTGTAGGGGGGTTGAACTAGTGCACGTTTATAATGCATTAGCTTTTGCTATGAAGGTCAAATATGTGGAAATTAATTTAATATTTACACCTCAGATAACAAAGATGCCATGAATGTGCTTGTAAGTATCAAGGAAGTTCTTAAGATTTGCAATTAAAACTTTCTGTCTCGAGGGCCTGTCATATGTCAGCATGAAAACCATGCTAACATTTCTGGGACATAACAGAGCCGTGTATAACGTCTAACTGTGCCCCGTGAAGGGTTGAGAGATGATAGTTTGACTCTAACTTCTGTCTCGTTCCAGACCCTGATTACCCTCCGTGCAGTTAGCTCCATCTAATTAGCATCAGTGGTAATTAGCGGAGACGTTAAAAGCCTTATAATCAACTTTTCTCCTTCACTCATTTGACTCCCTGGGGCTGTCAGGTCTGTCTGTGTTGGTTCCTTTTCCTCGGCGGGCAACATACATTATACATGCTGTGTTACAGAGCTTACTTTTGTGAAATGGTGTCACTTGGAGTTGAAATTAACTCTGCAGCTCTCAAGCAATCTGAGGTCATGTGCATGGCTTAGATTAAAGGATCACCGTCCGTAGGGCTGAATAGCAGGCTGAGGGACCTCCAGTGAATTTCTTGAAGGTTATTATTTTGTATCAACATAATGAAACACTGTTCATGCAGCTCCCTCGTTTTCTCTTTGGCCCCTCACCCAGTTTTTAATTGACCTCTAGGGCCACATTGCAAAAATGACCTTTACAAACAATAAGATGCATTGGCCAAAGTACAAGATTGTTTCTTTTTATTTACTCATATTTGTATGAAAGAGCTTGGGTTTTGCCTCATCACGTTCTAGATGTCATTGAGGCGATCACTTTACACATTTGGTGGGTGTAGGTGAGAAGTTGTGAAACCCCTCTTGGGACTTTGGCAAAACTGTGTGTTTGTGTGTGTGTGTGTGTGTGTGTGTGTGTGTGTGTGTGTGTGTGTGTGTGTGTGTGTGTGTATGTGTGTGTGTGTGTGTTGGCTGCATAAGGCCGTAATGTGCTGGCATGTATTCATCCTCAACTAATCATCAAAACACAAACACCTACACACTCTCCGTGCTGAGAACCACAGAATTCATGCCGGCTGTTGTCACACCTGTTGCTCTTGGTGAATATGGAACAAACCCTGTGTGAGATTGTGTGTGTGTGTGTGTGTGTGTGTGTGTGTGTGTGTGTGTGTGTGTGTGCGCACGTGTGTGTGAGTGTTTGTGTGTGATTGGTTTTGTATGTTAGTGTTTATGTGTGGGTGTATTGTATGGCGTTTGCAACAAAACAAGGCACGGATTACCAGGCCATTACTTCCTCTGATGAACTGAAGTCTGATGTAACTGAAAGAAAGAAGGTCGACACCACATTAGAAATGTATGAGTTTTTCTTTCACAGTATTTCATTCTTTTAAGTGCACTGAGAAAGTTCTCAGACCTCTTGGGTGTATGAAACCTTTACAAATAATTGACTGTTAATGATCTTGAGACAGGGTTTAATATCTTATTTTATGACATACCAATTTGATTTAAACGGGACGACAAACAAGTTGATGTGGGGACTAATTTTTCTGAAGGTTAAGCTTTCTTGCCTTTTGTCTCTTAATGGACTATGAGGGGACATTACAATTACCTTTCTGAGGATTTTTAAAGAGGTGATGATAATGCAGGGCTCATTAATGCACGTCCTCATGTTAACCTAACTATGATTGTTTCATCGATGCAGCGCTGTTGCCTAGCAACAGATCAAACATTTCTGTTATCCAACTGACCTTCAACATTTATAACTGTGTTCCTGAGACAATGTACATATAATAATGTTAAGTATATATAAAGCGACAAAGCAATAAAAGGAATTATCTTAAAATCTGCACCCCGATGTGTGTTTTTAGAGGAGCCTGTGGTGGGTTTGGGAGCGCACATAAAGTCAAACACTTTCTCGTGTGGATCTGTTGCACCCATCACTCCCCTGCCTGATGCAACCAAATCCAAGCGTCACCGTTCACTGAACCTGCCAGGGAGAGCCATTTGTTTGCATAAGGGACCTGCCAGTAAAACCGTGTTATGGTGGCCACGGCATCACTGAAACTGCTACAGCAAAACACATTCACTGCCGTGCACAGACATACATACACACGCACACACACACACACACACACATAGGTGACACCAAACAGTGCCTGACGAAAATGAGGTCTGGCCAAGGAGCCACTTTAGAGTGATGATGATGATGCTCCATCAATGCCACAGGGCTGGAACTGAGGCAATATAAAGCACACACACACACACACACACACACACACACACACACACACACACACACACACAAACACACACACACACACTTACAGACATATACACAAGCATGATAAAATGATCTCCTGTCTGTGTGAATATATGCCTGTTTAATGAGGGTGATTACCTGCTGCATATTAGTCTCCATTTCTCTCCTATTAGCCCTTTGCTCTCCCGTTCTGACTATTCCTGCCATCTTTGGCACATTTTGAGCATAAACTAGCTATTAAAACCAAGTGTAAACATGCAGGATGGAGGATGGGTGTAATAGACAGACATCAATCAGCATGGATGATTGCTTGCTACTGCAGTTTCTATTGCAGAGGAAGGGATGTTTAGACATGCAGGTGCTCCATTATGATTCACTTTTGGCTCCGTGTGTTAGACTATTTATAGCAAGATTTTTAACACAACAATCTGCTGTCTGTTATATAATATGTTGCAGCGGTGGATTTTGTTCCAACAGCATCATAACTAAATCCTAAAATTAATTATAACACCAGCACTGCACAATCAGTAACTCCATGTAGCAAAATATAGAGAAAAAAAACGCTTTACGTTTACAAGTTAAGTGAACTTTACATATACATTGCCTACAATCCCAGTAGATTTTCGTTGTTTGGTAGTATATAAAAATGCCTCAAACTGTTGCAGTTATGTTGCAGTTGAGTGACACGACAGTGACCTTGACTTTGGAGTGACAAAATCTTCTCAGTTCATCCAAGAATCCCAGTGGATGTTTGTGCTAACATTGAAGTTGTCCTTTCAAGCCTTTTCAGAGATATTGTGTTAATTTGATTTGACCTTTAATTTTTGGCCATTAAAATCTTTTCATTTCTACTATATTTTAAAAAAATTCTCTCAGGACATTCCTGAGATTAAGTGTTCAAGGTAAGTGACAGTGGCCTTGACCTTTTCAGTTTGACCTTGAGTGTCAGTTGACAAATGTGTGCAATTTAAGGAAATTTTCTCATAGTTTAACAGAGATATTGCATTCTTTTTAGGTGTCAGTGATCGTGGCCTTTGACTTTTGACCACCAATCTTCAGTTCATCCACAAATCCCAGCGCACACTTATGTCAGGTTTAAAGGAATTCCTTCTGGTTTTCAGGATACAGGATAGCGGATAAGAATGGGATGGATAACTTGAAACCGTAGTGCCTCTGGTCCACCACTATCCCATAAAAAGGCATAAAAACTGTAGGTCTAATCCTTATGAGTAAATGGTGCATTGCAGCCTGCACCATAAATCATTGAATGACTTCAGCCTCATTCAAAACTGTTCAAAATGACAATAATCTATGCATAAACTCTCACATAATAAATTCATCACTGGCTCTGAACTTCTGTTTTCTGTCAGGAAAAAGAAGGCTTTGATGTTGGGCCATTAGCCTAGAATGGTGAAAGTGACATTAGTGGAGGCATCTCTTAGTGGAGAAAGTGGCTGGCGCAAGAAAATGACACTTTCTTCTCATCTCTCATTCACTGAAAGGAGTGAATTATTGCTGTCAACACATGCATTACCTCCCACATCCCATCACACACACACAAACACACACACACACACACACACACACACACACACACACACACACACACAGGCTCACAGGGGCACGTACCCTTGGAGGCTTGTATTGTTTGGTGGGCAATAAATCAAAATCATGTCGCAAGTCTTATGGCACATTATGATGGCCATCCACAACTGTGTGAGTCAGAATACCAAGGACAGCCGCTACAAGTGTGTCATCCTTTTATGCACTGAAAGATTTCACATGATTTAAAATGCATTAAGGAATTAAGACCGTTCATATTAACGCTATTGATATGATCCAGATTAGTCTTCACCCCCCACTGTCTCTATTGATGTACGGTAGCTGAACTGTTGGTGGATTCACCGGTGAGTGCATGTGTGCAGGGTACAAAGAGGGATATAAGGTTGAGAAATCAGGAGAAAATAAACAAGGGCAAAGATTTGCCTGCACATGCTCATGTATACACACTGCACACACATAGACACACACATAGACACACACACACACACACACACACACACACACACACACACACACACACGGTCACCCACAGTCCCTCACATGTCTCGCCTACAGCCCTTCTGGGCTTGTCTCCATGGTAACAACAGCAGGGATGGTGTCCTTGGTGGAGATGGAGGGATGGAGAGGTGGAGGGAGAGAAAGCCAGCTCTGCGATACAGACACTTGTTGAACAGTTAAAAGGATACCTTCACATTCTGAATTTTAATCTGTTGTGTATAATGTTTCTCCATTCCTGTGCACATTGTCCCTCAGGCTCTCTCCCTCTTTCTCTCTCAATTCATTTGAGATGTGATTCGACTTATTTTGGGGGTTGTTGTTTTTTTTCTCTTAAGGGTTGCCTTGACATTTTCACTTTCATTCAATTATTTTGCTTTAATGAATCGTCTCAACAGCGAAGATAATGCTTCTACATTTGGAGCCACTTTGAAGAATGTAAACAGCATTTTTCCGCTCAAAAAAAGCTTCATTCACATTCTTCGGTGTAAACGGTGATAAAGAACATCTAAAAGAGCTTTCTTCAAGTACATAGGCCATGTAGTCATATCAGAGCTCTGATGAAGGCCTTTATTTGGCTTTGATTTGATTTGACAGATGGGACAATGAGAAAATGTCATCATGCCCTCTAAGTAGACTATCCAAATTAAAATCGATTCTCACATTAACGGCGGAGTGCCATTAATAGCCAAAAAATCTTTACTTGTCATTCCTAGTGACAGAGTCATTCTTCATTCTTTGATGTGAATCAGTATTTTGAAAGTGCCAAAGAACGTGACTGAAAAATGACAGTTGAACTCTGTACCCTATTAACTTTTTTTTTTTTTCAAGCGATTTGTGGGACTCCGCTCAGAGAGTAACGGCACTGAGGTGATACCCGATTGTAGTCAACAAGTGGCTATAAAAAGCAGAATATTCTCAAATACGATTTGCAATAGTTCACCATTTACCCCAAATGAAATCGAAGTTGACTGCAGACAGCACTTGATCTGAATTCTGAAGGCCTACTCAAGTTTTCTACTGTGCTGAATTTGACCGCGGTGTTACTGTTCCTCAGCTTGGGCGTCCAGGAAGTCCCAGGGCCAGATTCAACAGCTTGCGTGGTGCTCATGTATTACTTTCTTAAAATAGAGGGATCTCTCTTCAGTGGTATTCCCTTAGGATATTTTTTTTTTATTATTTTCAAAATTTTAGCTATCAAAGTGAGAGTTTGCCGCATTTTTCTTACAAAATAAAATACAGACAAAATATATCTGAGGTGTGTGGTGGTGACTGTGTCTGCAGAGTCGTTGCTTTCTGCCTGTATTTGAATGTCTTTTTGTCGTTGTTGTTTTTGTTGGGACGTTTCTGGGACGTCTCTGCACAGCTGTGGTTTGGTGTGGATAAAGCACAGCGGGTAAACTAAATTCATTCCTGAGAAAATGGCAGATGAGCACAGAGAAGCAAAGAAAAGGAAATACAGCCCTACTGAGGGAAAACGGCGAGCGGATGAAACGTGAGAACAAGAGTGGAGGGTGATGAAAAGTTGGTCTGCTTTCTGCTGGACAGGGAGAAGACAAAAAACTGCACTGTGCTTGTGTTTGCCGGCGGTTCTATGTTTGTGATTGCAGTGCCAGGGGCTGGTGTTCATGTTGTCAGGGGTTTCTGGGGCCGCTGGGTCCGGAAGGAGGGGCCCAATTTGAGTGAATGTTGTGTTTACAGGCTATAAAACAAACCATGCTACTAACTCCACCTTTGAAGGGACTTCTTGGGTAGTTTTCCCTCATCTCAAATGAGATTGTTAACAGATTGTTTAGTCCATCGAGCTGTGATTTATGATACCGGGCTGTATGAATAAAATCTGACCTTACTTACCCCAGCCTTCATCTTCTTCATGTTGTCCTCCTCCTGATCCAAGCTTCATGTAACCCTGTAAACGTGTGTCATTTCTTAATGCGTGGTGTAAGATGTAGAAACACATGACACAATTCTTTTTTTTTTTTTTTTTTACAAATACAGTGTTATGAAAGTCAAAGAATCATTGCAGGAGGTTGATAAACCCTTTATATCAATAACTGGGGAAAGGAATTCTCAGTTTAATTCATCAACTGTTGAATTAGTCTCTTTTTGCTCTCTTGCACACCACACGAACACACATTTCATCACACCTTTTCACTTAATTTGTTCTTCAATTTAATAGTTTCTCTCTTGTATTGGTTTGTTTGAGTGCAGATGTCCTTATTGCTTTATGCTTAATTATATATATTTTGTTTAATGAATAAAAAAACTGTTGAACAAATCTTTTAGAACATTAGTATTCAGCAAAAGTCGGTTCCTTCTGCGTTCTCTGTGTGTTCATTTCTTTTCACCTAAAACAATGAAAACCAACCACAAATATGCAAAGAATGGGAACACTGAATAGAGAACTGTATGTAATTAGGAAGTAAAGATGCACAGTGAAGAGTTACAGATTGCTCCCCATCATGTTGAAATAACACACTTGAGAATTTAGAGGCATACTGAGACAGTGAATTGTTGTAAACTGTGTGTTAACAGATGTGTGTTCTTTTTTGGAAATGCAATCGGGATGAGTTGTACATGTACGTGGTTTTAGCCAGCTGCCGCTGTCCTCTCTTCCTGGGTACTGAATCTTTTAGTGAGTAGTGGACTTGACTCTGACCTTGCGGCTCTGGAGTAGATTAAGAGTTAGAGGGGAGCTAAAGGCCCTCAAGGGTCGGGGAGGACACCACCTCGCTCCTCTTCATCATCTCTTACAGCTGGATGGCAGAAGTCAGTCAGTCTGCACTCTTGCAGATGTCTCAAAGAGCTGAGTGATGTGTGTGTGTGTGGTGTGTGTGTGTGTGTGTGTGTGTGTTGTGTGTGTGTGTGTGCAAAACAGAAGGAGAGGGACAGATTGAAAGGGACAGAATGACAAAAGGAAAAAGAGAATTCTCCCTCAGGTGTAGACACTACCTGTCTTGATAGCAGATGGGGCAGATCAGATAGCGAGGTCCTGGTGGTGTATAGGGCTTTCAGCGAGGGCACAATAGGTCATACACATACACACGCGCACACACACGCACACACACACACACACACACACACACACACACACACACACACACACATTGGTTGTACATCCTGCACCCTCATACCGATACTGTGGGAGGCAAGGTGTTCCTGAGGGCAGCGAGAGGACAATATATAAGACAAAAAAATTAAAATAAAACAGACAATGGGTAGGAGGGGAAGAAGAGAAACAAAATTCTAGGCGCACAAGCCAACACACGAGTAAAAGTTAAATGTAACACAGCATCGTCAGGTTTTTATTGTGACAATTATCTAAATAGCTATGTAAATAAAATGAATATGCAAAGCCTGGAGCAGGCCTGGAGCATACTGCAAATAGATAGATAGATAGATAGATAGATAGATAGATAGATAGATGATAGATTGATAGATAGATAGATAGATAGATAGATAGACAGACAGATAGATAGATAGATAGATAGATAGATAGATAGATAGATAGATAGATAGAAAGATAGATAGATAGATGATAGATGATAGATAGATAGGTAGATAGATAGATAGATAGATAGATAGATAGAAAGATAGATAGATAGATAGATGATAGATGATAGATAGGTAGATAGATAGATAGATAGATAGATAGATAGACAGATAAATAGATAGATAGACAGATAGATAGATAGATAGATAGATAGATGATAGATAGATAGATAGACAGATAGATAGATAGATAGATGATAGATAGATAGATAGATAGATAGATAGATAGTAGATAGAGAGATAGATAGATGATAGATAGAAAGATAGATAGAAAGATAGATAGATAGATAGATGATAAATAGATAGATAGATAGATAGATAGATGATAGATAGATAGATAGATCATAGATGATAGATAGAAAGATAGATAGAAAGATAGATAGATAGATAGATAGATGATAAATAGAAAGATAGATAGAAAGATAGATAGATGATAGATAGATAGATAGATAGATGATAAATAGATAGACAGATAGATAGATTGATAGATAGATAGATAGATAGATAGATAGATAGATAAATAGATAGATAGATAGATAGATAGATAGATAGATAGATAGATAGATAGATAGATAGATAGATAGATAGATAGATAGATAGATAGATTGATAGATAGATAGATAGATAGATAGATAGATAGATAGATAGATAGATAGATAGATAGATAGATAAAACAACATTTATATTAATTTGGATAAATGCTCTCTGACACAGCCTATTCCTCTTTTAAATTATGCCGACCAGGTTATAGGACCATCTTTTCAGAAATGGAGCTTCAAAGCACTTTTTAATGGATTATCAACCTCACTCTCATTTATTAATGTTAGAGTCCATATAAATTCAGTCCGCTTTACTGTCATTGCCCAGCATTCAAACAAGAAAAATCTTAAACCCTCAACACATTGTCTGTTTATTTATTCCTGTTCACACATATTCAAAGGACAGTAAATGTAAATAAATGTTTAAATAGAAAAAATCAAAAAGCAACAGCTTCCGTTCAACGGCTGTAAGCTACCAGAGATAACCAGGGAAGTGACACACTTAGTACAGCAAAATCTAAATGCAGGCCAATGGGGAATGCTTAGCCCATGCAACAGTCTTCAAGGTTGTCCGTCAGCAGGCTCAGTCTTGAGTTGTTGTCGTCGTTGTTGTTGTTTTTTTTTCCAGCATCCAAAGAATGGTTTGGGGACAAGGAATCTAAATGGCTGCTGAAACCCAGATCACCATCAGTCCCTGTCACGTTAACAAACTGAGAACCTGCTAGTGGACACTGGTGGTGGAAGAAGCTGTCAAGCTGATAAAGCAGGCCATTCAGGCTCACTAAGCCCAGGAGACTTTTGAATTAAAAGACAGGTTTTGCAGGCTGCAAGGAGGGGAAGTTCTGTGTGTGTCGGTCCATGATGGACAAAGTGCACAACCCCCAGTTCTTGAATCACAGTATCACAACCCTCTGGTTAGATATTAGTCCACTACAAGCGAAAGCTGCTCAGCTATATTTTTACTGAATTTGAAGCATTGGATTCCATGAATTTCAAAAATACTCAATTTTTTTTTCCTCTCAAACTGAAGTTAGCCAATCAAGGCTACAATCGACCTGTGATGGACATCTCTTTTATCCAAGGGTCTGAGAAATGACTGGATATTTTTGTGACACGGTTGTTATCTGCCTCTTCAGCGATGAACACTGAGTGGTTTCTCTGCTCCGTTAAACTGTTAATCTCAGATCTCAATTCTGTTATAGGAGGGGTTACATCCAAACGCGTTTAGTAGTTCTACAGCACTCTTTCACCAGCTCTGGCCTGTCCCTTCCAGAGAGGTGACGTTCCATGTCCCAAAAACTAGCTTCCATAGCTGGGGATCAGACCACCAAGGCCCCATCCTCGGTCTTGTGCCAGATCCACAAAGTACCGGACCCTTTTGGTTCCTCCCGCAGGTGGTGAGTCAACAGGGGGATGAGCCCATGTAACTATTTTGGGTTTCACCCAAATTCAGTCATTATCTACTTACCTACTTATTGATGGAAGGTCATGTGAAGTTTTTCAGTCATAAAACACTGATGGAGTTTCACAGGAAAAGTTGTTGCACTAATCTCCCAAAGAACTTCAGTAAAACACATAATAAACCATAAATAATTACACCTCTGAAGTAAGTCTGAAGTGAAGTCGTCTGACGTAAGGAAAAACTTCACTTGTGACGTGTTTTCAGCCTCCCTGTTCACGAAAGCCATGATCCCAAGCATGACAAAGTAGATGGCAACAGTGATGTATTTATTTCAAAGCAACTTGGCATGTCAAAGAGTCGGGACACTTGGATGACTTCAGATGAGCAGTAGGGAGGAACGTTTTTCTTTTTTATGTGTATTTGAAAATTGGCCATCGTTTGCTTCAATTCCAACTTTAGTTTGAGAGATAACTGCAATGACATATTTTGACACTGTCTGCATCAAGAAGGATTTTGGGCTAGCAACAGTAACTAAGGGGGGCAGAGCTTTTGCGAAAGGTGAATTGTGATGACTATCTGAATGGTTGTCTGTCTATTTGTGTTGGCCCTGCGATAGACTGGCGACCTGTCCAGGGTGTACCTTGCCTCTTGCCCGAAGGCTGCTGGGATAGACTCCAGCCCTCCCCGCAACCCTTAACAGGATAAGCAGTAGAGGACAGATGGATAGCTTCTTCATTGCCATTGTATATACAATAAATATACATACACAACAAAATTTATAATGCACTCAGTTTGGGATTGCTCTTTTGATATAAACCATTTGCCTTCCATTTTGCAATAAAATCCCATAGACTTGTCCGATTTTAATGATATTGGTATCAAATCATACATTTGTAACTATGTAGAATCCAGATTTTGACCCATGGACTTACTCATTGGCCTCCTTGCACCATAAATCAGTCCAGGAATTCTCATATTATGCTAAATTAGAGGTTCATGTTTTGTCTAACTTGGTTAAAATGCATGGTATGTATCGTATGGATCACTCTTTGTCTAGTCTCTACCCTTCAAACAGTTTGGCTTGGGTAACTCTGCCAGGAGTACAACATTCCTGCTGACATAGCTCTAGGGGTCATGGAGACATGCAAACTGCCCCACCCCGATAAGGTGGTGGTCCTGTCAAGGCAGTTTTTATTTGTCGTTTCCTTTTTTAATTTTATTTTTTTACATGTAGACAGTAGACCTATGCTTATTTTTCACTTATTGTCTTGCTGCCTGGCTGAGTAGGCCTATACTGCAATGCTTATAAACCTTGCATCTGCAGCTGCACTGTGCCACACAGGTCAGACCAAAGCTGTAGCTTTTGCATCGACTGCAGCATTCCAGCTTGCATCCACAATTGGTCAGCTGCTGGCAACTTTCTGCAACGGGAGGGAGCTCTGTCCAAGCAATCTGCCACAGATCTCCTTTCTTGGTCCATCCCCAGTAGGAGGAGTCTGCGTTTCTAGTCTGTTGACTGACTCCAGATTCAGCCTGCCTGCTTCAGCACTGATCGGGTTGGAGGAATGGCCTCCCACAGCCTCTGCTTCCGAGCAAACATGTCCAACCTTGCATCGTTGACACCTTCATCTGTGCTGGATCTGTCGTACATCATGACCACAAACTTTTCCAAGATCTTCATCATCCACTGTCGGTGGGTACTGGCTCAAGCTCCTCCCCTCCAGCAGGCGTTACAGAGCGCTGTTCACCAAAACCAGCCGACACAGAGACAGTTTCCTTCACCACGCTGTCGCTCTGATGAACTCTTAACAGTTACGGAGTGTCAGAAGAACCTCTACACTATGAACACCTTCGATGCATATTTGCACCACTTCACTCTCAGTTATGGTTGAAATTACACTAGTCATTCATATATACTATACTTATCTATATGTTGTGCATGGGTTGGCTTGTATATATTGTGAGTATTTAGATTTCTTTATTTTTATTTTTTTGTCTTATTCTATTATCTTTATTTTACATAAACTTGTACATTACTTTTTTAAAGAGAACTTAGTAAACAGTCAGTCAAATTCCTTGTTCGTGTTACAAACTTGGCCACTAAAGCTGATTGATTGATTCTAGACTGATGTATACAGACTGCTATATGATACAAGGAAGCCCGTGAGTATGTCCTTGGGTACCAATTCAGAATCAACATACTGAAAAATGTATGATTTGACACCAATAATTAAAATCGGAAAAGTCTTTGCCATTTTATTGCGAAATGCAATAACACCATACGTTCACGGCAGCCATCTTGAAAAATGGCAGCCATTGTAAATTTTGTCATGACTAGCAGGTTTTATCAAAAGAGCAGTACCAAAGGAGTACGTGTGCCAGTGTTGGTGCTTTTATCCAGAAGTGATTGATCATGACAGTTTTTACAGTATGTTAATGGGGGCCATTTTGAAAAATACCCGCCATCTTGAATTTTTATGTGGCTGGCAGGTTTTATCAAGAGAGCAATCCCAAAGAAGTATGTTTGCCAATTTGGGTCTTCTATCCAGAGCTAAATTATTCTCTTGCAATTTGCTGTTATCTGCCCCAGTATACAGTATATCTCTACAGACATTTAGCCATCTAGCCAAGAATGTGGCTAAAGTGAAACAAACTTTTCGGTTTACACAATGCTTTTATCAAGTCTATTGTGCTACTTGTTTGTCAGGACTTATCTTTGACACTGCCAAACTTGTCTTTGACTTTTTTAGAAATCTCTTGAACAGCAACTCCTTGCTGAATGAGTAATCGCAGGATTGTTTTCTCTCATTTCCATGATAACTTCCGCCACATATAAACACAGATATAAAAACATCCACTGGCTATTTTAAGGAGCAGATTCAGTTTTTTTTAACCTCACACTGACATGCAATATTTTTGTACAATAAAACATTTTTATTGTTAATGTTAATATTTGTTTTATTTTCTTCTTCCATAAATATTTTTCTTTTAATTGTTAGTCTTTTCTTTTCTCTCTCTGCACCGTAAATGCTGCTGCAACAATGCAAAGTTCCCCAGTTTTGGAACAAATAAAGTTTAAAAACCAAAACATTTTGATGACACCTTAAGTGTCAGTAACACAGCAGTATACTTACTTACTCGTTTAATTCAAAACATTTGAGATGCTCTAAACACAGTTTGTCTTGTTTTTAATGCTTTTCTTCATGTTTTTACACTGAATATTTCATCCAGCCATCATGTTGAAACACAATATATTTATTTACTTATTTAATTATGAATTAAGGTGATTTTTAACACCTTAACAATGGTGAAGGTCGGTGTTAAAAATCACAAAGATTGTCAATATTTAGGAGACTAAGATATGTACAAAAAAATCCACTTGGGCAATCAAATTTGAACCCAGATCTTTTTTTTAATCCTGGATATGCACATAGAATATACACATTGCCTTTAGTTGCAACAGAAAGCCAGTGTGAGTCAGAATCATCGCCCCAGCCCGTGGTTACAGAGGTAAACCTGATGTAACATAAGATATACATCCAAATGTAACAGTGTGGTTTCATGATGTCATCAAACTCATATAAAACATGTGTGTTAAAGGCCCTGGGCTGTGAAGTCACTGCTTTTTGGATCAGTGATCACTGGGCAACCCGATGATCACTGACATGGATGCTGTTAATGGAGGGGCACTTACAGGGATGACTGGGTCCATAATAAAGGGACCTCTTACCATATCGAGCTAAAAGTGGGCGTGAATATCACATCACATTAAAAAAACAACAACAACAAAAACATTTTGGTCAGTAAATTTCATTTCCCGCTGTAGTTTTTGCATGTCCTAGTGATTGAATATGATTGGTAATATTTCATTGCTTTTTTTCATCAAGAAGTTCCTGATATTGTGCAATACATTGTGAAATTGGCATTGGAACTGTAAAATAATCCAATACTTATGGTCTGAAAATCATCTCTCTCTCTCTCTCTCTCTCTCTCTCTCTCTCTCTCTCTCTCTCTCTCTCTCTCTCAAGATGTCAGGATCTGAAGAATCATGGGTTGGGACCTGGAGGCCACACAAACCAAGAGGGCCCATAGCTGCCCAATACCAAAGCCCAGGGCCCAAATATGCCCCTCCTGCACTAATAGGTAAACGTAAAATTACATCACTTAGCATTTTATTGGCCACTTCAATTCTTATCATCATCACTGACATCTGCTGTCCCTGGTGCCTTCATGCAGGTGGTATTATCCATGACTCTACCAAAATCCAGCCACCAATGTTCAGTTTTGGAAAACGCCATGCAGATCTCAAAACTGACTTTTCCCCTGGACCCAAATACATCATTCCTACCAACATCACCAGGAAGGGCAGGGCTGGCACACCTGTGTTTTCGCTCCATAGCCGTACAAAAGAGCCACAGCCATTCCAGACCCCTGGACCAGGTCAGGAAAACCTACCCACTAAATTTTGGCATGTTCCCAATGTACTTAGTACTTACTTTGTTTTCTTTGTTGTTTCAGCTCACTATCACCTGGAGGGTTCAACCAAGTCTGTTACAAGAGCTGCTCCTGCATTTTCTATTTTAGGAAGGATCAAAGATGTTAGCAAAAAGCAATCACCAGGTAAAACATCCAAGTCTGCCATCAACTTAATTTGGATTATGGTGTCATGGTGCAAGCACTAATTCCACCTGTCATCTTTCTAACTGCAGGTCCAGCTGCCTATACGCTGCCCGAAGTGTTGGGGTCCAAAGGTGTGGCCATTCCTTTAGCCCCTGCTCACTCTCTGGGTGGGCGTCTTAAAACAGGGAGCTTCTATGAGGACCTGAAGAAGGTAGAGACTCTTACACAAACAAATTAACAACTCAGGAAATGATCTCAAGACTATGTCCAACAGCTTTACTCTTGTGCTTGACCATGGCTGTCTTTGTTCCCCTCAGACTCCAGGCCCTGCAGCCTACAATGCTGTGGAGCCTAATATTTACTGTCCTAAACCTCCCCAGTTTAGTATAACAGGACGCAACTTCCAACCCGATGATACTACAAAGAAACCAGGACCTGCAACATACAAACCTGACCTGGTAAGGAATCATGATCTGAATTTAGAAGAGTGTCTCTTTGAATCCTCAAAAAAGGCCCCAACTTTTTGCTTTACTCATTCACTGACATTTGTTTCCATAGGTGACAACCAAACAAAAAGCTCCAAGCTTCACCTTTGGAGTGCGGCACTCGCAATACCTTGCACCCCTCCTTGTTGATGTGGATGAATAAATTTCATTCATGATTAGTTGGAAAATTCACTGCAGCAGCTTGTGCAGTGATGAGTCTAAAAGGGGGGGGGGGGGTTAAAGGGGTCTGACATAAATTAAGTGCTGAAATGACACACAAGGATGGCACACAGGATTCTGGGTAGCATGTGGTGATCGAAATGACAGGATGACAGACAGAATTTGGGCACCACACAACATTTGAAATCAGGAGATTTTGTGACATTGCTCAATCCCATGGCACGTCCCCTCAAGTGATGGTTGCTGCAAAGGAGAAAGACTCATGTAGTTGTGATAATGTTGTCATTCTGTCTTACGCCTGAGGTAAGTTATTCTCTGGCAGCATGACCTGGTGGGGTGTGATTGGGAGGAATGGCAGGCCTATCCCTAACTCCAGTGGTGTTCAGTTATTGGACTTCTGTGTGAGTCACAGTCTTTCCATAACTAACACCATGTTTGAACTTAAGGATGTCCATCGGTACACATGGCACCAGGACATCCTAGGTTGTAGGTCTATGGGGCATAGGAAAGGCATAACTAAATAGTCAAAGTGGCCAAGGGGTGTATTAAAAGCTGTCGTCCATTCATCGCCTTAATGGATGTGGACGAGATGGTAAGCTTTGCAGAGGTCTAACTTGGTGAGGATCTGAGGTGGCAGAGGGGCTCGAAGGAGGTGTCAATGAAGGGCAAAGGGTGCCTATTTTTAATGGTAAAGTGGTTAAACCTCAAAAGTCTATGCAGGGACAAGGGCCACCATCCTTCCTCTCCACAAAGAAGAAACAAGCACTTCGGGGAGAGGAGGAGGAACAGATGAGCCCAGAGACTAGAGAGTATGAGACGTAGGCCTCCAAAGCTTCCTTTTCAGGGAAAGACAGGTTATACAACCTACTGGTGGGAAGGGGGGGCCCCAGTGAGGAGATCAATGGGGCACTCATATGGGCAGGGGGGCAAAGTGTGCGCCAGCTCCTTTCTGAACACTGTGGAGAGGTCACAGTTTCCAGAGGGTACTGTGAAGAGAGCTGGAAGAGCGGGTGATGGAACAGGGCAGGGAGCTACAGGGGTGGCTGAAGACAAAAGGCACAGCAAGAGGCACTCCAACTTGGTAATGGAGGTGGTCTTCCAGTCCAACTGAGGATTATGACGCTGTAACCAGGGGATACTAAGGACAATGGGAGATAGGGGAGAAGGGATGACAGCTGGATCCACTCACCATTGTTACCTGAGATGGTAAGGGAGAGGGGAGAGGTAGAGTGATTAACATGGGAAATTAATCTGCCATCTAAGGCATTAACTATCTTGGGGAACTCTCATGGCTTGAGAGGAATATTGGCTTGGGTGGCAAACTTAACGGCATTGCATGTGGCAGCAAAATGGCCAGCTTAATTGAGTACAGACAGAGCTTGAACTCCATCCACCTCTGGTGCTCACTGGGGTTTAACCGGGTTTGACCAAGCTGCATGGGTTCCTCCAGGGCTAGAGGGTGCACTGTAGGACGGATGGGAATGGCGGTAGGCATCAGTCTTTAGTAGGCTCTTGGGGTGGAGCTAACCACCGAGCTCTGGCTGCTCTCTCTCCTACACTAAGACAGTTATCAATCTTAATTGACAAGGAGATTAACTCCTCGAGAGAGAAGGGTACATCATGGGTTGCCAGCTCGTCCTTTACTTCTTCCGATCTCCTTTATCCCACCGACATCCGGCTGCTAAAATCAAATGCAATAGAAAAATTGGCTACTGACTGAGAGCCTTGTTTTCATGAAAACAGGTGATTTAACACTTCCTGTCCCCTGACGGAATGATCAAAAACTTTATGGAGCTCAAAAGAAAAAGTGGTGATTGCATGTCCCACAGAGCACTGACCCACTGACCCACTTTACCCTGTAATAAATTGATACAAAATGCAATTTTGGATTTGGTTTAGCAAGCGCTTGAGAGTCAGCCGATCTACCACTTGTGAATGTAGAAATCATCTGCTGCTTGCTTGCAGGTCCGGGGAGGCTTTAAGCAGTAGCATGCGGGGATGAGGAGCAGGTGACTAGACTGCAGGTGTGCTGGTGAGTGAATGCATTCACCCGATGCCGTCCCCTCGCAACACAAGGGGGGGGGGGGGGGGGCACCACTTAAAATACACACAGGGGGTTTACAAAACACAGGTGGATCACATTCGGGAAGGAGAAGTAATGAAGCTTACGCAGACAGGGCAGAACACACCTTCAAAATAAAACAGGAAGTACACGCACCAAAAGACCTCACACAATTAATGGGCCCTGACATCGTGATGTCAAACACATTGAACAGTCGGCATTCTGCCAGGATTCCTTTGATGTTCCATGACATTATTGTCTGGGTCAGAGATCACACACATTATGACTTCTCAGGCAGAATTCTGAGTCATCTCAGGGTCGCAGCCAATCACAGTGCAACAGACAGCAGGTACTCGTGCACTTGTATTGCTCTGGTTAGTGTACTATCTCAGTACTTCTATGGACTGAATTGGCCCTCTTTTCAGTTTTTAAAAGTACATTTTTAATTAGTATAGAACTATTGAATTTAAGGCACACAGGTTAGTGAACATCTAAAAATCATTTTGCCCTACAAGTACACAACTCACAGGTGTTAACTATCTATTTATACTCCACTTTTATTTTACCACAAGTACACTTTTAGGCAAACTAGTTATACAGTAATATTGAACATAGCTGCTCTGAAAATATTGTGTATTTTGAAGTGATGCCAAATTTTGATGAATATTTAATAATAAGCTGCTGCCATCACCAGAATAAAAAAGACTAAATTAAAATGAGAAGCCTTCAATGGAATAGTCTGTCAGTCTTCATGAATTATTTTTTTAAACACTATGCTCAACCATTGTATGCATTCAGAATAGACTAGTGTAACACTGACTGAATGAAAGCAGTAGTAGTAGTAATAGTTGTAGTCGTAGTAGTAGTAAGGGTCCTGTACTTCTACTATTTGCTCCCTCCACAAACATCAGATTAGCTGTGTCAGACACCTCCGACAAGCTTTGCTAAAGGCAAATTGCCACAGCAATCTACTTTTCTAAATGTGGGGCTGAGTGCAAATGTGTTTTGTAATTATGATTGCACTGCCCTGCAGAGAGAAAAAGAAAATCAAATGAGAAAATTTAATTGCTCAAGATACAACACAGTCATATTCTGATACAAGATGCAAAGCGTAATTTTCTTCAAATTGATCTGGACAAATCTGGATACCAGATAGCTAATAATATAATAGGTTCCCTCTTCGCATCCACTCAGTCCATGCACTCATTGCCTCTATTAATAGAGCGGGAAAAGAAAAGAAGTTAATGCCGAGGATTAGGAAACTCCTGTACATTTGCAGTCATTACATTTTCTCTCACTCACATCCAGTTTTGCTTGCTTGTTTGAACAGCTCACGAATATTTAGAGTTGTCAACAGACAATAAAGCAAATGAGAAACGAAGAGAGTGGACTCAAACATCTTACCATGAATTGATATCTTCAGCAAAAGCTTTGAAATCTAAATAAGCAAAAAGGAATATGGGAAAAGAGCTTAGTGGCAGGCATTTGCAAGCCTATAAAAAAATAAATAAAATAAAGCTGGATTTGAATAATTTGAATTTGAAATGAAGTCTACTAGACACTGCTTCGAGGGTAATTATGATATGCATGTTCTCTATATTGGCACACGTACATGATTTGAGCTTTTTTACTGATGACATGAGCGAAATTGTAGTTTTCAATATTCTTCCTTCCCCCATTATAAAGCACAGAGTCAGTAAAGTGTCTGAACCGTTAACTACCCATAGTGAAGATTGTACTTTGTCCTGGCAGCACGCTGCTTCCTCTGGCTATCCTGCGTAGAGCTTAGAAAAGAATAAAACAGCTGAAGGATAGAACGTGTCTTCACTTTAAAGGATAAAACCCCTATTAAGAAACAGATGCTTGAGGGGAATTTAAAAAACAGAGGTAGAGTTCACTGCCTACGATTGCATCATCATGAGCCCGACGGCATAATATACTATTGGCTTATCTCAACTGGCTCTCACCTAAAATGAAGCGTCAGAAATACCTGTGAGGCTGGATTCTAGCCAGGTGACAGTGTTTCAGGAGCATCGTCATCTCATTTCCCTGATGAGAAAATGCACTGGAGGTCAAACAATTGCGTTATTATATGTGTCAGACCTGTTATTGATTGTTAAACTGGTTAAATGAGCCTAAATAATGAGGCAAAGCAACTACAATTCATCTTCACTTAAAGATTAGACTGTTGGGAGCCTTTCTGCATGACTGCATCGGAGAAGTAGCTAGCATTGCTTTGCTTGAAAGCTCAGAGGATTTCCTTTGCAACTCACACTACACATTCCATTTCCTCAACCCAGAAATTATAGTCCCAGTAATTACAGAACTCTAATTAAGGCAAGAGTGGCAGAGAATGGAAAAGGCATGCTCCCATGACATTTCTTCAACAAGAAAAATGATATTCCATATTTAGCTGGGGTTTCGGGGAACATGTGGCAGAATAATGGATATGGTGGTTTGGAGAGGCAGAGGTCCTCTTGTTAGCATTCTCTGATAAATACGACACTTAATTCTATGTGACCAAAATATAATCCAGTCAGAGGAATCAGCTTTCAGATCACAGTTGAAAGACGGCATCAACGTTAATGTGATTAAACGATGTGAAGTTGTGTTGCTTTATCATAATTAAATAGAAAATGACTTGATGAAAGGGCGGCACCGTGGTGCAGTGGTTAGGGGTTCCAGGTTTGAGTCCCGGCTCCAGCGCGGGATCTTTCTGTGTGAGTCTCCATGTTCTCCCTGTTCCTGTGTGGGTTCTCTCTGGTACTCTGGCTTCCTCCCACAGTCCAAAGACATCAAGAGGGGACGAGGCTGATTGATACTCCAAATTGGCCAGGTCTCGCTCAGAAAAGAGATCACCTGATCTCAAGTGACTACCTGGTAAAATAAAGGTTAAAAAAAAAAATTGACCGTAGGTGTGGCTGTGAGTGTGAATGGTTGTCTGTCTCTATGTGTTGGTCCTGTGATGGACTGGTGACCTGTCCTGGGTGAACTCCGCCTCACGCCCGAAGGCTGCTGGGATAGGCTCCAGCACCCCCCCCCCCCCCCCCACATCCTTAACAGGATAAGCAGTAGAAAATGGATGGATGGATGGATGATGGATGGATGGATGGACGGACGGATGGACTTGATTAAAGAGAATCCAAATATCCATCGGGGGTGCTACACCATATTTATTTTTTCCTGTTTTTTTTGGGGGGGGGGACAAAAGCAACTATTATGACGTCCTCCACAAACTAATGGGTGATAGATATAAAATAGAACAGTGGAATTTGAAGTACATGAATAACAAGCAAGCAGTAAATTTACCATTAAGATTAAACAAGGCGCAGTTTTTCGCATTGCAACAGAAAATTGGTTGTCTTGGCAAAACATAACATTAAATTATGCTTTTCAACATAATGAGGACATGTTTTTAATAGTGCTGCAAATGCCCACTGATGCTGACTGAAACACATTTTCATTTCACAGTAATATTCCCTAATATCTTGCAATATGCTCGCAGATACTAAAGCATGATTCATTTTCTTTTAATGGTGCTGTTGAGGCGCTCAGACCACTTTTTGGACTAATTAAAATCTTAGTTACAGATTTAAAATCTCAGACCAGAGGGAGCATTTTCAAAAGTCCTCCCCCTCAAAAAAAAAAAAAAAAGATGAGTGTCGCTCAAAAAAATTTATTTCCAGGGGTCTTAAGGTCAGCGGTTGTCCTCGGTGATTCAGCTTAGTGGTTCAGTTTGTGCCCACACGTAGTGTAAAGTCTCCACTCAAAGTGATCCACTCAAAGCAAACAGTTTAACAGAAATTAGTGAAATGACTCACAATGGAGCACCCTTTGCTGCAGAAGTTGTTTGGTGCAGTAAAGACAAAGGTAGTTTGATTTCAAGCTTCAGTCATCACAGCGCTTTGTGACAGAAGGCAACTTTGTGAAGGTTAAGCAATTTTCCAAAGAGGCATGCTGAATGTAGCAATTTAATAGATGGATTTTTCAGAGCATATTCTGCATAAATTGTGTGTCAGTGTCTTCCTGCGCCCAATCAGATGATCTTCACAGTGATCTGACAGCATTATTAATTCTCCTCTTCCTGGCAGCCAGCTGTAATCAACAGGAGCTGGCTGGCAGATGAGAAAACACAGCAAGATTCCTGCACGAGCCTGCACGGCATTTAACTTCATCACAGCAGCTGAATACCTTACACGTCTACGGCGTCTGTCTACCAGTTTGTTTGTTCCACTGTCGTTCACTTCTCTCAGCTTTTTTTTTTGTTCAGTTCAAACAATACAAGAAATATACTACAACTTGCTTTGTGATGAATTAGAAACAGAACATCAAGATTTATTTTTAAAAGAAATATCACTGTAGCTGTATTTTGCATGTCATTTGATTTTTTTTCTCCCCGTGTCAAGATATTTTACATTTGCGTATCTTCTTTCTCAGTGAGGTTCATAATGAGCTCTGGAACAAACAACAATAATATCAAAGTATCACATAATTTTCTCTAAACGCCGGTCGAACAACATTGCGTATCAAGAATAAAGCAAGCCAAACCACAGTGCATTTGTATAAATATAAAACAAAATTTATTAAAAAAAAAAAAAAGAGTAAAATAATAAGATGTTGGTCAGATCTGCTCGACAGAACCACAAAACAAAAACAAGAACAGGGTCAAGCCTTTAGACGATACTCAAGGATTTATTAAAAATGTTATCACTTGTGGGATGAGTGATTGTTTTGACCTGCTTTTCAACCTGTTCCTGAGTTTATGGCCAGAAGGTATCATGTCCAGCGATGTGAAGTGTGGATGCCTGTGCTTTGTGAACAGCTCTGGATCAGTAAATGTCTTCTTGGCGGGTCAATTAAACGTCTTGAAATGTGCTGGCAATTCCCCTTGAGATTTTTTTTTTTTCCTGTGCTTCCATTGCATTACCAAAACCATCAAATAATAAAGATGGTTAAAACACCCAATAAAACTACCATAAAACATCTTAAAGAAGGTATTACACCTACATTTAATGAAGCAAACTTTTCAAGAAAATAAAGGCTTGACTGCAGCAGTGTTGGGGATTATACACTAATACTTTACTTTTCGGCAGTAACAGAGTAATGTAATGCATTTCTCAATAACATTTTGATCTTATTATTACAGTAACAGTGTCTACTAACACATTACCACCTGAGATGGATTCTAGAGGATTCTTGTTATTTGTTACAGCTTCATTTTACAATGGAGGGATTGATTTACCCACTATAAGCTCCATGAAGCTAACCGCTGTACCACTGTCAGTCTGGTCCAGAGGCTTTGCAATCCAGCCCGGAACTTCAGAGACTTTTAGAAGAATTTGCACGATAAATCCATTATGATATCCAATGTCTTTCGTGAGTGGTAGTGAATTTTTTTGTACTATCTTACTGTTGACCAACCAGCAGGTAACAGAGTTTGGTCATTCGTATGTTTTCACAAGCAGAAATAATTCAATGACCCCTTAAATGTTTCCCAAAGCATGTAAACATACACATACAAATAGGACATGTAAATGCACACACTGCAGAGAGAGAAAGAGAATAATATATGATGCTGATTGCCCATTTAAGATGAGACGGGGTGTATAAATCGGGTAAAAATGGTTCTAAGCTTATTATATTTTGCTGACATATTTAGAGTCAATTGTGTTTACAGAGGAAATTCTGTTTCTTTTATCACATCATAAATCTGAAATACTGTCAAGTATAGTCATAAAAAAAAAAAAATCCATCTTCTCCGAGGAATAAATTATTCATAAATAAGGCTGATCATTATGCACTTTCATTTTCTTTAACATCTAGTTGTATTTCTGCAGTTGTTTTGGTGAATGTAATGCAAAAGTAGCGTGGTGTATTTTATTGCTCTATGCAGAAAGTCATATTGTGAATTGGTATTACTTTTAAATGAAAGTAACGAGCTAATTTGTATGAAATTCCACTGTGTGTTTTACAAGGACTTCAAATGTTTCCTACTTCCCACCAATCTTTTTCTTTTTTTTTAATGCGTCTGGTTCTTTTCACTCACAGTTCGTTCTCTCCTTGCTTACTGTATGTGTTTGTGTGTTTGGATTGAGTAGAGAGACAAAGAAAAGAGAGATGCGTGATTGGAAACAATACTATTTATCAGGCTTTCTATTGTAAGAAAGGAGGAGAAGGGGAGGAGAAATAGAGCTGCCTTGTCAGGAAAATGTGCTTTTCAGTAACAATGGCATTCTTGGTGCACAATCTATCTCAGTAGGCCCTGCGGGGAATGTGTTCGTCTCTTCCTTCAACTGGCAGGGGACAAAATCAATCATGACTTATTGTTGGACTTGCCTTTACAGTGTCTCTCACGTACATGTCCTCAGTCTACCTCAAACATCAGAGAGGACAAACTCAAAGTAACACTGCGCCAAAAAAAAAGAAAGAGCAGTGACTGATGTTTGACAGACCATCAGTCAGCCTTTTGTCTGTGTTTCGAATGTGCCACTCATTTAAATGACTCCCCTGTAGTCTGCAGTCTTACGAGACATTGAGAATAAGCACAGTATGTCACTCCTGATGTGAGTATGTCATTCGTTAATTCACCCCTGTTCCCCCTGTTACACCTGACACTGTTCTCCAACTAAATGTCTTAATGAAGGTGAAATAATGCATGAGTCTGGTAAAGGGAGATCCTCTCCATGTCTCATTATACAACATAAAGAGACGAGAAGCATGAAGGGAGATTTTGCTGAATTTATATCACTCTCATTTGACTGATGTCCTAATAACAGACAGAAGGTTTTCACATGGACCAGTTACTGTTTCCTCCAATGTTACATTGCATCAGACAGCAGGCAGAGGTGCAGCCAAATTCCAGAGCTAAAGCAGCGTTTAAATTCATCTCACCCTCTATTCGCCTGGTATACAAATTAATCCATCTATCTATGTAGTATGCATGTATTATAAACCATTCATTTCTCTCAAATGAATAACAACTAATGGAAACAGATTGCTTTCACTCAACCTTGACATACCTTCCACCCCTCTCTTGCTCTCTGTCTTTCTCACTCTCTCACGAGCACAGATGCTCTATCAGATGATGTGTAAATGCTGGTGCTATTCAGCCATAATAGCCCGTCAGGCTCTGGATCCCTCAGTTTTTCTTGGCAAGACACGCCCTGCATAATCCAAGCAGTAGGATTGAACAGGCATCTATGCTTCTGCAAGGCAATGTGATGATTTTTTTTTCTTTGCTCAGCATCGCAGGTCTGCGGTGATATAATTCTTTTCATTAACTAGCTAATCTTAATAGCTGACCTTGAAATAAATCATGACCACGTAAATGTAATTTAAAAGATCTTATCGCAGCTTTATTGGATCAATATCGTTCAACTGCGCCGCTATAAAGTCACGATTTGCACGATCAGAATGTAACATAAAGCTGAGCAGCACACAAGTTTGCCTTTTCGAACAGTCAATTAATATCGATCCAGCGGAGCCATGGTAACATGTTTCACATTAAGAAAAGTATTTGACCGTGATTTATTTCAAGGTCAGCTAGAAAGATTATAAAACCTGGTTAATGAAAGGAATCAGATATTACGAGGTGGACCTGAGGGCTTGGTGTAATCTTATAACTAATATCAAACCAGCTGAAGCACAAACACACATATTTAAGCAATAAGAGCTCCCTCTTTCCCTCAAAACCTCCCGGCGAGCCATGGATCATGTAAAATTTGAATTTCTTTGATTTTAGACTCTCCAGCATGTCAGTATTGTCACAGCGGTTTGCTAGTTGAAAGTGGATCTACTGATAGCAGAATGAGTTCAGTTGTGATTGAGCCATTAGCATAGAAATAAAAGGATATGGATGGTCCAATATGGAAAGGTAATGCTCACCACACCTAGAGATGGAAAAGCTGATGTGATGAAAGGTGACGTGCGGGGTGAGAGGGAGATACTGTAAAAGAAAAAAACAAGCTGAAGAGAACACAAGGCAGCAATGGAGCCGGAGAAGGGCGAGGGAAATTGTGTGTTTTTGGAGGTAATGCATTAGGTGTGCAATGGTGAGACGGGGATGACATGAAATAGACAAAAATGAAAAAAGTAAGGCGAGAGAGCGAGAGAGTAAGGAGGGGAGACAAGAATACAGAGAGCGTGGGGGATATTGCACCCTGGTAATAATGAGAGGTGACAGTGTGAATTACATTACTGCTAATTAGTCCACGCTTGACCACATGCACTAACGAGAATATAAATACGCACTCTTGACCACACTTTATGTTGTGTAATGTCGACACTTAAACATACAGTGGGTAAACCACGCAGACTTGGTTTAACATAAAGCGCCTTCCATTTTTCAGATGGCTATTGTTTAAATGACTCGAAATAAACTTAGAAATGATAAAATGCTTTTGTTGTCCTGTTCCGCAACCACGCTCTGTTGGGTGTCCTGTCCACCCAGGACAAATAGGTTAAGAATTTGTCAGACAGGGTACTCGCTTCAGCCAAATTGCAAGTCCTAGACAAAGGATTAAACTTTGCGGTGACACCGGATGAGCTACCGGTGGTGGATCTGGTTACAGCCACAGAGTCAGCGATAAGAAACAAGTTGTCTGCTGAGGCTTAAGGTATCGGCAGCACTCTCCAGTACCAAACTTCCTCCATCTAACCTCTCCAGACAAGAGAAACAGGCACTCAGCACACTGCAAAAAGATCCCAACATCACAATCTTACCAGCAGACAAAGGGAGATGCACAGTGGTCCTTAACACAGCCGATTACCACTCCAGAGCGAGCAGCCTCCTTTCTGACACAGCAACCTATGAGACTCTTAAACGAGATCCCACCAACACCTTCAAAACCAAGGTGGTTAACTGCCTACAGAAATGGAGAAGGAACAAGCTATTGACTGAGCTCTCTACTACTAACTCTATCCTGGTGATGCTATTCCATGCATCTATGGGCTGCCGAAAATCCATAAAGATGGCGCCCCACTCAGACCCATTGTGAGTAGCATTAACTCTGTAACCTATGATATTGCTAAGTTTCTTGCCTCCATTCTTTCTCCTCTGGTGGGTAACACCCCCCGCCACATAAGAAATTCCATGGATTTTGCAGACAAAATCAGACAAATCAGTCTAGACCAGGGGTCACCAACGTGGTGCTCGCGGGCACCGGGTCGCCCGCAAGGACCACAGGCCCGCGGGCCTGTTCTAAAAATAGCTCACCACAGCGCCACTCACCAGTGAGCTGCATCTAATTTTTTGTTTCTATTTTTTAATCACACTTGCATTGGTGTGAATTTGAAAATGATAACAGGCCCGTCCCAGATTTATCTATGTATAAATGGGGTTTTTATATAAAGAGGTAAAAAAACAATTTTTTTATGATACAATCTCTATATGTGTGTCAAAATGGTAGCCCTTTGCATTAATTTGTACCCAAGGAGCAGCTCTCCACTTCACAAAGGTTGGTGACCCCTGGTCTAGACCCTGAAGAAACCATGGTTTCATACGATGTGACATCTCTGTTCACATGCATCCCCACGGGAGATGCTGTACAGACAGTCAAGAGAAAACACCAGAGAGACAAAACTCTAGCGAAAAGGACCAACCTCTCACCTGAACAGGTGTGTGACCTTCTTGACCTTTGCCTCAACACCACCTACTTCCAATACAACAATGGTTTCTACAGGCAAAAACACGGCTGTGCCATGGGATCTCCGGTATCCCCCATTGTAGCAAATCTGTATATGGAAGAGATGGAGAGTCTAGCCTTGAGAGCATTCAGAGGCCACCCTCCGAGACATTGGTATAGATACGTAGACGACGCCTGGGTCAGTATCAGGAAAAGTGAAGTTGAGCCTTTCACTCAACACCTTAACTCGCTGGACAAGAACATCACATTCATGAGGGAAGATGTCAAAGACAACTGTTTGGCTTTTCTAGATTGTGCGGTACTCGTTGAAAACAATGGGGAACTTAACATTCGGGTGTACAGGAAACCCACCCACACGGATCAGTATCTCCTGTTTGACTCACACCATCCACTCAAGCACAAACATGGGGTGATCCGAACTCTCAAACACAGGGCACAAAATTTCCCTTCCAAAACAGATGGGAAAAGAAGGGAACACAACCACATTCACTCAGCTCTCCAAAATTGTGGTTATCCGAACTGGGCTTTCATTAAAACTGCCAAGAAGCCCAGGGAGGATAAGAAAGATGAAGCCCAAAAGAAGAGGAGCATCGTCATCCCATATGTGGCAGGAGTTTCAGAGAAACTCAGAAGGATCTTTAACACACATCAGATCCCCATGCACTTTAAGCCCAGCAACACCCTGAGGCAAAAACTTGTCCATCCTAAAGACTAGGTTCCAAGGCATAAACAGAGTAATGTTGTTTATGCAGTCCAGTGTAACACAGGCGGGCCACAACCACAGGCCAGGACTCAGCAGTCCACCTCCACCTCAAGGAGAAGGGGCACTCCTTTGAAGACCACAAGGTAGGTGTTCTAGCCAGGGAGGACAGATGGTTTGAAAGAGGGGTGAAAGAAGCCATTCATGTCAAACGAGAACGTCCATCTTTGAACAGAGGAGGGGGCCTCAGACACCACTTATCACCCACCTACAATGCCGTCCTTAGATCCCTCCCCAGGAGGTGCAGCCAGCTTTCACGGCGACCACATGTTTTTGCCACCACCCCCTTGAGTGGTTATATATGTGATACTTCCCACCAGAATTTTAGAACTGAAGGAGCTTCTTGGATGAGAGGCGAAACATCTTCCCTTACAAGAGGTTGGGTCCAGTTCCCTAGTTTGATCATTTTTTGAGAATTACGATGACCTGGATGACTGAGAATATTCACAAATACAAGTAGTACAGACATCTGCAGGCGAGGACACGGATAAGAAGGTCGGGGTCTGGTTTGATTGTAGCAAGGTTTCTAGGTTAGAAAAACCAGGTTTGTATCAAGGTTGTGAAAAAGTGAAAGATACTATGATTTCTAGCAGGGAGCTTTAAATGGGTGGAGAGTAGGCTGATGTGGAGTTTCACACTAGAGGCAAATGTTTTGTTTTGTTTATAACAAATTTACTTGAAGTAAATCAAGTGATGTATATTTCTTACTTGCAGTCAGTTTGCATGGGGAGTATCAGTACTACCAGTTTCATTTGGTTTAATTAAAAAATACAGCTGTGATACTTGTTTGTGAAAAGATAAATGGAGGGAATTCAGGTCTAAATATTGATGCAAAACTGGAGCATTGGGGACCCTAAGAAGGTATTTAATGATGAGAAGAGATACAATGGAATAATAAACACAAATGTATTCATCTGAACAGCCTTCCACTGTCATGAATTGAATCTTTTTTCAAAGTTGGCATGACAAAAGACTTTAAAACAGAATGTGACATGGTGTTCACTAAAATCCCTGGTTATGCTCCATTAGTTCTCACAGAGCACGAAATGGCAATTAGCCTTGGCTGCACCAAACCATCCAAGGCTGCCAGCTTTTATAGGCTCTCTGGACAAGTGCTATAAGATTGTGTATTTAAGCTCCTAAAATCACCTGCCGCCTGTCCTCTTGACACCGCCTCCAATTTGCATATTCAAAAAGTCAAGAGGTACAAATAATGTGAAATTATGCTAAACAAATTTCAGTGTGGGATGATTTCATTCAGGAAGTTAAGTTGTGGTTTTCTTCATTTTAACAGTCGTGCTAGCATTGTGCTGAGCAAGCATCATTATGTTATGATGCATAGGTGGCACGGTGGTGCAGTGGTCAGCACTGTCGCCTCACAGCAAGAAGGTTTCGGGTTCGAGCCCTGGCTCGGGCACGGGATCTTTCTGTGTGAGTCTGCATGTTCTCCCTGTGTCTGTGTGGGTTCTCTCTGGTACTCCAGCTTCCTCCCACAGTCCAAAGACATCAAGAGGGGACGAGGCTGATTGATACTCTAAATTGACCGTAGGTGTGACTGTGAGTGTGAATGGTTGTCTGTCTCTATGTGTTGGCCCTGTGATGGACTGGTGACCCGTCTAAACCCCACATCTTGCCCGAAAGCTGCTGGGATAGGCTCCAGCCCCCCCGCGATCCTTAACAGGATAAGCAGGAGAAAATGAATGGATGGAACTATAATGCATAATTCTATACAGACCCAGGACCAGTGGACATGAGACAGACTGATCATATAAAATGTTGAACTGAACATAAACAGGGTTTGTTAGATCTGTGAAAACTCTAGACTGGAGATATCCTGACCTGACCCAGCTGAATAAAGTTGTATCATCAGCTCTCATATCCCAATTGAAAAAGGGGATCTGATGGGATTTTCCTTGATCATATGCGGCTTTATTATCAAGTCTCCTTCCTCTGGTTCTGTTCAGAGACTGTTAATGCTGTAAAATGACGCAAGCTGTCCTTGCAACCAACATAGCAACCAGCAGCTACAGCTTGGAACGAAGAAAATGAGTCCTACTGAACTTAAACAAAATGGTCTAAGTAATGCTAACTCACAGTATAACCATACCTGTCAAGGTCAGAGGTGAACTAGCTATGTGTAAGTCAAATGCAACATAGTTTGAGCATTATAGTAAGATTGGTAGGGGTGGAGATATCTATACTCTAAATAATGAGAAAGTTATTGTTTCTAGTCAAAACCAGGGATATGTGCACCAAAACTAAATGCAGAGTTGAGAAAATATGCTTGATGAGACCTTGCAAACAACAGATCAACATATGAGATTAAACTTTGGCAAAAATTAAAATTAACAGTACAAAAAAAGCATGCTTTGCCAGTCACTGTCTTCACATAATTGGGGATAATCTTATTTTTGGTCGAAACGAAATAGAAGATACATGAATGTGAACAGAAAGACCAATCACATTTTATTATAGGATTATTGAGTTCACCCTGTACCTGTGTGGGTTCTCTCTGGTACTCCAGCTTCCTCCCACAGTCCAAAGACATCAAGAGGGGACGAGGCTGATTGATACTCTAAATTGACCGTAGGTGTGACTGTGAGTGTGAATGGTTGTCTGTCTCTATGTGTTGGTCCTGTGATGGACTGGTGACCTGTCCAGGGTGAACCCTGCCTCTCACCTGAAAGCTGCTGGGATAGGCGCCAGCCCCCCTGCGACCCTTAACAGGATAAGCAGAAAAAAACGGATGGATGGATGGATTATTGAGTCAAATTCAGTGTATGGTAAAACAACCTCTATCCACGTTACAGCGTCATACCACAATGTGTGTAGTGTTTCTGTAGTGCTGTGGTTGCTTCGAGACAACAACATAAAACCTGCATTGTGTTGATGCGAATCAATTCCAACTCAAAGCATTGTTTTTTTTTACACTTACTAAATAAATCAGTCAAGTAGATTACGCCCACCTGGCAAGGAGATTAGTGGACTCAGATGGACAAATGGAGATTTCTCATATAGTAACATATGTGAGGAGAGAGGGGCATGTGAAAAAAGCAGATTACACCTTTTTCATTTCTTTTTTTGGAACCAATTACCACGTTCAAAAGCACCAGCGTCCTGTATTTTCCCGCTTGGTATCAGCAGAGGCTGCTGCTGTTCAGCAAAACTTAGTAATGCTGCTTTAAGGCTGATAAACTGAATCCTGTGTGTAAAATCAACAGCTGCCATAAACAACACAACAGTCAAACACGATGCAATTAAAATAAAATTCTATAAAACTCTGCCTCTAGATTTCTCCATGAACATGAAGTATTCATGCACTGGCTTTTGAGCATTTTTAATGTTTTGCGCCGCCATTGTTTACTAGCTTTGTTAAATGTGTCGAAATAGGGCTGCTGTGTTTTAAAAGCTCTCCAACCTGAGGTTATAAAACAAAAATGTCACTCCCTCTTATTTCATCATACACTCCCAATCTGCACTTTTATTCAAGGCCACTGAGTTCTGTGGTTCTTAATTGAATAACAAAGTCTGTCTCCTCTAAAAAGGCCACTTACAGAGAAAATGCACACTGTCTGTGGAATTTATTCTGGCATTTGGTCTGTTGAGGGTGCATGCTGAGAACATGTCCCCAAACACACAGCACTAATATTCAATAAATGCCTTCTTTCTGTCTGCTCAAACTTAATTTTCATAAGAGTGTCTGTTCAGTTTGTCTTTAGTCGGCAGAAACCAGACACAAACATGGTGCCTACTGTTCCACCCACACACATTGCCACTTCCCAACTCAAACTGCAGTCCACTGTGAGTGACATTCAAGCCTCTTGCTCCAGAGGGAAACTCATTATAGAATGCTAAACACTGCTGTCCAAACAGCCATGCAGTGTTAATGAGTGTTGGCAGAGGATAGGACATGTATGTCTTGTCTGCCTGCTGTAGCACCTACAAACAGCTCTGACCTCAAATAGAGGCCGTGTCCCCAAGCATGCCTACACACAAACACACACACACACACAGGCATGCAGGTACACACATATAAATGCAAGCGTCAACATCATTATTTAGTTTGTTGTGCAAATGAAAACTGTTCTAGCACGACATTTTTGTCATTCTGTGCAAGAGCAGTCACAGGTCTATGCTGTATATCTCCGTGTAACACAATCACTCAGCTCATCAGTGTTAGTACTTGGTCAGTGGCCTGTATGTTTGTTTGTTTGTTTGTTTTAGCTTTCTGCCATGTGCCAATGTGCCCTGATTACTGCTCCACCTCCTCTGTCACTCTGGGAAGGACCACCAGCTACCATCCATCCATATGGAGCCAGCAGCTTTTGGGCGAGAGGCGGGGTTCACCCTGGACAGGTCACCAGTCCATCACAGGGCCAACACATAGAGACAGACAACCATTCACATTCAAAGTCACACCTACAGTCAATTTAGAGTATCAATCAGCCTCGTCCTCTCTTGATGTCTTTGGACTGTGTGAGGAAGCTGGAGTACCAGAGAGAACCCACACAGCCACAGGGAGAACATGGAGACTCCACACAGAAAGATCCTGTGCTGGAGCCGGGACTCGAACCCTGGACCTTCTTGCTGTGAGGTGACAGTGCTGACCACTGCACCACCGTGCAACCCCACCAACTACCTACCATGTTCCTATTATCACATGTGGAGCAGTCGGCCTCATCTTTTCACCTGACAACACAAAATTTCACCTGGAGGATGTTGCTTATAGGAGGTTCATGCTATTCTCCCTTGTTTGTGTTCAAATATAACCAAAAAAAAAAAAAAAAAAAAAAAACAACAACATGACAACGATGGCTAAAACAGGTGGGATGGTGGTGCAGTGGTCAGCACTGTCGCCTCACAGCAAGAAGGTTACGGGTTTGAGTCCCAGCTCGGGCACGGGATCTTTCTGTGTGAGTCTCCATGTTCTCCCTGTTCCTGCATGGGTTCTCTCTGGTACTCCAGCTTCCTCCCACAGTCCAAAGACATCAAGAGGGGACGAGGCTGATTGATACTCTAAATTGACTGTAGGTGTGACTGTGAGTGTGAATGGTTGTCTGTCTCTATGTGTTGGCCCTGTGATGGACTGGTGACCTGTCCAGGGTGAACCCCACCTCTCACCCATTGGCTGCTGGGATAGGCTCCAGCCCCTCCATGACCCTTAACAGGAGTAAGTGGAAGACAATGGATGGATGGATGGACAATGGCTTAAACATTGAAGACGAGGATTCAGAACAGATGTCCACACACCAGTGGTTCAAGTCATGTTCTGTCCACATCTTATGAAGTGTGGTCAGTAGGAAAGGACCAGTTTTCATGAAGGAATATGATGTTTACACTGTATATTGTGAACATTTCATATATGTGACGTTTACAGTTAAATATTTTTAGTCTTTGCATGGGGCTTCTGTTCGTGGATGTGCTGACATACAGTTATCCTGCCTACCTCGAAGAAATCCCTGGATTATCCCTCGACACGCTATTTACATGTGATACAAAATGGTTGGTTTATTTTCATGGATTATTTAAATGCAAATTACTGCAAATTAGTACTTTGAAATATTAAATTTCAAACACGTCTCCAAAGAGAACCATTCCCAAATGGCACTGGATGCCCATTTAAAATCTGCAAAAAAACAAATCAATATTGTCCATTTATTCTGTGCCACACACACACCTACACACACACACACACACACACACACACACACACACACACACACACTGACTGAACACATTCTGCTCCCTTATTTGCTTTTTACTCCACTCACATTATGGTGGTGTAAACCCATAAGGAGTGTAAACTGTATTTAAACGGCCACCTGAGAAATCTCTTATCATGTCGCTCACACAAAGGCCTTCGGTGAGGATAGCTGCGCTGCATGATACCCGCCTCATTTACGGGGTCTGAGTGTGAGTTGAGAGATGCAATTGTGATAGCACACACGTGAATACAAACAAGGATGCGTGTCTTACAGGACAGAACTTCAGTGAGTTCCATGTCTGAAGAAATGGCAGTATGAAGTTTTTGCTGATTTTAATCTACAAAATATTCAAGTTAATGCCAGTGTCCAAATGAAAGAGCAAGTATTGAAAAACACTTGAAAATTATTTATGTTGTGACATTTGCAATAGTCTAAGTATGACAGACTGACTGATGAATTGAGTTCATCTGAAAATATATGGAACCTGTGGAATATTTGAGGTTTTGCGGCGAGTCTCAAGCTGAGAAAATGAATAATTTGGCCAAATGATGAACTAGAAACGCTGCAGTGCCATTGTTTGTTTCTATGAATTTTTCACTGTGACCTTTGACCACCAAAATCTTTTAAGTTGCTCCTAGAGTCCCACTGAACGGTTCTGAAGATGGAATATGAAAACATTCCATCAAGACATTCCTGATATATTGTGTGAGGTGACTTTGACCTTGACCACCAAAATCATTCAAGTTCTTCCTTCATTTATAATGTTCTGAATTTCAGAAAAATTTCCAGGTTTTTCAGTTGAATTTTTCCGAGAATTTTCATTTTTTTCAAACATATCCAATCTCTTCATTCATACTTTCACATAGAAACTCCATTCACTGACTGAAATCTACCTGTTTTTATTTTTTTGTTGTATCTGATTTCATTTCGGATGGATGTATTTTCTTCCTCTGGTACCGGGAGGGGTCGGTTAGATGTCATTACTGTTCTTCACCATGTCTTGAAAAATAATCTCGCATTTGACTTTCTGATTGATAGGCGTCTCCTGACTATTATATTATATTCAATAAAGAATTGATAAGTTTGTTTGAATAAGGCATACGGGTTGGGTTGATGTAGGCCTTGAAAAAACACGATCGACACATTACTAGCAGTTAAAGTCTTAGAACTGTGCATCTGAATCTTTGTTGCTCTGAGAAACTGAACCATCTCCATGGCAACTGCTAACTGCTGTTAAACCGTCCCAGCTAATGCAGTTCAGCAATGTCGTTCGTTCTATAAAGAGAGCGATCTCAGTCGAGATGTGGACTGCTGATCTCACCTTTCAAATCATATTTGAACTCAGAAGCCAACACTGGAGGTGTGTGCTTTGTTTTCTCCTGCCGGGTGTGGAGTTTTTTTTTGTGCTCACATAGTTACATCGTGTGATAAAAAGACACATTTTCTACATTCCAACTAAAAAAAAACCCAACAAAAAAAAAAAAGAGACATTTATGGTCATGTTTTATGAAAATCAGCCTGGAATTTTTTCCTCTGGACCCATTTAAAGGAAAGACAAAAGCAGCAATCAAACCGCATTGAAAACATGCTCACTCATCACTCACTCAGGCCTTGAGTCATTTATATGAGGGACTTGGAAATCTACAGTTGCAAATAAAGTGTAATAAATTCACTCTGTCTACCACTGGGCACAGTCAGTCACTTTTCCCTCCTGCCCACAAACACATACTCACTCATTTGAATGCAGTCAGACGTATATCATCAAGGCTATTTTTAGAGCGACTACTTGCTTACACTGAAAAATCCTCCCTGTCCTCTCTTTCGTCGTCCCGCCACTGTCTTTGCTGTGTATCAGCTCTCCTATCTGACTCTTGGTGAGCTTGCTTCATCAGTCTTTCCTTCACCTATGCACTGATCCTTTCCTGTCAGCCTGTCCCATCTCCAACACATGTTCTCTCCGCATTGGAAAGTGGAAGAGCTGAAGACCTGGTAACATTTTCTTTTTTTTTTTTTTTTTTTTTTTTAGCTGAGATGGTAAATATGATGCATCATATTTGTTTAATAGACAGTTTGAAATGAAATGGAAATTAGGCCCTTGAAGTGATTAAAGGATAACGTCCAGGCAGTATAAATGCAATTCACACGATCTCACTCAAAACAAGCACTCTTTTGCTACTGTTTTTGTCTTTCTGTGTCTCTCTTGGTATGTCTGCGCATGGCAGAGTTTTATGTGAGCCTCTAAATCACTTCAATGCTCACACTTTAGCCCAAGGCTACACAAAAGCGGGGGGGGGGGGGGGGGGGGGGGGTAAGTGGCCCAAGATGAGAGGATTGGAGAAGAAAGAGACAGTGTGAGACAAGGACCTTCTAGCAAACAGCTTAGTGTCTTTCTTCATTCCTTAACAGCAGAACAAGAATCTCCACTAATCATGGAGCCAGAGGTCTGACAGCGTTACACGGAGTGGATGATCAAGAGACACTCTTGACCAGAGGAATGTACACTGATACAGAGAGACACCCATACGCTTCAAAAAAGGAAATATGTGATGATATTTCAAAATACTTTAAACAACCTCAATGTGAGAGAGGCAAAGAGGCAGGTGGAGGAATCCGAGGTTTTATTAAAAAAAATAAACCAAAGGCAGAAAAGAGACTACAGCAGGACAAAACAAACTACCTGGCTGAATAAAACAACTGTTGAGAGAAAAAGTGGGAGGCGAAAGCAAAGCAGCAAACAGATGACCAGGAGACGTGAGGTGAGGGAGTGTGATCAGTAGCAGAGAAATGATTCTTGATATGATCAATATTTTCATCAAAATATTATGAACGAATTACTTGAATCATAAATAAGTCAAGACCCAAAAAATATCAGAAGATCGTTTGCGTTATTGATTAATTTTGTGGTTTCATCCAAACATAGAATGTGTTCCATACCAGTATGGCTGAAATCTGAAAACAGATGTTGATGGTTCTGAGCACAGTGACCAACTTGAATTAGCACCCAATCTCTTTGTATCTACTACACCATGTTTTATTCCAGCACATTAAAGAATGTGAGCAAGAAAGCTAATCTGTAGATTTAATTGTATGAAGCTACGTGATCAGATTAATCACCTCTCATCTGCTCTAATCTGTTGGCGTTTACACATTTGTTTTTTTATGTTTAATGCTTTTTATTCAGTGTTTAAAGCTTTTATGGGATGAAGGGCAGTGATAGAGTGCTGCCCCACAATGAGCCACTTGGCATGGGTTAAAACAAACAAAGACAAAATAATATTAAATATCTTTCTCTTCTTTTAATTCACTGTGGTATCTCAGCCCAAAACACTTCCACATTTCCGAATTGTACCGTTCATTAAACCTTTTTCCCTAGGAATCCACGACATCCAGCTGAAAACAGGATATCCCATCAGCCACTGGAGGAAAGGTCAAAGGTTACGACCCGAAGGTAAAATGAATTCATGCGAGCAACAGACTGTGGCTTCTCACACCAAAAGAAATGTAAGAAAACGAAAAAGGGGAGGGCGGAGAAAGAAACTAACAAATATAACATTTTGTTTTAGCTGAAAAATGCGCCACACATTTATTCTCCTGCAAACAATCCTGCGGCCCTGCTGCTTCGGCTAGCAACGCTAACGTTAGCATGGGAGTCAAACCGCGACCACACAGGGAGGAGACGGACAAGGAGACGATACAGGAAACGGTGAGCTGAGTCACATCTGTACTCTGGACTTGTGGTAGAAACTGACGACGAGCAAGCAACAACAACAACAAAAAAAAAGTAGATTGAAGCCGAAAGGAAGTGATGGAGTCGCAGGTGCTGCAGGGCGGAGGACGTTCAACACCACCAGACCCAACAACGCGCTCGATGCATTTATCTGGTGAACAAAAGATGTGGATATTCTTTTGCTTTGGTCACAAGAGGAGTAAAAGAAGTTGTTTCCAGCAGAGGCCCTCTTGCCCCTGTTGAAAGAGAGAGAGAGAGAAATATTCATAAATCTAGACTGATGACGTCACCCACGAAGTTTTGGAGTCGAGCAGACTCGGAAGCACGCCCACTACATGAAGGTAAGACATGTTTATGGATTTTTTGTTGTGTAGCGTAGCTGGTGAATCTGTAATTGAAATTTCTGCACAGTCCATCTGTTAGATTTTATCTTTGGCTCTTTTTTTTTTTAAATATTGGGTCAGGTTTGGTGCAGCTGGCCGTTTTTGATCCCAGTCCATCACTGCTGAAGGGAACTTCACCGTAGCCATCTGTGGGGTCCGTCCTCCTATAAATAAGACCCTGATGTTCACATATATTGAGAATCCTTGAAGGATTAAAATCTTGCACCGTTTGACTCCAGTGCTTGGAGTCAGTGTGCAGACTTCACCTTATTTATCGATGTTTTTTTGGGGGATGTGTATAACAACTCTCCTCCTGCACGTCTTGTCTTTCTTTACAATGCTTCGGCCTTTGCTATCAGCCTTCACGCCAAATCTCTGTACACCATTTATGGAGTACTTGTACGTTTTGGAAATTGTCTGAATTTACTTCATGCCAGAACATGAAGACACAGCTATAAGCGAAAAGTAGATTGTTTGCACTCTCTTCTCTATTCTTTTGGGAACCATTGAAACACAATGAAAACCATTTGCCCTCTATAGACCCGTGTTTAGCTCAATAGCTCTGAATGATGACAACACACTCTCAGCGGTCCTCTATTGCTCTTTAGGTTCCCAAGGGAAGATGCTTTGTGCCTGACATAACAACATATTAACCTTTTTAAGGTATTGATTGGCAAATGTGGTTTACCTTTACAAACACACACAGGCTTTGAATTACTTTCAATGCAGGGTAATTACCACATTGTTGTTTTCAACCATGTTTGGGGAAATGATAACTAATCAAGTGTATTGTTTGAAACAGTTATTACAGTACAAAAGATTGAAAACTGCATTTTCAGCCACTGCTGCCACAAACTTGTGCTCCAGATTGTGTTGTCACATGAGCTCGTGTTCTGTATTTGAAGTAGTTTATCAATTATTGCAAACATATAAAACATTGCAAGTTTTAATGAACGTCGGAGTGCAGCCGTATGGCCCCGCGATATGTGCCTGTGAGCGTGACCTTTCAGCTGAAAACATTTCTAGCTCGTCCTGTTGTCGCTGTGGACGTTTGTGCCAAATTTGATGAAAAACCTTGTGTGCACTCCCGAGATATTACACGAGCTAGGATGGGATGGACGTATGAAGGCAAACATTTGGCTCAACCATTTGTAATGCTCCTCGATTTGCTCCTCTGAAATATGTAATATTTTAAACATTTATTCACTGAGCATCTGAGTATAGGGCGCTTGTGTCTTGCTTTGACTCTTTGCCCCGCTGCCTGTGCACGGTGACTGAGCTTGTATATCTTGAATGAAGTGAGCTTAGCGCAGCTGTCTGTGTCATGCATCATTCTGCTGGCCACATCCTCCCTACTTTATACATCACAGCATGCATGCATGCGCGCTTGTGTGTGTGTGTGTGTGTGTGTGTGTGTGTGTGTGTGTGTGTGCTTGTATGGAAGTGTGTGTGGGTGTGCGTGCATATGTAAAAACTTGCATTCATAATCCGAAACTTGCTACATCAGACCGAGTTTTCTTTGTCACATCAGTAATACCCAGAGGAAAAAGCTGAGGCTGCGTGTGTGTGTGTGTGTTTCACAGGTGCTTTTTTTTCCCAGGTTAGAAAACTGATAGACTATAAATGGCTGTATGAATAAACAAATATGTAGTCGAAAGCTGAGATTTCAGTTTCAACACGAGTCAGGATTCTACCAGACAGCTGGAAACTCCAGATATTCTTTTCATCAACAACTGAAGAGTTAAATCTCTGAATTCTCGCCAAAGGCGTGGGAGGTACTTCTTAAATACCTAAGTCTGGGTTTGCCTGCATATACTTTCATAAGCAGGTTTTATAAAGGTTTCAAATGCACTCAAATAACATTAATTGTATAACAGACCTGATAATATAAAATCAAAGCAATAACTTTGGCTGGGTGCAAAGGGAGAAAATTCGAACAGCCTTGAGGGCATTTCAGGCTTTAAATCCTCATGTGAAAAATGATGAATAATCAAAGAGCCATTAATCTAGACCATTTGTTAGAAAGAATGTGAACGTTTACTACACGCAGCAACAACAGCCAAAGCAGCCAGAAATCTCAGCCAAATGGATTAACAATGTGTGTCATGCAATGAATACAGTTATATTAGAAAACGGCATCAAATAACTGTTGTAACGGCACATTCTCCTCTCCATCTTACAATGCTAGTTTCAGATCTGAAGTTTTACTTTCGCCATATTTCATGATCGCACGATGAGTGGGATTTTTTTTTTAGTCTCATTGACGGAATAGTGGGGAAAAAAAGGATTTTTTTTTTTTTAATGAAACTGATAGTCTGTTTCTGTAAAAACTGGCACTATAGTTTGCCTCCCACAAGAAAATGAAGCTTTTCAAACCTTGAAAAAAAAAAAAGACAAATAAAAGGCAAGCATACATTCAGCCTGGTGAAAATACAAATGTCTTGTGAAGATTGTTCACAGCTCTGAGTAGTAACTGCAGCAGCAGCTTCCTATTCAGCACAGGCTTTATCCATCCATCAATTTTCTAGACCACTCATCTGCTAAGGGTCGCGGGGGGTGGAACCCATCCCGGCTGCCTTTGGGTGAGAGGCGGGGTTCACCCTGGACAGGTCACCAGTCCATCACAGGGCCAACACATATAGACAGACAACCATTCACACTCACAGTCACACCTACAGTCAATTTAGAGTATCAATCAGCCTCGTCCCCTCTTGATGTCTTTGGACTGTGGGAGGAAGCTGGAGTACCAGAGAGAACCCACACAGGAACAGGGAGAACATGGAGACTCCACACAGAGTTTCGCTGTGAGGCGACAGTGCTGACCACTGCACCACCGTGCCACCCCAGCACAGGTTCAAGGAAAAGAAAGACATTCCTATTTATGGGGGGTTATGATTCAGCCACACATGAGGAAAATTACACTGAAATAATGCTATCAGCCACACATGAGGAAAATTACACTGAAATAATGCTATCAGCCCACATGTTACTGTATAATCCCTGGCTGGAATGGTGATAATCCAGTAAAGGAATAATGCAGAATGTGTGATGATTACAATTTTGTAATATTTAAAATGAGTTGTTTAGTGATTCGTCAAGTTCCTAAACAGTGGTTCTTCATCATGGCTTTTGCAAACATACCCAGATGAGATTACAGATCAAATTTAAAACAAAAAAAAGTTAATATCTATTTTAAAATGCAAATCTATTATGTGCATTATATTTAAGAACTGTTCCTGTGGGATAAGGCTTCACTGTGTCTGATGTTCCTAACATCTTCCTCCCATCATTCCTGTCCCAATTTCCCCCGCATACTTTTTAGGCATTAGCTTGACGTCACATGCTCAGAAACAAACACGTTAGACCTTTGAAATTTCACACACACTCTGACGTATTACTGCACGTGCACGCACACGCACTTCTTCTCTCACAATGTGTTTCACATGTTCCTACTTTACCCCGTGGCGTGTGATGGAAGTGACACACTGTCTCATTTGATCACTGTGAAAGCATTGTTTGACGTGTTTTGTGGAGATGTGTGTGTGTGTGTGTGTGTGTGGGGGGGGGGGGGTGGGCTTCAGGGTGGGAGTTTTATGGATGTGATATAGGAGCAGAAGGAGGACAAATGAGAGACTGTGGAGACTTACAGTGACCTCATAGTCTAGGAGATTTCTCAATGAAGGGAGGAATCTTAGAGGGATGGCTGAAGGGAGGGACAGTGAGTAATAAGGCCCAGTCTTGCTGGATGCATGTTTCCTCAAGGCATTTGAGTGTCGCACGTGCCGCTGTAATATATACACACAGTTACACACTTGTCTCGCCAAGCTTCATTGGTTTAATCGTGGTTTTTTTTGCGACTGGCCTGCAGCTGGGAGGTCACAAAAGATGACACATTGCTTCAAGCTGTTCTAAAATCCAGTCACACATTTACACCTCCCAAGGCTTGTAATTGTGTGTGTCCACAGTTTATGTCAGAATTTGTGTGTGTGTGTGTGTGCGCGTGCATGTGTAAGGTTAGTATTGTGTGTGGGACACTATGCCCAATGTTCTGGAAAGAATGTCAAGAACACTTGGCCGTGATGTGTTACCATGTTGACCAGAGCCCAGCTGTGGTGGGGATTAAACTGGTTGTCATCATGTTAATTAGTGTTGTCATGATAATTTGCGTCTCCATGGCTGCAGCCACAGATTGTATAACAGCCCCCCAGTCTTCAGGCCACATCTGGAAAATGTGATTGCTTCACAATTAGAATAAATAGAAGTAACACTGCCATCAAATGTGAAGAGCCAAATATAAATAACATCAGTGCTGGCCCATGAGATATGATATTAAATTAGCGTGGCATAGCTCATGTGGATACAAGCTTCAGGTGCGTGTTGATGAATGTGTTCAGGTGTGTGGATCAACTTCTGCATGTCTGGGGAACCAGACTGATATGTATACTGTATTGTTGTATGTCCCCCCCAGTGAAGATATTTAAGGTCGATTAAGACTTCAGAAGACAAAAGAAGTTTGAATTCATTCATTTGAATTTCTAAGTGAAATAGGTTTAATCCCTGTACCGACCAAAAAAGAATTACCAAAGCAAATGAATGCAGCAGAAGTTGAGACAGACATCGGTTTCATACATCAAAGTTGTCACAGGGTGCGGGTTCAAAACAATAATGGAAAATTATTTAAATGACAAAAAACCAAAAAAAAAAAAACAGATCAAGTTTTAAACTGAACAAAATGAGTAAGTCTAAAGGGAATGGAGGAGCACGGAACATCAATGAAACAGCAACTCAAAGGAAGCAAGCACGGGCTTCAATACTCACAGAGAACAAGTACTCAGAGAACTAATGATACAACAAGACAAAGGTGGGAGAGCATGAGGGAAAGCAAGGAGTTGAAACAACTGGAGCAGGGCTAGTCTGATGACAACTGACTATCAAACGAAAGTTGCAGGAAAGCATACAAATTGAGGAAGTCAAGCAAACCCAGACATAAGATTGGGAATCACTTCAAAACAAAGAGAGAGTATCAGTTGATCTACCCTGCAGCATCAATTGCAGGTCCATCCATCGTAGGACAGACATCCCTCCTCAGTGGCTTACGTGGAGGTTTTTGCCTTTTTTAAAAATGTATTTAACTCCAGTGCAATAGATCCCTGAATTTATTTGGGCTATCAAAATAAAAAGTAGCGAGCAACATCATTCTCTTCATGTACATCCACAACTTCGATGACCTGTGAATTCTCCTCAATTACCGTCCTCAGGTCCTCTTCTCTGACCACTTGGAGAGAGAGCGCAACAATAGATGGCTGTGTGTACTCAGATCTGCACTCTTTACACGAAGCTTTCCAGGAAATATGTTGAACCCTGAGTAAGTTTTAGCTGGAATGCATTTGTCATTGTCTGACCTCAGTGTCTTATGCATAAAACGACAGGAAATTTCTCCAAGCTGTCCCAGATAGTAATTTCCCTGTGTAACATTCAGGGTTGTCACTGACCCAGCAGTTTCCCTGCCTGGATGCTGACAACCCAAGTGCCGGTCACACTGGAGAATAAAGACAGGTTGTACCACCGTGTGGTTTTAAAAGAGGTAGACATTCATAGTGATATGCTGCCCCTGTTGATGTGGTGTCCAGATGAGTGACAAATTGTACCTTTTTAAATACTCATCGCTGGAGTTGTTACCAGTGTATATTAATGTGATGCATTCTGATGTAGTTAGCTGTTTGATCAGCCTCAGTCCTTCCCCAGATTGCCTTGAGATTTCAGTATCAGGCAACATGACACTCAATGTGACCAGATTTGGATGTAAACAGGTTTTCTCTCCGTGTGAGCTGAATGCCAACACAGCCACTCGTCGTTCTACCACTGAGCTGGCATAATTATAAAGGAAGAAGGAAATGCTACCCTCATTAGCATGGCACGAGCAATGTTTCCCACAGAATCACATTTTCATTGTGGTGGTGGTGGCCCAAGGGGGAATACACAGGCTCTGCATTCATGTAATAGCACTTTTTTTTTTTTTTTACATTAACTTTATATTCCTTTTTAGATTAACATTGCCAACATTTGTTTTTCTAATGGTAGAGTCAGTAGTATTTTTTTCTGAGCTGTTCTTGAACGCATCATAATGTAGTAGAAATGTTTTGGGTCGGTGAAACATCTGGACGAGCCCTTTTCCGTCTCGGAAAATAATTTTCAACATGCATAATGGAAGAGGAAGCAAACATTAAGCGTCAGAGTAGTTAATTAACCGTTATCCAATATCCATTACTGTTATTCATTAACATGCGCAAGGCAGCTAAGTTACAAAAAGGAGGTTGCAGCAACTTAGATTAGCGTGGGGTGGTAGATATGCTAAGATTAGGTGGTTTTGTTCTTTGACATTTATGAATGCAGCTGAGTGGACGGCTTTGCAAGTGTTGAGCTGCTGTTACTTATCGTCATACCGCACAAACACACACACACACACACACACACACACACACACACACACACACACACACACACAAATTCACTTTCTGCTTTTTCTTTTCTAATTCTCCTCAGTTTAGCAGCTAAGGTTACTTTTCATCCTCCCCCTTAAATAAACAGGAACCAGGCAGTTGTCCTTGCAAAGGAAGCTCAGTTCAGTCAAATCCACCACTCGTCCTCCTCTTCATTGTTTTTATTGACAGATGAAAAGCCACGTCGCCATTTACTGTTTTGGAATAGATAACATCATGCTATCATTGATGAGTGCACTGTCTTGAGTGATAACGGGATTCACAGTTCCAAAAACGGCAATGAAGAACAATGTTTATGTTTTGGTGGCCTGCCACAAATAAATTGATATGTGGGAAACCCTGGATGAGTAGGAAACTCTTCAAATAGTGGTTGAACCAGTAGAACACATGGATGTGATGTTCATGACTAAAAAATTAAATTACCGCATGAAGAGGTTGAGAGAAAGCTAGTTATCTGGTACAGCTGAAGCTCCTTTGCCTCACAGCAGGTCATTAATTCTAGAGCGCGATGGCTCTCCTTACAAATGATCCTTTAACAAACCGGTGTTTAGGATTTAGTAACGTCTCGTGGCGAAGATGCAGTTTGCAACGCCTCACCTCCCCCCTGAATGGTTAATCAGGCATAATCCTGAATTTGTCCCAATGCGTGTTCTCAATCTTCTGAGGAAGTCTTCATCAACTTATCCAGAATCAGGAAAAAAAAAAGAAAAAAGAACCTTTTCAAAAACACAGCAGACTCCTATGACTGCTCCTCTTTAGACTTAATTTTGTTGCAGACATTTAAGCTGTCACGTACAAGGTCTTGGCACCTTAGGTGAGATTAGCTGTCATGGTGGAGAGAGCAGGTAAATAACTCCAGGACATCATGTCGCACAATCTGGATGAAGGAGAAGAAAAGAGAGATTTCTTTAATTCCTCCACCAAGGGGTCGATGATCCATCCACCCATGTAATGAGGTCTGTTTGTCAAATGAGGAGGCCTTCAAGTGGTAGCACATGTGCATGTAAGAGTGTACCTTTTAAGATCAACACGGGCAAAATAACACACATAAGTGCATTCAATGCATTTCAATTTTTCTGCTTGCATACACACGTTGGTGTTGATGTCTTCCATTATACTCAGCCTGCACAGGTGTTTCTTCACAATCACTCACTGCGGGCAATCAGCCTCACATATGTTGCGCCTATGAATATACAGTAAATATTTCACTTGCCAAATGGGACTAAACATCTGCAGCTATTTTCCAGCAGAGATGGAAACATTAGCGCATCACTCTGCTGTCATGTTGGATGCATGTGCTCTCGTGAAGCTATCAGCTGTGATTAGGAAGATGATTTCGGGCATGATTCAAATCAACATTTTAATTTTGCATATCCAACTTTACACGGTGAAGACAGTAGACCTGTTCAACACAGAAGATGATTGTCCCTGTTTCTTGCTGGTGGAATGTCCCAGAGTGGTATTGCTGTCTGTGTCGAGTTTAAGGGCCCACTGCTGCTTCAGTCCCTGAAAACGTGATAAAGAAGGCATGATTAGTTAACTTAAAGGTTGAGTATCAAGAATCGCCTCTATATCGTAACCATTTTGCAGATTATGATTCTGCGTGTGACCCACCACTGTTCTTCCAGGTGCTTGTTGTTGTTTGCTAGCAGCATGAAGCTGCTCAGTAGGCGGCGCTTAAGACTGTGCCTTTTATTTTACACTGGAAAAGACCAGGTTGGCAGAGTGCAGCTGTCTGTCAAAATGTATTTCTTGCACAGGAGGATGCACTACGAATATGATTAATGACCTACACCTGCATGGGTTAAGAATCACAGTTGAACCAGTTTGACATGCGACGCTTTTCTCCCTCTCCTGTCTCATCCTCTTTGCAACTTTGAGCGAACTGTTACCTCATCACCGTCTGGTAAGTGAAATCTAATCATTCGCAACAGCGAGACGGCATACAAGTCAACAAAGTTTTGATCTCAAAGTGTATTCACTCTCACATGGACTTGCCAAACCGACTGATTAAGATTTCTAGAAGGCAGAGTACTTCATCCACCTGATTAGAGTTCTTTACGCTCCCAAACTTTGCGTCCCTTTTGAAAAGAGCCCCACATCCAGTCAGACCCTGCCAATTCTTCAAAAGCTTGAGATGCATATTACTGTTGCTGAAAGAGACCCACAGCATTTGTATCCAAACTCAAGAAAGTTAGGGGAAACAAGTCCAAGCAGTAAAAAAAACTTGAATTTGTTCAGCACCCATCTCACAGAAGACATTCAAGACAGTCGCCACCGGAGGAGCTTTTTATTGATGAGGATGCACAAAAGATGTCATCAGAGCAGAGAGATGTGTCCATTAGGAACCAGGCAGAAAAGGAGTGGTAGTGGTATAAGGAGACACCGCCAACCTTCACGTCTGGTGTTTGAACCAGCGGATGACACATCCCTTATTTCCTATGTGTGTGTTTAGGCCTCCTCTAGGTCCTCTTCCCTGCTGGAGACAGTTTTGCATATCTGTTTCGTTACTTGGTTTATGCAAGTTGTTACGCAGGTGCGTCATACACAGGTGCTCCGACTTAACACTCACTTAGGCTGCAGGCAACACCCAAAAATGTTGACTTTTACAAATTACGATGTAAAATATTTTGCTCTGAAAATAGAAAATTTCCTCCATGCAATAAGCCCATGACCCATTTTTTATCAACCCTCAAAGAATTGGAATTGAGGACTGTTGAGAACTGGATGGATGTAAAGAATCCTTAAGATCAGAATGATACCCAGCTCTACTTAACTGCTTAGTATTCTAGACACAAGAATGCTGATGCTAGTTATAGAACTGAAAATACTCCAACGAGAAAAGAATATCACAGTTGTGTAACCTTTTCTCTCATTAGTCCTCAATAGGTCATATAGGTATATTTGAAGTGTGTGTGTGTGTGTGTGTGTGTGTGTGTTCTCTCTCTTTTTCCCTCCTACTCAAAACCGGCTGAATTTGTTCATATATTTATTGAAATATTTTTTCTTATACATTGTCCTCAGGCACACTTCACCTCCTACAGCACCATTATGGTGCATGATATCATACACACACCCACACACATGCATGATGTGTAAACTGTGTTAATATGTTTTTATATATGTGTGTGTGTGTGTGTGTGTATGATATTCCTCATCTCGTGGCGACAAAATCCTTTTTACAGCCCCACTATGAAGACTCATGTTTGGGTGATGACTTGCTGTGAGGTTAAGATGGGGGGGGGGGGGGGGGGGCATATGGGTTTTAGGATTTGTTCAGTTGCTTAAAAAGGTCTGCACTCTACTTTGTCTTCAGTTTCTAATCTCAGGTTGTAAGTAATAAAATGCACAGTGGTTATTTGTGTGTGTTGTACCTGTGTTCATCTACCAACCCCTCTTCTCCAGTTCATTGCAACTTTTGCTTGGTGTGACAGATTATATTATTCTAACATTTAAAAGGAAGAAAAATCCACACATCAAGTGTAAGTGTTATTTCTGTCATGCCCCAGAAGTCGGCTAACATCAGCCACTCACCTCCTATCAGCTGTTGTAACCCAACCACAGCTGCGTATGAATATACAGCAGGAGGAAACATCAAGTTAGTTCCACCTGATGCTTATTCTGCTCACTGAGCTCATGCTGAAACACCCTCCTCCTCCTCCCCAGCTCCTCCTGTTCTTGTACGTACCTCTGTACTTTTCCCGAACATAATTTACATGAGGGAATAGCGACGGGTTATTTTTCACCAGCGTTTTGGAACGTTTTCATTCATTTTCAAGACCCCCCAGATTATTATTTTTGTGTAATTCTTTCAGAAAAAAAACTTCTAAAAAAAGTATGATAAAAGCCAATAGGAAGTTCATTTCTTGTTTATATCAACAATCTTTAAGGGTTAGTTTCATAGAAAAGTGTGTGTGTGTGTGTGTGTGTGTGTGTGTGTGTGTGTACTGATACGGAAGGATTCATGAGATTATAAGATTGTCTCAGATTGAGTAGTTTAGGTCGAGTGCTAGGCCTTATTCAAATCATTGTGTGCAAACACTTTGCAGCTGAAACTGACTTAATTAGGACAGTCATCACCTGCTATTTGAAAGTCAACATACAGCTGCCCTACCACTAACGTTTGTTAGGGGGCACTTGTTTGAGATGAAAACAGTTGAAGGCATACATTATTATAATCAACATACATTGTCTGCCAGTAGATCGGTGTGTGACTCTCCTCTGGTCGGGTCCATGTGCAGCTGTGTGTATCCGTGCTGGAGGATTCTGTTGAGCTAAGCAGTTCATGGTGAGACAGAAGCAGGGATGCTCACACCTACACTGAGTCCTAATGAGGATTTTGCAAAGTCGAGCCGTATAGTGGCCCCTGCCTGTTTGTGAGCACGTGTACCAGGTAGCCCTCGTGTTGTGGGGACTTCAGACCAGTTTTGGGGTAAAGAGCAAGACCTCCCTGCGTGAATCACTTAGTTTTAGAGTAGCTGAGGTTCAGATCAGATTGGGGTTAGGCTAAAGCTAAAGCAAGGTTAAGATGAAGGTTAGGGGAAGTCTGTATGTGAAGTGATGAAAAAACAACTGTGTGTGTGTGTGTGTGGCAAGAGTTATTGACACTTAGAGGGGAAAGGACTGGAGGCAGGAGAAAAAATGAAAAGGACGATGGAGTGCAACTTGTGGGGGGAGAGGGAGAAGGAGTGGAACTGGTTTGAGAGTAGATGCTAGATGGAATAGGGTTTATTAATATCCATTTGTGGGGACTCTGCAGGGTTCGCTAATGCTTCTTTTGGCATTGACACAGCTTGGCACCCTGTCTGAGAAGGACTTAGAAAGTGCTCTGAGTAACCCTGAAACGCCAAGCAAACACCCAAGAGTGGAGTAATAGAGAGACTGGATTTTATTTTGTTTTATTCCACTAAAATGTTACTTCAGATCGTCAACAAACCTTTACAGACCCCCAAACAGTGTTTCAACTACATATGTACAGAGTAAACCATCAATGTAAAGATTGTTGTGTTCAAAGGAGACGGGTACAGTGTGCTTCCCAAAAATAATAGGGTTTTATGTTTGACTGACAGCTCCGACTGTTTCTACTCTAACCAGTAGCAGCCATCCAGAGGCATACTGAAGTTAAAGACTATAATTTGTATGCAGCAAGAAGAGCATCTGGTCAGCCAATTACTATCTAATGGCTGCTCTTCATCCATTGTTAACAATTTCCTTATGTGCACCCTGTTTGAGCACCAAAAGCATACGCGCGCGCCCGCCCGCACACACACACACACACACACACACACACACACACACACACACACAGACACCTCCAAACTTCTAATCTCTTCTTCCTGTCACTATGTGCCATGTACTGTGCAATGAAGCCTCTTATTTCTCCAATAAGCTGGAAGAAAAGATTTGCATCCTCTTTCCTTTCACTTGTTCTCTCCATCTTTCTGTCCTTTATGTCCTCACTAAACCCTCCCTTCCCCCGAGGGGGTGGGGGGACCCAGGTTCTCTACCATTACTGGACAATCTGCCTGACTTAGCATTTTTATGTTTAGATATTTTTAAGAAGTTGTCAGTCTTGATTGCTGAAAAAAAAGAGAGAACAAAATCTTCCCCTCATTACTGCCAAGCAGTTCCTGTCTTATGCAGCAAACAGCACCGCCCCCTTAATAAGGCCTCCTCCACACAGGAAAGTTTTATAGAAAAAAATTGCTTATATTCCTCATCGCTGTGTAACTTCTTTGTGACAGAAGAAAGAAAAAAAACCAGCCACATATATTTGACTGGAAGGTAATTGTGCCCCGCAGACATCAGCTTGCGAGCAAAACTGTCCGTAAGCTTTACTAACTCGAGCACATTGTCTACTGGCACTTGGAAAGTAGTGAATCTGTTTTCACTCATGTTTGAAACCAATTGTATGTAAGCATCTTTGTACAGCAGAGAAAAATAAACTAGTAAAGCAAGTGAAAATGTTAGCGAGGTTCTAGCTAGCTCTGTGCTCCAAGTCCAACTGTTTCATTACTTGATTTAGATTTACTTGATTTAGATTTGAGCAAAGCTGGCAGGTTCAGAAGTGGTCTGAGCTCCTGTGCTGCTACAGTATCACACAGCTCACCATCCCCGACCTTAGATGACCTCTGTTTTTTTTCTGCCTCTCGACAAAGTGTGCTGGAGTACCTATAAAATTACTATATAAGTAAATAATCTCATTACATATGCTGTTCATGGTAAATCGATGAGACTATCCACGGTGTCCTGCACTTCCGTCTCCATAAGTTTCCCCTCCATGCAGCCTACAGGCCCCATAAGGACCCACTACAGGCCCTCTCCAATGACCATACGCTCAGCGCCTGAAATTTGTGTTATGTAACTGAGCATTTTGAGTCACCCTGCTCCAGTGAAACAGCCTAAATAAAGACGCTGTGCAGGGGAGGAGTGCAAGAAGAGAAAGTGAGTAAAAGGAGAGATGGAGAGGGACCAGTCTGTTCGCAAACTAATGACTTATTCCTAAAGATCAAACAGGACAGACTAAACAGATAATTCCAAGCCAAAAATACTTAACATGGTATACCCAGGCTCCCATGCCTCAACCAATTCACAAGAGGGGTAATTAAAAGAAAAGATATGAAAAACACATAACTGGCACACACGCACGCTGCCACACTCACTCTGCCACACACAAACACGCAGTCCTGTGTTGTGGGTGGGCTGCCACGTGTGGGTTTGATAGGCAGTCTACTGCCTGAGTAAAACACATTTATAATGTCAACAACAAAAAAACACATTCCTCATCATTTGCAGAGCAGCTGAATGTGCACTGCCCAAGGTGCTGTGAGTAACACATTTCTCTTGTCTTTCATCTCAGCTCTTTTACATACAGAAGCCCATGAGAAACACATACACACCGAGGTGCCACACAGCAGCTATAGGCAGAATAAATAGTTCCTGTAAAATCAGCTTCTGAATACATAGATTGTGTGCGTGCTCCTAATGTGTCTCATGTCTCTTACTGAGACATGGATGGAAGTCTTTATTGCTGATTTAATCCGTCCGAGGCTGATGGGGGTGTAATGGAGGTGGGAAAGCAAAGATAACAGCGGAGAGAGAAAACACACTCCTGTAACGTATTGATATTTTTTCTCTCCACATACACCTCCACAAGAGACATGAAAGCAGGCCCACACACACAGACATAAGAATCCACTTTCAGCAAGCATGCACATAAACATACCCATGTGCAAGCAAGCCATTTCATGCATCCACACCTCTGCCACCCCTAATATTGTTGAATCGATTCCCACGTTGTGTGAGTGTGCTGGATGAAAATCCAGAGAAGTTCAACCCGTTCTAATCCCGTGAAGGTGATCTCACACTGCAGTGCTGCTAGGAGCCACTCTGCAGGTCCTCGTATTTATTAATTTTTTTTGTGAGTATTGTTCCAGTCACTTTTTACATGTGAGGCAAGAGGAGGCATGGAAAGACAGTGCCAGTCCCTCGCCTCACAGGGGGTCTTTGGAGCCTGAGTCTAAAAGCCAAACAGAACCTCAGCAGGGGTGCTAATGGGCCTTGGTGACAGGTGTGTGTGTGGGTGTGAATGTGAGTGTGTATGTGGGAAAAGATGCAGAATACGGAGGGAGACTATGTGAGTGCTATAACCTTTGAAAGGCTTAAAATTGTTCATGGTCTAGTAGCCATAATGCCACGGCACATTTACTTAAGTCACTAACTTCCATACCAGCCTTCTTTTCGACGCAGCGCGTTGAGGTAAACTGCAGCATACACACTATAGGTGTTTTTATTGGTGCGTGACCTATGCAGTTCACTCATCTCATAGAGACCTGTGGGGTATTCACAGTGGATGTTAGTATAATGGGGCTTTAAATGTGGTGGGGAGAGAAGTGGCTCCCATCAAATTATCCTTCCATTCATTCCCACTTAGAGCTGCAATAGCCACACTTTGTCTCCTTAGCAGGAATTGGCTCTCACTGCGTAACCACAGGGTTTACATCACTCCACACAGAGCAGCCAACAGTGATGGCCTTTACATTACACATGCTTACTGCTGTCAAACATAGTTTTGTCCAAAAAAAGTCTAACATGTAACATCATTATAGGCATTGTAGATCTGTTTGTTACTCTCATGAATAATACACTCAACTGTCCCCATTACTGTTTGCGTTCACTTTATGAGTTGACATCCACCATTATGAGTATGCAAATAAATCAGGAGGGGAAACGCGTGAGGGATTCATTTGATGGGTTTTATTCGTGTCTTTTTTTTTTTTTTCCTCATCTGACTCCCAGTAGTAGATGGACCTAGATTATCCTGCTATAATTAACTATTTTATTGTTCGTTGGCTATAATGAGAAACAAGATTATGAATGCGTAAATAGTGAAATATCCATTGACAAAGCTGCAGAATGTTTAGCAGTTGAACGTAATCATGATCGAAACGTGTTTGCGATCGGAATAGTAACAGGTTTTTACAGCAACACTGTAAATATGGAGAGATGAGGCCATATTTGGCTGATGCCCGGTGCAGGAAAAAAATAGTTGGCATTTTATGGCATTTATACTCCCAGTTGATGGATTGTCTAAATGCTGCAGTTTCTACCTTAAACCGGATTCTTTTCATAACCTGCAGTTGGTCTGATGAGTCCATGATCAAAAAAACAAAACAAACAAAGAAACAACAGCTATTGACAATAAATAAGCCCCCCCCCCCAAAAAAAAACAAAAAGGAGAAGCAAAATGCATTTTTGAGAGAACAAACTGCGGCAGCGTGTTTCAGAGTAACAACAACACTCATGGAACATTGGTTATACAGTAAAATGTTTTTTTAATCTGTTTAGCGTGAATTATGTGTGTTTATGTAAATAATTTGTATTTGTCTACACCCATATCTCTTTCACGCCTTGTAGAGATTTATAGGAGCGTTTCACAAATCATCATCCCTGCTTTCATCATCTGTGTTTACTACCACCATGAATACCAACCAGTGACATCTCATAGCCATCTATAGTAATCATCTTTTGTGTCATCATTAAACATTATGGTAATGGAGGAAGCATAATTAGAGGCTTTTGCTGGCTGTAAAAGCTGTAATTATTGTGTTATATTCTGAAAATATTCACCCTTTTGTCAGAATCTCCCCTCTTATTTAAATATTTACCATTATAGTAATCATGTTCTGCTCCATGTCTTTTTGTAATCTCTTGTATTGGAGCCATATTTAAAACGGAAGATGATGACTCTTTGTATGCCGCTCCAAAATATTAACAAACAGATGTGCCTTGAAGGTCGGTGAATGTTGGTGAGAACATTTGAGATTATTAGAAACACCATTCTTAACAGATTTAATGTATTCTTCTCCTCTGCTGTGCTGTCTCGTCCGTCTCACTCTGTCTAATGTTTTCTGCACTGTCATGAATTTACTGAAAAGTCAACACTTGCTCGACATGTCCAACTCGTATTCATGCTCATACCTCAGTGTCGGGCCAGAGTCTTTCACCTTCAGCTCCCACGACTTTCTCAGTGGAAAACATTTATTGGAATCACAGAGTGCTGCTGGAACTCCCATGAACAGGCTGATGATTAATTACAGCAATTAACATGAACAATATCAATATGAATGAACATTTAACACGGCATTAGGTTATGGATTGGTAGTACACTGTGTGATACACAGAAGTAGTTATGTTCCAGCTTCTTTTACAGACAGTGTCACCTATTGTTTGTATTTCTGGACTGAACCCTCTAATAAATACAGACTCCTCAGGGAGACTGAAACCAATAACTAGTTAAATATGGATTAGTGGAAAGTTTGAGTGAAGGTCTCGCTGGACTAAACTAAATTAACAGGCTTTGTGGGGTTATTGAAGGGCTCAAAGAGAATATCACTGTAAAGTTTACGTACAAGGAAAAGAGCTCACATGCACAAATGGCAATCATTAAACATAATTCTGTTTTTACATGATATTCATGTCTATAACTGCTGTCATTGTCTGTGTCATGCCAACGCCATCAGATGATCATGCTGGAAAACGCAGGATTATATTTCACCATCATGTGAAAAATAAACACTGGCTCAAGCACTTTTCTTTTCTCTGAGGACGGAACACTCCACTGTCTGTATCGACTACAGTCACAAAGAATGAACTGTAACAGTCTAGTTATTAAAATCAATAGCAATAACTACAATTTCTCAATTTCAGATTGGCTCCTGACTCAATCAATGATTATCAAATTATCCTGCCTTTAGAGCACGTAATCCCCATCAGAGAGAGCAAGGTTGGGCCCTGAATATAGATCAGTGTTGAACATGCAGAGCACAGCTCATAATGAAGGAGAAAAAAAAAAACAACGCAGCAAAAAAAAAATAGCTGCAGAAATGTTTGGGACAAATGTACCGTTTACACACAGTCAATAGTCCTTCATTTACAGAAAACCAATCCATTTACACACGTCTGACGAGTGCATACTTTTTTTTCAGTCTTGTTTTGGTAACTCAGCCTTTTCTTTCTCTCTACTTTTCACCGCCGGTTCTGCTCTTTACTTCTGTCATGCAGAAACCCAGATGAAAAGCCAGTGAACATCAACACCACTCATGTATTTGCAAGTAGCAAAAAAAAAAATTGTGAAATAATTCTGGCAAAATTGTATCAAATTTCACTGGCAAATATACTGGATTGGGTTGTCTCAAGATGACATTTAAGCTAGGGGATGTTACAGTGCAAGTGTTACTAATTGTTGTAACGATATCTTACAATGTGGTGCTAAAACCCAAATGAAATATGCTGGAATATCACTTTAATCAGCTGCAACTGTGGACTGCACTCAAAGGCTGTGCCTGCTGCTTATTTTATCCGTCTCATTGTTGTCAGTTGTGCTGCTGTAAACGTAGCGAATGCTGTGAGCAAAAAAGTAGATATATATTTTTTAATATTCTCATCTTGTTTAAAACCTCCTACCTTGCCTGCATGCTTTCATTGACGAGTACAGTGAGGCTCCGATTCATTTGCTATTTAACTGTCTTAAAATCCTTCGCGGCTTGTAATCTCCTCATTTAAAACCAAACAAAAGCAAACCACTTCACAAAAAAAAAAAAAAATAAGAAAGATACATGAGATCGGAAGCAGATACGGAGGAACCAAGTGACAAATCATCTGGTAAATTGTTAATAAGCAGTTACTTGATATTTCTGAACAGAGCTGTGGATAATGATGAGTTCCTGGAGAAATAAATGAGAGTCACCACATCAATGGATCATAATGACTTCCTCATAAATATCTCTGAATTGTCATGCTGGCCATTTTCTTCACGAGTCTTTCCGATGAACTCTTTTTGTGAACCTTCTAGAAAGGTTGTGCATTATACTGAGTAAGTAGACACTCAGGCTTATCTTGCCATTCCCTGCACTTTCCCTGCCCTCTCGAGCAGTGATACATGATAACGTGGCCCTCTTTATTTTATGATTACCAATGTATTATTTGGCCTTTTTGTGCCTCTCAAGCAAAGAAAATCATCCGTCTGCATGACGAACAAGTGGTCTGTTTTAACTGGTAGATTTACAGTCGCTTCCTGGAGAGACTCTTAACATTATTCAGACTGTATATGCGAAATAACTTCAGTTGTCGCACCCAAAGTTCATTACAGCATTAAAGCCTTTGATAAGTAAGGTGTTACATCGCAATATTACCATTATAAAGTAACATTTTACATTACAGCACTACTATCAGAAAGTAATTTGTTACATTACAGCACTATTGTCACTATAAAGTAACATGTCCCATTACAGCATTACCATTAAAAAGTTCCTTGTTACATTTCCGCATTGCCGTTTCAAGTCACTTGTCAGACTACATCGTCACCATTAAAAGGACCTTGTCACAGTGCAGCATCACCATAAAAATGTAACGTACATTTTAAGGTTGCCATTTAAAGGAACACTGCAACATTACTGTTCCAGAGTAAATTGTTGCAGAAATACCATTAAAAGTCCCTTGTTACATTACAGCATCATGATTTAAAAAGTAACCTGTTACATTTCTGCATTACTGTTAAAAATGAACTAGTTCTGTTACAACATCATGATTAAAAAGTTACCTGTTACATTTCTGCATAACTGTTAAAAATTAATGAGTTCTATTACAACATCATGATTAAAAAGGAACTCTTTGCACTGCAGCATTACCTACTGAGAAAAGTAGTGTTGTGAAGTACTCTGGTGTTGTGTGAATGCCCCTTGCACTCTGAAAACGCATTGATTATACTGTCCAGATGCAGCCTATGACAGGCAAACAGACATGGAGTCTCAGCCTCCATAATGCTACCAGTAACAAGCTATGAGATACCAGCTACAAGCTACAAGCTACAAGCTAATTAAGTTCAGAAAGACAGCTTTGGCCCAATTAACAGGTCGCTGCGACCCTTTGTGATCCGCTGGCGGCTGGGATATTCTCCTGCCCCAGCCTCATCACCAGTGTTGCAGAGCCATGGTTAGCTTGCAGGGTTTTTTTTTTTGTTTTTTTTGTCAAATTTAGAGTTTTTCAAAACTGACTGACACTGATTGTCTCCCAGGCACAAATTGCATTTCACTGTGTTATTCCTGTCCCTTTCACCCAGAAGTTAAAGATAATGTAACTCTTCTACACTGTCATTGAGCCTAGCGCAGGTAACATCGAATAGAATTGGCATTTTCTACTTTAACACATTAGTAGTTTGTTACAACAAAAGCATGATGTAAGTCAGTAACAGGTCCATGTCATCCATGTCATTCATTACTGATGCAGTCGCCACCAGATAAATGTAATAGATACAATCGCTCATTGTTTAGAATTAAATGTGGAAGGGGAGGCAGAAAAAAATGTGATTAATTATAAGATAATCATAAAGTAATGAGGGAATATTTGATAATATGCATCATGGTGCAAAAGAGTAATGTTAAGAAATTTGCAACAGATGTCTCCTTATAGTTTTGTGCCTCAGTGTGTGATCAGATTGAAATCAGGAAAACTCATGAAAGATGGTCGTTGTTGTTTTTCAATAATGGGATAATTATGAACACATTGTTAGCTAATAGTGTCTCCCTCATTGTTCTCACAAACTATTCATCATCAGATTGTTACACATTTCTCCCTCACTTACTCATCCCAACTCCCAACTTTGAGGTTCCGTATCCTAAAATGTTATAAAATCAGAAGGAATCAAATTGTGCAGCGCAAATACACATTTAGTGTTTGATATGAAGGTGGATATTCCTGTAATTAAGTTCAGTCAGTAATTATTCTTGTCCTTTGAGTAACATTTACAAAATTTGATCAAGGAGTCTACTGGAGACTGAGATCATTGATGCAAAAGTGTATTTTATAACACTTGAGACATGATTCACATTATGGTAAATCCAGCATTAGTCAGACTAGGTAAACCAATTGCATCATAAAGTGACTAAAATAACCCTCTAAAAGGAGAGAGAAGGAGAGATAAAGAGGGAGAGAGAGAGCGAGAGAGAGAGAGCTCCTTCGTGATGACTCAACGTCTTTAGGATGTATGATGCACAAAGATGTATGAAAGCTGACTGATGCTGTATGCATAATGTGCCCTTTTGTTGGTGGAGCTCCAATCTGCTTCACAATTCCAGTGGGGTGGGGGGGTTGGGGTGAAGAAGAGTAATTCGTTTCTGCATTGTTAAATCCCTCTTGTTTCCAAAGAAACTATCTTTTTCCTGTGAAATTTGGCCCTACAGCTTGATACAAACAGACACACACACACACACACACACACACACACACACTGAGGAAGTCTTTCAGAGAATTGAGCAATATTTAAATAAGTCAGGATTAAGAAAATGTGTTTCATTTTACAATTATCGTTGGCTGTAAATCATTTATTCTGCCTGTGGAATGAAAACTCAGCTGTGTGTGTATGTCCATGTCTGTGTACGCGCGCACACGCACATGATGCCCCAAGCGTCAGGGTGCTTGTAGATAAATGGCCTATTGGTATTGACTTCAATTTAGAAAATGCTGCCTTACACTTTTCTCTCGACAAAACCCTGAGGCACCTGAGGGGGGATATCAGGGACTGCTCTACAAAAGGAAATGTATAACAGAAGGTCACCAGGATTTAATACATCCTCACACACCGACACACAGCAGAGAGGGTCTTTCTCCACTTGTCATGACAAACCCTATGATCTATGTTGAGAACACACTGCTCATGCTGTCATTGTTGAAATACAGCAGTGACAGAGCAACTTAGTGTGACGACGGGTGACTGAAGGCTGGCCACGGGCGAACGTGTCACAGCTAGTTTAGTCTTCACATCACATCCCTCTACATGGTTTACTTTGGCTCGTATGATTCCACTTAAGATGTTTGTTGTGTACAAGCAGAGGCATGTTTGGCAGTGACCCAGGCTTAAATGGATGAAAAGCAATAGGTTGAGATTGTGTCTTGACAGTGTCCACAAGCCAAACCTGCACTTTGAGAGACAGTCTGCCATGTGTTTGGCTTCGATACAGAGATAACACAAACTGGGTGTTCATGATGAGAATTTTATTACTATTATACTCAGAAAGCAGATAACCACTTCCTCGTTAATCTTATGTCAGTGGGAGGAAGTGTCTCCCACTGCCCGAAATTGAATCGAGTTTCCATCACTTAAGAGGGCATGCCATTGATTGATATTTACTTCCCTAGAGACTTAACTAACAACCACAACTGGCCTAAGGCTGGACATAAACCCTTAAACCTTACTTACCTTAACCTTTTGTCTCACCCTTACATCAGCCCTTAGCATGATACTGTCCGTAAACATGTCCCCACAACATGAGGAATATCTGATATGCACACACGCAAGCGCGCACACACACACACACACGCAAGCGCACACACACACACACACACACACACACACACACACACAGCATCACTTCACGAGACATCAAACATTGACAAAGTCCCTTTTTAGTGCTGCCTGTTGGCACAGTAACTCCGGGCTAAAGGAAGTCACACGCTGGCAGAATATTAATAACAGCAAGCCAATCATATAGCTGCATGGGGGAAAGTTATTTGCATATGAGAGGTGAGGGAGTCCATCCAACACACTGCCTTCATACATCTCCAGCATAGTGGGATGTGTATCTCTGTGCATGCTGGAGCGTACATTTGTCACCAAAAAAAAAGTAGTTGGCAAAAAAGTGCTCTCATTTGGAAAAGTGGTCTTGTTTGAAATACTTTTGGGGGAGGACCAACTTTACTTTTTCCAAAACGTTTCCTGTAGAGTACATAGTGTTGTCAAATAAACTGACAAATAAATGAATTCCCCTGCCTCTGCATGGTGAGCTTTTATTTGAGGTTTGTGTCACAAGTCTTGACTCTTAAACGCTGAAACCAACATGGCTCCCGGCACGTTTCAAATGTGAATGAGCAATGCTTTTCCTGATCATTCCCACTGAGCTCAGAGGACTGATGACAGAGTTACGGTCGTTATCAGTAGTGTAAAGCACTTATAAGGACATATACCAACCCAATGCCATTCCCACTCACACCCACCACCACATACAAATGAGGGTATGATGAAGGTCATTTGTTAGAAAACAATGAGAGCTCTGTCCACACGAGAAGTAGGGACGGGCACGTTTTATTTCACCCTCAGAAGCACACTACTAATGAGACACAAAAATAGAATTAACCAGATTTGAGCATCCAAACGTGAAAACAATTAAATGCAGCAACATGTTGAACTTGATTCTAGTTTAATAGCCTATTAATGATGATAATGAATAATAATAATAATAATAAGTTCTTCTGTGTGTGTGTGTGTGTGTGTGTGTGTGTTTCGGGGTGGAAAGCGCCGTGTTTGCCTTAATTGTCACAGTTATCAGCACATCCCAAAATTACCTAACACTTTTTAAGCAAATGGGATCACGCTGCACAAGAACAATAAACCATTATTGTTGATGAAGTTAATTGAAGGCAAAAGAAAGAATTGTTTATTGATTAGAAATTCATCCCAACAGCCTAAATTATTTGGCCAAATGCATGCTGTTCTTTTACAACTGTTCAATATCCAGTTTGTTTTTCCTTTGAATGTACCGTTTTTCCTATTGTGAGTGGCGTGGGATTTTCATCTGATCCCATTCATTGGCTATTTGTGTCCCAACTACCAAACACTTGTGTTTCATTTAAGCAAGATCAATGCAATCAATTCAGCCGCATTGTTTCTCTTAAGAGATGTTTGTCTGACAAGAGGGGACGAGGGATTTTAAAAAACAAAATGGTCAGCTGTTAGATTGTATGAGGAGGATGAGTCAAATAACTGGAAAACAAAACACTGGCTTTAATTGACAGCCGTGCTCATTTGCATTGAGAAATCACGTCAGATTTGCTCGATCAAAATTGGTCAGTCGCCGTTACCCATATTAAAAATGTAAAAGTCAGAGTGCTATTTTATTAAACATATTTATGGGTTTCCAGTAAAATAAATGACAATTGTGACAGATTTTGATTGGCACTGTTTACTTTAGCCAGAAATTTATGCTTGCTGAACTGGCTGCCGAAATTGAAATAAATGATTTAATCATCAAAATATCTAAATAAGGGCGGCACGGTGGTGCAGTGGTTAGCACTGTCGCCTCACAGCAAGAAGGTTCCTGGTTTGAGCTCAGGCATAGGATCTTTCTGTGTGGAGTTGCCCTGCCCTGCAATGGACTGGTGACCCGTCCAGGGTGAACCCTGCCTCTCGCCTGAAAGCTGCTGGGACAGGCTCCGGCCCCCCTGCGACCCTTAACAGGATAAGAGGAAGAAAATGGATGGATGGATGGATGCATATCTAAATAAGATCAAACCGAGTGGGTCCAGCTGTGGTAGTCAAACGAGTAATTTTGCGCATGTTGAGCGATGATCCAAACTGTTTTTTCCACTGTCTTACAGCCTTTTTGTCGCAAAGTTAGTCTGAACAAAAGTCAAAAAAGCCACAGTGCAACATGTGATGGATGAGGGAGGGACACTCGTTTACAAAGTAGTAATATTGGTTCATACTCCTGAGGATGAGTCATCAAACATTTCAGGGGGAGAAAAGTATTAATACATTTTCAACATCTATGTGGCTCATATGAAGAGATAAATGAACACAGGGACACAGGATTGGATCAGAGTAAATGCATTTTTCATTTCACAGGGGCTTTAAGTCTCCTTTGACAAATATATATTTAATTATCGCGCATCCTTGTTCAAACTGTGAGGCTGGCCTCCCCAGGGGTTCATGACAGAGCTGAAGGGTGCTGAGTAGGAAGAGACATGAGGCAAAGATACTGCATCAGCAGATAACCGAGAGAGTTGCAGCTTGAAATGTGAATGTTTTGAATCAACTTACTCCTGAAACAAAATGTTTGTTGTGTTTAAGTCTCCTTGTCTGATTGCATGATTCATCCTCTCCCAGTGCACAGAAAACAAGAGATAGATTTTTTTTTCAAAAATCACAGGATGCCTGTGGAGTTCTTATGGGACCCACACTTCTCAATGGCATTTGGCTCATGAAGACAGGGTCATGTAACAGTTCTTGTCCCCGTACCTGACACTTGCTTCAGGAAGAATGTCTTGCATTTTTAACCTTGCAGAATTTTGTTTGTGTGTCTACAACACACAGCTTACTTATTGCACAGGTTTGATAAATGAAACCCCATTTTTGGTCCCCCGGTGTCTTCTTCTGCACTGACAAGGATTACAAATAGAAATACCTATATGATGATCATCCTGCTTTTGCAGTGAGGTTCATCTTTGAATGGTGTCAAATCACTGAGTGAGCCCACAGTGAGGTGATCGGTATATCCTGGTATGAGTCAACTCTCCTCAGACTGTGGGTCGATGGTGCTGATTGAGCCAGGACAGCTAATAAATCACCTCCTGCCGTCCTAAAATGGCGGGGTTGTGATTGGGAAGGAAAGGGAGCCGTGAGCGAGGGTTAATGAATACAGGCCACATCGATCTGCCTCCACCGGTCTCCTTTCTCTCAACATCCACTCCTATTCTCAAGCCAAATGCTGCTCTAGCACTTTGCTGACCTGCCACACTAAGCAAAGGCTGAGTGGCGACGGATCCACAGAGGCCAGGAGACATTGAATAGTGCCCAAGACGGGGTAATGGCTAATGCTAGTAGCTAATTAGATCAGTCAGTTCTAACTACAGGATGACGTGAAGCTGCATTGGTGCAACAGTGACTAACAGTAACTAATGTTGTTTGGCCTGCCCGGCAGCATTGCTGCGGGGGCACTTTTAGCGTTAGCAGCAGTGGGTGATCATAATGGGACTGTACAAGTGCTAGCTTCAGCAGCTTGCAGTATTTGTCTAAGCTGAGAGTCTTGACCTTTATGGCTCAATAGCATGTTGACCACAGGGTCACCGAACATTGCCTGTCTCCAGATTTTTACCCTCACTCGTGTCACAAAGAACAGCTGCTACCAGTCATCATGTTGTGCCAGACCACAGCAGTCAGCAGTAACAGTGACCGCAGTCGAGTGTGTAAATTGTGGGCCAACTACTGTGAGACCAGCAAAACCATTAAATGTAACTATGTATGACTGTTCCAGTGGCATATTGTCACAATGTAGTCACCTTCAGTGATGGCTGGCGCCTACACGGTCACATTTATCAGCAGCTAGATTTGACTTCTTGCAACATTCAATTCTCCCTCTGACCCTGAAGCAGTTTTGTAGGGCAGGATATCACCCACTCACAGCACTCTCACTTCGCCAGGCCTAGGCCTTACTAGATTTTGTTCTGTTTTGTGTAACAGCAGCCTTGTTAATCTCACATACAGAGCATGCAGATGTCAGCGCTAATAACCTCAGATCAGGTGTCTTTCAATTGATTCTCTAACACCTATTTCGGCCTCTAAATTGTCCTGATTCTAAGACAATATGACCTACTTGTTCTGTGATCGGAGTATTGTAGTATTACGTGGCTTGTGTGTGTACCAGTTAGGGATGGATATTGGTAACACAGGCTGGTATCACCAAAAGGCGTGTGAATAGCACGCCATTTCTATACTATCGTGGCACATTTTGAACATTCTGCATGCCATTTAATGCAGTTAGTCCAATACATACATCCAAACAAGGGCTGCTTCCAGATAGGCAGGTTTTTTTTTTTTTGGATTAACCAAAATGTTGATCTTTTCCTAACCCTAACCAAGTCTTTTTTTTTTTTAATGCCTAAACCTAATAGGACCTAAAACACGCTTCTATCAAATCAGTTGTAAGATATTGGATTTTTTGCGATTGTGATTTACCCAGGTCAGACAGATTTCTGCAAGACTGCTCATTGCAGCACTTGCCTCCATCTCATGATCAAAGAGTGGGAAAAAGACACTGCAGGAGCCAAAAGCCTCGTATGCAAGCGTGTGCCGCTGGCTGGTGAGGGAGAGTTTGGTGAAACAATCAAAATGTTTGAAAATGGAAGAAGGTTCTGTTACTGCGTCGTTTATTTCTCACCTCACATTGTCTACAGAAACACACTTGAGCGTGCTTTTTGGTTGTCCTTTTAAGTGCCTTGTTGTTCATGTGCAGTCTCAGGAAATCATGTCGGGAAAGGATGTCACATGGCTCACAATATGATTCCATGTAATCACTATTCTCAACACATTTACTGAAAAGCAGTTTGAAGTACTACAATGTACCACCTGGTTAGTCAGTTATTATATGTACATCACATTATACTAATAATTCAAAGGACAAGTGATTCAGAACTTATTTCCTTCAAAATTTCTGTTCCAGTGTATTGAAATAGTATGTTAGGTTGCAAAGTTGTACACTGAAGACACAAAATGTACTTGCCATAACATCTTACTGAAAAATTGAAGTGCATATAGCTTCTTGTGTCACAAGGTTGATACTTTTTTTTTTTTTGCTTGTCTTTGTCGAACAAAACAAGGCCACAGAACATCCTGGAATCCGTGTCAGAGAAATGTTAAGAGCCCTAAAGCATCTTATAGAAGCTAAAGACTTGAAGAAAGTTGTTTTTGGCTGACCTGCCTATTGTACAGTGAGCTTGAGTGCGCGATAAACCCAGCTGTCAGCTGTTGGAGTGGCTTGATAGCTCTGCAGATGAAGAGGAGCCTGAAACTTTGGAGAGTTTCTGACTCCTCATTATCATCTGCTAACAACCAGCTTCGTCTGCACATCAACTTAGGAACGAAACGCTGACTTCAGTGGCCTTCATGTTTACTTCTGTACAGCAGTGTGCTTCGGGTTGTTTTGATCACAGTTGACTATTATTTTCAGTGCTTGCGTCCGTTATCTGCTCAGCTCTCACTGGTATTAAAATTGCAGTATTTCCTTTTACTCCTCTCCCTTGAAGACATTCAAAGGTTTGATTTTTATAATATTTTAGGGAGTTTTTAAGGTGAAATTAACTCTGTTAAAATGTGTGATGTGCAAAGGAGGACTAGGTAATGCTGAAGCGAATGGAATCACAGCTGTTAACCAGTATACACCGCATGAGGTCGTATAGGAAAGGCAGCCGAACGCCCTGTATGCTTGTCAAGCACCAGGGGTCGTGCATTACCAGCACACTTACTATGTCAGGTTTTCATATGCTTGATGAAAAAAAGCAGCAAGTAATGTTCAGGTGCACTAAAAAAACTGATTTAATGTTTGGAGAAAACCTATAATTTGCTCTGGAGGAAAATACTTAGTATAGTGGAGGGGTTTTGATCAGGCAGATCAATCAGTCACTGCCGTCAAACACTGTTTAATGTGACCTAAACTCTGACACTAGTTTGACTTAATGAATAATAAAGACAATACAAAACTGTTTGGTGTTAATAGCGTGGTACTGACATTCCGAAACACAATATGCTATACAAGACTACACCATAGTTTCATTACACTGATTTACTACATTCGCATATTAATTTTCAGGAGGCAATAAACTGCCACACTGTCCCATTTCACACTTTTAAAGGAAGAACTGGACTCCAGCAGCTGTGAGTGATATCCCTCTCTCTGATAGTCTTAACTAGGAATCCATGTAGACAGAGAAAAGCAAGAAAAAGAAAGTATTAGAGGGGAAGAGACAGCCATAAACACAGCATGAGGAAATGTCATATATTCAGTGTGCGAACTGACCTTTCCATGCTCATGCCCCCTGTAATAGCATTAAGACAGCAGCTACAACCATGGCCATCAATTATTTGACAAAACCTGCCCGGGCCACCTTAACTAATAGGTGTCTCCTTTTTTCACATCTCCCATGATCACCCACTCTAAGCCTTTCTGTCCTCCACTGCTCACCCTAAAGCCCTGTATGTGAAGAGAATGAGCTGCTACCTCATAAAACACAGATGTCAGTATCTTTGCCATCTGTCATCTCTTTGTTTTTCTCAGTCATTTTTTGATGCATGAAACAAACTATGAGGTTTAAGTTTAATTCATTCTCTTTGTTCCAGAAACAATTGGATTTCCCATAAATACTGCAGAGGATTCAGCTTTATACCATCATTTCATATTTGTCTCTAATGCAAAAAAAATGGTTTCATTCAATGAAAAGCATCCCAAACCGGCAACATGAACATTAAAGCTCTAGTGCATCATATTTTCAAGCAAACAAACATCCTGAAGATTGAAGTCCTGACCTACTGAGTTCACACAATGCTCATTAAGCTCAGAGTAGCCAGATGAATCTCACTGCATTTCACGCTAGATGGCGTTAGTGCATGTAGTGACAGTGATATTCTTGCACTGCCTGGTTGATGTATCCTATTCACATCTGCAGTTGGCTACTTACCGTTAGCCCTCCGCTAACTTAAATGTGGATAAATAATGTAATGGCACTACTCATATTACTTCCCAATATTATCGGATCAAACTGATTTATATTTTGGCATTGAAAGTCATTTTGCGAAGATTGCATGATGCTCTAAGCAATTCATCCACCATTTTACGGCCAAAACAGTAAAAGCAGACTAAGATATGGCTGGTATGCCCATTTCTGGTTAACCCTCTGCTAATGCGAGTGCAGATAAATAATTTAACCATGCAGCTGACAACTTTCCAAATGTTATGAAACAAAATGGATCACGTTGTGACAGTGACATGAGGGTTGCATGACGCTTAACACAATTTTGCAGGCGAAACAATAACAGCGACTAGCCTAGCGGAGACTGTAATGTTCAGTTCTACAACTTGAATGCGTAGCTACATTGAATAAAGCACCAAATTGTCTTGTGAGTTAGTTTGACTTCTTTGTTTTCATATATGATGCAAAAAGAGCATTCAGTAGATTTATAAAATGCATTTGTCTTGGTAACTCCGTATTGTATTCAATTGAATTAGCAGCAGAATCATTTCAGTCTCTTTACGGTCCAATGTTGACACGGTGCATGGAGGATGAAGTGACATATTTAGAACATTGAATCTTCCATTTCAATCATTCCAGCCTATCAAATGGAAATCAGAATTGGATTTGACGGTGGCACATTTATTATCATCACACTGTATAGTATTTTCTTGTCTTTGGAAAGAGAGGAAAGAGAGAGAGAATTTGGTCATTAACCAGAGAAGGAGGCTCCTTCTCCTGCATTCAAATGATTCTTAATCCGATACTATCAGCACTCCTCTCGTGCCTCCTACTCCTCACCCCTATTCCTCGTTCCTTTTTCTTCACCTTTCTGTGTCATTTCACAGAGGAGGCGACTATGCAGTACGTTCCCTAATTCATCTCTATCCCTATTCATCTAATTCCCCCTTTTCTCTCTATAGGCTCCTTTCCCCTATTTCACCAAGGACGTGGATGTATCTCCTCCTACCCGGCCGCATCTCCCTCTGTCTGTCCCTCTCTCTCTCACATGCACACTGTCCCTCTCAGTAAGTCTCTTTTCCTCTACCTTAGTCTTTCTCTCTCATCTTTCTGAGAGATAACGGAGCAAAAGCTATTTCATCTTTCTCCTCCCTGAAGAGAAGACTGCCCAGCAGACACAGAGAAGCAGAGTCAGCATTTCAGAGCTCTATGATGTCACAGACCCCCGACCCAACCCCCAACCTTCAAAACACACACGCAGTGGATCTTACAATCTTTGTGGGGACATTAATTCATTCATTTATATGCTTTCTAGCCCTTTAGCCTAACCCTGAACATGGCGGCTGTATGCCTAATTGTCCAAACCTTAATACTTTACCCTTTAACCCTTTTTAAAGTTGTAGTGTCCAGCATCATTAAACACACACACACACACACACACACACACACACACACACACACACACACACACACACACACACACACACACACACTACCAGAACAAGACACACAAATACATGAAACAGTTCTGTTCAAGTTGTCGATGCATACAAGGGAAACACTCACCAAACTGCCTTACAAGAGGTGAGGAAGAGCAGCAAGTCCCATCTCCACTGGAGAACACTGGCGCACTGCTGCGCTCACATGACAGAGAGAGACAGAGCGCACCAAACCACTCCGGACTTGGAGTAAAAAGTCTGACCTCGCGTCTCTGCATGATACTTAAGAATGGGAGCCTTTTATTTTTAATGGCAGGTTGGGGAGGGAAGCGGGGTTGGTGGTGGTGGCAGACCGCGAGGGAGATGGCCAGCTCGGCACAGGTAAAGTGATCTCAAGAGTGAGAGTAAAAGAAAGCAAGAGACGGAACAAGTGAGACACAGAAAGAGAGAGAGAAGGAGAAGATAGTTACAGTGAGGGGAGGGAAAAGGAGGGATTCGGGAGGAGGGGAGGTTGAATGTGTTAATACACAGGAACACTGCATCAAACCAATGCACTGCTCTGAGGCTGGCTGAGCAGCTGAGAGGAGTGCGTCAGCAGTACATTCACGTTTCCACTGAAGGACAAAGGGAGGGGGCAGAGCAGGCATCTTAGTTGCCTGCAACACCGACACACATCGGAGGGGGGGAAAGAAAAAAGAGATTGGAGAATAAACAAGAAGAGGAGATGTGGATTAGGATGCTGCTCCTGCTGCTTCTGTGACGGTGGGCTGCCTGTTTGAGTGCTCGCGTGCCTCCTCCTCTCCATCTCTCGCTCTCACATATCCTCTCCTTTGCGCACTCTATCTTTCTCTTGCTCTTGATCTGTCTGTGCCTCTCTTTCTGTCTCTCTTTCTGTCTCTTTTGCCACTCTCTCGCTCATCCTCTCTCTCTCTGTTCTACTCGGGCTACTGCAGTAGTCCACCAGCCAGCCGCAAGTCTGACAGCCACACACATGGCTAACTGCCACAACTTACTACCTCAGCCCTGGAGAAAAAACTAACAAATAAGCAAGCAGAAGAACACTGCAGGAGACAGCCCAGGGGACAAGCAGCAAGCAGAGAGAAGAATCCTCTATACCTTTCTCTGTTTATGGGTACAGATACGGAGCCCACTTCCACACACATCCTTTCAGCATCATTCTCTCGCTTTTGTCTCTTCGCAGAAGAGGACAAGAGTGCTCTCTCTCTTCGACAGCCTTTTGCGAAGCTCCAGCAGTGCAGCGCATCCCCTTCGCCACCCCCCACCCAGAGCCACCATCTCTCCCACCACCCCCAACCCCCCTCCCCCAGGAGGAATAGACGGATTACTGCTAACTGTGCACACGGCAGCCTGCAGCTGCTCTGACCAGGGCCAGCCCAACACTGGGAGGAAGCAAGAGGAACACAGAGGAGGAGAGGGGGATGATTGTGCCGGGAGTTCTTTAGCCTTTTTCTGTCTCTCAGTCTCTGTCACAACGGGGCTAATCACCAAGCGACTAGCCCTTGGCAAAGTCACACTGAGGGAGGTCTCTCCACCAAACAGGCGGCCAGCAGACAAGACAACACATGTATCAGGAGCCGATAGAACTGGGATTTTTTTTTTTATTTCACTTGGTCACTTCTTCTCTCCTCCTCTGTCGTGTTTAAGAGCGTTATGGATCATTGTGATTTATCAACAGTGGAGCTGCATTTTGGAATCTGTGGCCTGGCAGGGGGGCAGTTAGGGGGGGCAGAAGGGTTCCAGGCACCTGCCAAGCCTTTCTGGCCTTACCTGTGCCTGTGAGTGAGGTCCATGCTGCTTTCGGTCTTTAATACCAGGAGCCATTTTGTACCTTTAGCTAATAGAGGGCCACCTCACTTTTTCAGAAAGGGAAAACAAGAAAACATCTTTCTCGTTTCTTTCCATGGAAGGGATTTATAATTGAATGTGATGACTGTTGCTTTTAACGTTTCGAAAGAGGCAAACAAGACCACTTTCAAACTGATGAGGTATGTCATTGATACTCTTTCCAAACCTTTTTTTCTTGCTGCACTGATTTTTCCACTGCTTCTCATGTATTAATCTCTTCTCTCTGTCTCCATCTCACTCACTCCTATTTCTCCTGTCACATTTATTTTGATGTAGCATCTCCCTGCACTGTCGATGGAACTTGGGAGCCTTGAGTTGCTCCAGCCAGGCTAGAGTGGTCTGTCCTCCGGTGTGTGCCATCTCCCCCCACCATGCAGAATAATGAGCCCTCCACACCATGAGTCCTTTGGGCCAGGTTAGTGTGCAGCCTACCTGGAACGCAGCCCTGCTCGCCGTGCTCTCTCTCATGGTGCCTGCTCTCAGTATGTGCCAGTCAACAGGACCTGCACTGGGTTCCGCTAACCCACAGAACTGTCCAGGTGTGTGCTCCTGCACTAATCAGCTCAGCAAGGTGGTGTGTACCCGCCGAGGCCTAATAAGGGTCCCTCCAAACATCCCAGCCAACACCAGGTACCTTAACCTGATGGAAAACAGCATTGAGACTATACAGGCTGATACCTTCAGGCACCTGCATCACTTGGAGGTACTGCAGTTGGGCAGGAATGCCATCAGGCAGATTGAAGTGGGAGCTTTCAATGGCTTGACAAGCCTCAACACCCTGGAGCTGTTTGACAACCGGCTGACAGTCATACCCAGTGGAGCTTTTGAGTACCTGTCAAAGTTGAGAGAGTTGTGGCTTAGGAACAATCCCATTGAGAGCATCCCCTCCTATGCCTTCAATCGTGTCCCCTCCCTCATGAGACTGGACCTTGGAGAGCTGAGAAAGTTGGAGTACATCTCTGATGGGGCATTTGAGGGTCTTCAAAATCTCAAATATCTCAACTTGGGGATGTGCAACCTGAGGGAGTTTCCTCACCTTTCACCACTCGTGGGACTGGAGGAACTAGAAATATCAGAGAATGTTTTCCCTGAACTGAAGCCTGGTGCCTTCCATGGGCTCAAGAATTTACGTAAACTGTGGATTATGAACTCTGCCATCACCACAATCGAGAGGAATGCGTTTGACGATATAACAGCTTTGGTGGAGCTAAATTTGGCCCATAATAACCTGTCATCCCTTCCCCATAACCTCTTCACCCCTCTTCAGTACCTGGTGGAGCTACACCTGCACCACAACCCCTGGCGATGTGACTGTGATGTAGTGTGGCTCTCCTGGTGGCTCAGAGAATACATTCCCACAAATTCCACCTGCTGTGGACGCTGCCACACCCCATCCCATATGAGAGGACGATACCTGGTGGAAGTGGATCAGACTACCTTTCAGTGTTCAGCGCCATTCATACTCGATGCTCCTAGAGATCTGAACATCTCGGCAGCGAGGGTGGCAGAACTGAAATGTCGCACAGCCGCCATGAGCTCTGTCCGATGGCTTCTCCCCAGTGGGACTGTATTGACCCATGGTTCGGCTCACCCGCGGATATCTGTCCTTAACGACGGAACACTCAACTTCTCTAATGTTCTCCCATCAGACACTGGGGTCTACACCTGCATGGTGAGCAACATGGCCGGAAATTCCAATGCCTCGGCCTACTTAAATGTCAGCAACGCGGAGCTCAATACGTCCAATCTGTCCTATTTTACTACCGTAACAGTGGAAGTTTTAGAGCCTACAGTGGAAGAAACCCCAAAACCTAAGCCTACTGCCCCTGCCTCCCCTTCTGTCTTTCAACCGGTCTTCATCTCCACACCTACTGTGCTGTTCCAAAACACGCAAACTCCAAGGCAGGTGTCAATCCCCACTGCCAGAATCCCTAGTGGGCCAGCTGCCAGCCTGGATGAGGTAATGAAAACCACCAAAATCATCATTGGCTGTTTTGTTGCTGTTACCTTGCTAGCAGCTGCCATGTTGATAGCATTCTATAAGTTGCGTAAGCGGCATCAACAGAGGAGCACGGTAGCAGCAGCCAGGACCATAGAAATCATACAGATGGAGGAAGAAGTTCCTCCTGTTCCACCACCCACCTCTGGATCTAGTGGCTCTGATGACACAGGGTTAGTACTGCCTACATTAGTGGAACACAACAGCAACACCTTTAAGCCTGGGTATGTCTCCTCCTCTTCTCGTCAGGGGGGCTACGGAGCCCACTGGACCCAGAACAACTCTCTTCATCGCTCAGCCAGACAGCATCACAGCCACATCAGCACCATTGCTGATCCCTATATCATCAAGACTTCTCACGGCAAGGAAAGAGTTCAAGAGACCCAAATCTGAATCATGTTTCCTTTGGATCTATCTCTGACTTGGCCCCAACCTCTCCTCTCCACCTATCTGGTCCCCAGTTCATGCAATAGAGTGCACAAAGAACAAAACGGTAACTTTCTTTTGTACAGAAGTGCAAAGCAGAGACACTTTTTGTTTCTTGTACATGCCTATACATAAATATATGAATATTAAAAAAATACAAATATCTATATATATATATATATATATACATAAATGAGACTATGAGGCAGTGGTGAGCCATGCAGATTATATTAGAAAAGAAAGGAATTTGAAACTATTTTATAATAACTGGTGACTTCTATTTAAAAAAAAGACACTGAATTGCTTTTGTGAGTGATGATAGAAGGTGGTACTGTCTATTGTAGGAAAAGAGGCATTTAGTTTGTTTTTCACCATATTTAGGATGCAGTAAAAAAAAAAAAATCTTTATACAAGCACCGGTTTCTGATTACAGCCCCAGATTTAAGCTCCAGTTTTTACATTGCCAAATATAATATGCAATAAAACCCAGACTAAGGAACACAAAAGGACACACAAGCAAAATCTAGATAGAAACATTTGTCCAAGGATAGCAACCTAATGGCACAGATAGAATGTGCTGTTCAGTAGCTATCAGCCAAATGCTTTTGGACTGCAGTGAATTTCTGCAGCTTAGGTTTAACCCTCTGTTCGCTGGAGCCAAGCTGCTAAGCTTTATTTGACAGTGCCCGTGCTTCTTAGTTGTAGCGTGTCTAAACATGTTTATTAAATGTGCACATGAATCCCAACTGGTTCAACTGGCACAAATGAAGTGCAGACTAATAACAGTTGTTGCAAATACTTTGTTCTGTTATTGGTTGCATTTTGTATTGTTTCTTTACCCTTAGGTTTTGACATGCTTCTTAATGGCTTGTGTAGTGTTTAGGGCTAATTTAGTAATGCATTACAGCAGTTGCCTGACTTGTCTCTGCAAGGGCTCATTCAGATGCTAATTTTTCAAAGGAACTGACATGTGGTGCAGTGATACGGGGCTTTGCTGACCATTCTGATTTTGGAGAAAAAAAGAGAAAAAAAAACCAAGAGGATTCAAGTGAAACAAATTGAATGTCTGATACCGGGGCTTTTCCATGGACTACAATGAAACATGACTCTGTTTTCCCCTTTCTTTTAACAGTTTATTTTGAGCAACACTATTTTTATGGAGAGACAAATGAGGCTATGAAAAATAAAAACCTTTGGTTTGTATTTCTTTAATCAGAACCACTTTCATCTGATGTTTTTCTTCTCTCTGAGTATATTTGTGTGTAAGTTGTTTAATCGTAAAAGCTGGAGGCAGTATTGTAAATCGTATCCAACTCCAAACCCCCCATCTTACGGTCCTATGCATTTACTTCGTGTCTGCATGAATGGGTCTTTAAGTAACTGGTGTACAATGCTGCATTATACCCCACAGTGGGGCTCTATGCAGGTCAGATAGGCTGTTGGTCTTTGATGCCTCAGCTTAGTTCTTAACATTGATTTCTCAGTGACTGTGAAGGGGAAAAAAAATACATGTATCCCACAGTTCTACAGTTTGTGGGTTTCTTTTCCTTGTACACTTAACCTGCAGGTTGTAGGTCCTATAAAATCTGATATTGACATGCAAACTATGTAATTGGTTCATCATCCTATGAGGTATGGCATCACTCCACTTCAGCAGAGTTATTATTTCTTGGAGACAATCTAAATATATCGCCTAACAAGATGGAGCACTTCTGAACGTTCAGAAATGGTTTCTATCAGACAGCTGAGCGGCTTGTTACTACCTCGTAAGTGTGATGCTCACTGTGGTGACTGGAAGGCTTGCCTGTGACCTGATAACTGTTGTAGAGATTTAGACTGTTATTTAAAGCTTGCGGGCAACTGATCACTTAAAACATTTCTGTTAACATACAAATGTTATCCTGTTGAAGCTATTTGCAGATAAAGAGAAAATTAAAGTACAAGCTGTGTGATAATGACAGAGCATGGGGAGTTGGCAGGAAGAGCCAGGCTTAAACCTCCAGGCTGGACCTCTTTCACAGTTCACCAAGGGTTAATAATGACTGGCATTATGTTACTAAATTTACATGCAGATTTCCTTTGACATTCACGATAAGATGACTGCATTACAGCAGGTATCTGTCTGGTGCAGTAAAACAAAACAGGGACAGAAATTATGTAACAGTCTGGCATACAGATTGAACGAGTCACTTGTCTCACAAGCAAAATGTAGGCTAGCAGTAGGTGAAGCGCTCTCTGCCAGCAGACCTGGCAGTACAGGTGGGCCTCAACAAGCAGATGGAACTTTTTTGTCGATGTCAAGTATTTCTTCATTCTCTTATATAAAAAAAGAGCGCAATTCAGCCATACTGTTGTCACAATATTGAATTGGCCATTATGGATACTAGCAGCATGCATGGGCTAGTCAGTGAAATGATGTTTATTGAAAGCAGTAATACATCAAATTCATTCAAAATGTATATTTTGCCTTTCAAGTACTTGCAGCTGGTTGTCCTCGGCGCTACGGTGAATCAGTGCTGGTTATGCTTACTTTGGGTTGTACGTGAAAAGATTTGGATCATGCAGAACGAAGCGCTTGAGAGTGTAACAACATTTTTGGACAGACTTGTTGTTTCTGGGTCCTATAAGCTTCGCGCTAAATATACATGACTGGCTCTTTCTGCATTCTGGAGAATAGAAGTGAAACAGAATGAGCTCAAGCAGTTTATTTGGGTGTACTTGAAAGGCAAATAAACCCTCTTTGGGGTAAAATATCACTTGAAAACAAAAAAAAAATCAGACTGCGTTGGAGGTGGACGGTCAATCAGGCAATGGACATGAACGAAAGAATACAGTTTTACTTTAAGTAGTAAGTTAAACCCAATGCTTGCCTCAGCTGAACCAAGTGTTTTTGTTCCTAAATCTAACCTGTTTGCTGGGACATTATAAGAAATTTTACTTTGGATGCTGCAGGTCATATGACCAGGCCCATGGACCTCAATCAGACCTGCAGTGTCCTCAAATCAAAACATCCCCCAAAGAATCAATAAAAAGCAGTGATATGTTAATGAATCTATGTGAATGATGACAATGAGTCTGTACTGCGATTAATAAACATGATTACAAAAGAGGGCGCTGTCTACATTTAGACTGGACTGAAGGCCTAAAGTTTTGTCTATTTGACTAAAGGGACAGGCTATGATAACAGTGGTAGAACGAAAGCCCACAAAAAAAGAGAGAAGCTGACTCTGAATGAATGATTTCAACCAAGAGTGGCCGTCTAATTTTTTTTTTTTTTTTTTTTTACAAGTGTCAGTTCAAAAACAGTATGTTTGATATCCCAAGAGAGTATTGCAGTATTTTTAGACCAAGCATGTTAACCATGCCATAAGTTGAGAAGCTAAAAAGCTCTGAAATTGTCTTTAGGCACAACGTTTCTCAAAGCAGTCGGATATCCAAGAATCTGCAACAAAAGTTAGCCGTTTCCTCTGTCCTGACTCTGCTGGAGATGGTATCTTTGGGAAGTCCTTGACCTATTATATGCTGAATGAGTGATAATAGCCTCTTGAACGACTCACAGTTTTGAAGGCGCATACTTGCACGCGCATATGTGAGATGTCTGCTCATGATGGCCTGTTCTGTAGCATGACCGTTGTCAAAACAGCCTAATACCCCGCTGACACCACCAGAATCCTCTTTGCTTTGACAAAGCCGAGTGTTCTTTGTTATTGGTTGTTTTGCAGCGTGTGTGTAAGTGTGTGTGGGTTGAAAACGAATAGACTCTTATTTATTTGCCCAGTACAACATGGCTCTGGCCATGCTAGAGGCTTCTTAAGAGGGCTGTTGGCTGCGTGTAAGCCTTGTAATGTGCCTGATAATCAGCCACATACAAGAACACTGACTACATCCTTTATTCTGTTTTTCTTCTTCCTCCTCCTCCTCCTCCTCCGTTTCAGCATACAGCAAAAACAGGAGTCAGGTCTGTAATTAGCATAATACTATAAAAACAACTGATTGAAGTTTAAGCCAATGTCAAGGGTGGAGAGGCTGAGGGCTGGAGGCAATTGGCCATTGTGTTAACGGCTGAAAAACAAAGGCCCAGACAATCGTCTTTCCCTGACAACATCAGAAGGGTCTGTATGAATCTTTCCTCTGGGGTGGCTGCTGTATTACCTCGAGCAGCTGACTCAGACATATGCTTTGAATTTGTCTGTACGTTGCCTTGTTGCAAAAGAGCCGTCTTTTCTCCCTTTCTCTGTCCGCTAGCTTATCAAACGCTAAAATCATTGACCGAACACACCTTCAATATTGCACGGATAGATTGGATTTAAAGCGCAAGCCTTTTCCTCCCTCTCCCTCTCTCTCGCCCCTTTATCTTTCTCTTGTTATCTATTTGGGACAGCAAGATTTGCATAGTCTTTTGGAGCATGCTCACTAATGCCCACCTGTTTTCCCAAACTATTGGTTATCAGCCAGTGGGCAGCTGATAAAGCTTCTGCCAAAGCTATAATGCATCTTTTTGAAGTGAGCAGTGTGTCAGGGGCTCATGCTATCCATATTGGCAGACGGATGGAGGAGGCGAAAAGCATGGCTTAGCTGCCACTATATAGTTTGTCTCACTCCAGTTTGATAATATCTGCAGAAGAACAACAGGAAAGGGTCAGGCTGCTGTTCTCTGAGGTTAAGGGTTTGTTGGGAACAAGTCCTTGAGCCTCCAGATCCGTATCTGTTAATGAAGTCTCCAGCAATAAGAGGCCTCAGCAGGACCTTCATAGTTTCCCTGCTGACTGATGCCATTTGATACCCACAAAGGGATTGTAAGAAAATCCCCGGTCCTTGTTGCAAAAGAGGAATAATTGACGCTCAGTCCTCATCCTCAGCTCATTGCTTGATTAGTCAGCCTACCTGAGGCTTCACCTTTGTTGATGTCTGTGTCTGAGCTGCCTCAGCTTCACCTACAAATGCTAAATACATTTTTACAGAACAGGAATTTTGGTGAACTCATGAATTTGACTCATCTAAACGGTGGGTCCTGCTATAGAGTCTCTTGATTTGTAAAATGTATCATAGAAAATAAACAAATATGGCATTTATATGAACAGTGGGATGTAGTCATTCTGAGAGGTCATTACACGAAAGTCAGTGCGATTCAAAGCCTCAAATTCATTTGTGTTGCACATTTTTCAGACTGGTCTTTTGTTTTAAGCATTAAAGAGTTAAAAAGAAAGAGAAAAGAGATAAAAAGGAGCGAGGACAGTCATGATACTGATGTCATGATTTTAGTCATGATACTGCAGTTGTTTAAACACTTAGCGAGTTTTTACGAATGATTCTCAACAAGATCTGTTGCAGCTACTTGCAATTTGCCGGGTCTGCGATGTTCTTTGACTTGCCACGTTGCTTCAACGAGACAAGATAGCGTACCGTTTCCATAGTAACAACTCTCTGCATTAATGAGAACAGCAATAGGGATTTATACCTGCTACCGATGTTGCTTTACCGATGAAACAGCATAAACATGAAGAAAGAGGGTCGAGAATTTGGAGCCGTCATTGGGTGCTTCAATGAAGCACCCGAGGAGATTATGTAAATTTCTACTGTGAATGTGAGACAGGAGATCTCCCCTCTATTTCAGTCCTGCACTTCTGTCTTCTCGAGGTTTCGGTGACATCTCTAATAAGCAGAGAAAACACCAGCTATTGAGACAGCAGGGGAACTCTCTGCTTCTTGGTGACAGGTGAGCTACAGACCGTAGACGCTGAGAAAAACATCCTCTCCATGGAACTTATGTTCGAGAACCAGCCTGTGGCTACGTGACAAGCTGAGTCGCAGGCGACGTCCCCAAACGGCACGAGTCAAGCTGAGACAGAAAAGTTTATGCCATTGCAACTTCCCCTGCAACCATTTCATCTCGTTGTGAATCTTTGGTCTTAACTGGCCTTAGAACCTCATTAATTTGAAACGTTAACTTATTTACAGGATGGCACTTGATTTATAATTTTGCTCTGATAACACTCCAGACCTCACCAGAAATGTAACTGCACGTCACGGCGAAACAGACCGCAGCAGATGTGACTGGTCTGCTTCCTGGCATCGCATTTCCACTCACTTGTTTCTCTGACTCTGGTCAGCTTTAACTGTTCTAAAACATTGATTAGCACCAACCTCAAAACGATCCCCTTTGTTGCAGTCGACACGTTTAAAGAAATTCGCCTCAGTGCAATGAGATTCAGACGCCGCTTAATTTTAAGATTCACGTTGAGCCGACTCAAGAAGTTTCATCTGACTACACCACCTAATATTTCTTTAAATCAGTCCAAAAAATACTGCGGTCAGAGGAACGGAATATTATATTTCGTGATAGGAACACAAGCTTTGCTGGTTATCGAGCAGTGCGCACCAGGTGAGTAAGCATCTTCTTCTTTCATAAATGATGATGTCAGAGTGTTGCTCCTTTGTCGAAACAATTGCTGTCTGATGACGAGTTTCTGGTGCATGCTGGAATGTATGAGACTGACCTCACATTCATAAGGAAGGACACTGACTCCTCACCACTGACTGTCCTGATTCACTGCCCAGCTTCACTGTGAAATCGTGGCATACAAATGATTTCGGTTGATGATTGTTTGCAAAGTGATATCATTACGATTTCTTCGAGTATTATCTCTTAATATTCAGAGAATAAATTCATAAAATTTATTTTTAACACTAAAATACTTTGCTAAAATAGTACCAGGCTGACCTGTTTATCAGTTTTTTTGGTGGCACTTTGCAGGCTGTTCCAAGCTTCGCCTCTCAGTTGCCTCTTTCTTCCCCGACTGCCAGGATGATGCTGAGGTCTTTTGAGTCAAACTGTTTCCTTTTTCTTGACACAATGATTTTGTCTCCGCTGTATCTTTGCATCATTTTCATGCTGCCGGATACATTTGGGACTGATGAGATGCTTCCCTGGTGCACAGAAAATAAACGTCTCCCTACTTCTCAGTGTTTAGGAGACCAACTGTTGCGTAATCTCCAGTTCTCCCAGCTCTATCGTGCCAATGGGTGAATAGCTCGAATTTCCAGAGGATGAGCTTGAACGGCACATCTGGAAACACCTGACTAGCACAGTGTTCCTGCCTGAACAAGACCTTGCTGAAACAAAATGATCATTTTGGCCTTGTTACTGTGCTCACGCTTGCTAGCGTAGGGTTTTAGATGAACCCATCTCTACTTCTTCGAGGAGCTATTAACTTGACACATGATCATGATTGAACCAGCATAGGGGGGGTTGTTCATCAGTATTCATCAGTAACACATTCAAATACAAGATCTTTTTTGAATCAGGGAAATGGCCTGCTATTTTATTTCACTGGAACATTTAGGTACCAATATCACTTGGAATTCTTAAGTATGAAATGTCGTGAAACATATTTGATAAGGCAAGAAATGTCATAGTGAAACAGCTTAAGTGGCTACAATGTAACATTTACACTGCTGTTATGTTAACGTGTGAATAACGATGGTGAATCAACAGATAAAGCCAGCAACACACTCTTTCCCGTGGTATTATTGTGAAACATGTTGCCGTTACGCTGCCTTAAGGCAGACACCCTGTCTCTGGACTCTATATGTCATTGTCATTGTAATGTAGGCCAGTGTGCTCTCTTTGGACTGGTGCAGCTCTGGATAAGGGGTGGCAGCCGGAGGTTTCTCCTGGAGGTCTTTTTCTGTCACTCACTCTCGCTTTCTCTTTTTATCTTTCCCTCTGAGTTTGTGTGTGTGTGTGTGTGTGTGTATGTGTGTGTGCATTTGCCATGGCAGTGTCAGACCATTTTCAGTTATTTTAACCTCTAGCACTCACTGCTTGGAAGGTAAAAGCATGCAGGAACACACAGTAACACCCCCTGCCCACGCACACCAAATTTTGTTGGGTGTGTGGCTCTACCCAAGGTATGTGGGATGTTCTGAGTTTTGTGCGTTTTGTCAACATTTGTAATACTGTACCTAAACAGCTCCTCCTTATTGGGGTGGCACACATGGCTCTGAGGTAGTGGGGCTGAAGAGTCCTTGATGCTGAACCCTGGTCAACCCTCTTTTGGAGTGGTTTGAGCTTGTCTCTCAGTGGCTCGCTCGATCACAGTGTTTGCCACGCTGCAATCACTTAAAAATCAGCATCTTCTCCCGGTTCTATCTAATATAATGCAGTCAGTTTGTGCGGTTTTCAGACACTTGGGTCGCAGAGGCAGAGAACACGATGAAAGAAACTCGACTGACTCAGGGGTCATGAATGTTGATTTAGCCACCGATTGGCCATCAGTCAAAATGTCTGCAATGTCTGTCCCGTTTCAGGGCTAATAAAAGTCCCAGCTCAGCTGAAGCAGGGTGTTCCAGAAAGCAGGTCTACTCAAAAAAACAAAAACCCATGCATTAACCCTGAGCTCTGATTGGAACCTCTGCATGTCCTTCTCTTGAGTGGAATTCCTTATTTTTCGATATGACTGTGATACTCTACATATAGTATATCACCTCCACCAAAACCTTATCCACATGTCATCTCATTAGAAAAGCAGAAAAATGGACTTATAGGCATGTCGGATCAATAAATAATCACCTCATAAAGTGATGTGAGATGAAATAATATAACACTGGAAAATTGAAATATTATCCGTGACTTCTAATTTTAGGGCAAGATTCTTTTGAGCATCAGCGTCTCATATAATTACTTCTATTTTTGGTCTATAGAGTTCCCAGACAAATGTATTTATAGTTTTGTTTTGTTTTGTTTCTGTATTATTCATGTTTAACATTTTATATTCTTTGTCAGCAAATTAATACGAGGCTTGTTCTTGGTTCAAAAACGAGGAAAATTGTGTTCAGTCTTAAAGCATGGTGAAAGAATGAATAAGTAAAGATGTTTACATTGATTTTTAGCCTCTTACTATACGTTTCCATTTGTTCCATATTTTATCAAAGGTATGCCATTGGTTTTTGAGAGGACTGCAATGTGAGAAATTCCGCCCCATTTACTCGACAGAGCTCAGCACTTCCCCTCCCTGTGTCCAGTTCTCAGTCTACCCACGACAGTGTTCTCGTGAAAGGGTGTGTACATGTCACGGACTCGACTTTTTCATTTCTAAACAAATCCAGTGCAACATATTTTATCGCTGTTTTGGGACTCCACGGCTGTCAGTGATAAAAATGGTGATTATTAGTGCGTGGTGTAAATCTCCATTAACTGCTCACCTGTGACAATTATTTTATGTGCGTTATAAAGGAAACTTGTTAGCAAGGGAGTAATTTTGCTTACAGGATGTTACTGGGGAGAAACCAATCTCAGTCGGATCAAACCACAAACATACAGTTGAGCTTCGGAGTGGTGAGAATTTTTTTTTTAAATTTATTTTTTTAATTTGGATAACTTTTTGTAAATGGTATTTTTCTTTAAACTTAATGATATATGATAATAACTTGGAAGTCATTTTGTTTTTGTTAGTACAAAAAAGATATTGAAATGAACACAAATCTTTTGAATACCTGAGGCGAATATCCTCCTGGCAGAGAAAGCAAAATGACTCCCACCACTCAGACAATGAGTGATTTTCTATGAAAGCGGATTAGATGTGCGACTGCTTCTGAAGAAGTATTTTGGAAAATATATTCAGTTGGTACCCTGGTGATTTCAAGCCGTCTTTATATCAAATGAGGAATAAAATTAAAAACACATGATTGAAATTGATAAATGTGCCTCGACAAGTACGGTTTTGGTCTTGAAGGCATAACAGGTGGACTTTTTGGCCAGCAGACAGGGTACAAGTCAACTGAAGGGAGCACAATTGGGCTTTAGCTCCACTGGCAAAAGATTAGACAATATAATACAGGGGCTTTAATGTATGATGTCCTGCTTGTGCTGCCTAAACGGCGAGCGTGGACCCGAACAAGACTTCTGCTGGCGTCTTTGGGTGTCAGGCATCAAGACAGTTGCAGGAGATCGTTTTTTTCCTGCAATTTGTGAGACAGGAGCACCTCTATAGGGTCAGACCAGGCCAGTTATCCTCGCACCCACTGGTGCATCTCTGATCCTTCCATACCACGTTCACCTCTCGGGGGACTGTGTTTGTTAACCATCCCACACCAGGAGGTCACAACGACGACCCTGTCAAGGTCGTTCAGATCCTCGTATTTGCCCTTTTTTTTCCTAATGAGATTAAGTAATTCATTTCTATTGTTAATGATTTCATTGTTGTGGCTGATGTGTTGAGTCAAGACACCGTGGAAGTTTTTACAGATGACACTGGGATTTTCCAGGGATGGAGGTGGGTTTCTCCCAGATAACCACTGGTCAGTAGTCACCATGATCTTAACCTGCTCTGGAGAAGGTTAGTTGTAATATGGTGGTATAACCCACTGAAGAAGAAAGTCATTGTCATGACACTGAAAACCCACTGCACCGGCTTGCTGATGCTGGTGCCCATGTTAGCATTCTCAGTGAGGGAGTAAGAGACACACAGAGACAGTCAGTAAAATCTGAAACAGCATACAGGCACTTTGTTTGATGCATCAAGCCAGTGAGTCATGAAAACAGTGTGTATTTGCGCACATACTCGCTTCATCAAAAGAATCACTGTCAAATCTCCACAGCTCGGCCACAGTTTTGGCAGTTGCATCGATTCTGTTGGTTTTTTTTTTCTTTAAACTTGACTTCCGTCTCTTTTTTTCTGTAATGCCATTGACCCTGCCAATAGCATCCAAGGCCCCTGGGTTGCTATGGTTTCCCTGAATTCCACTGCAATGCTGATTGGCCATTGAGGAAATTGCGGTAGACATGGAGCTGTGTGAATAGGGAGCTGACTGTGACCCTGACAGAATGTACTGGATTCATATTTACTTTGAGGTCCTTGGTTAGACAGCCACTCCAAAGCGAAACTCAATGGCTTCATTCATTGGATGGTACGTGTTGAATTCATGCAGCAGCAGATCTAGGAGGGTGATATAAATCACACAAAGCAGAGTAGAGATAAAATTTATTGTTACATTGGCAGTTTATATGAGGAACTAATTTATCTTGTTTATCACTTTTGAGATAATCGAGTCACAGTCATGCATAGGGAGATTTCTGACTTTTATAGATACGTTTCCAAACACAACTCAAATGTGGGGAATTTTACAGGTGATGGATGACTTCAAAGTGGAAAATAGACTTGTCATGCCTTGTTTTCTGTTTGTATTTTTTTTCTAGTACCTGACAGCCCAAAGCAGTGGGGGCAGCTTTATTTAGGCTGGTTTATCTCCTTGGCTGTGTGCTGTCTTTATGTATGAACCCCTTTCACCATAGTGTCCGTGAATGTGTGTGACTCTTTCTTGTCCTACCTTCTCTCCTCCAGTTCGCGTCAGCCCGTAATGACACACCTGCCCCTTCCGTGACAGGGCGGTGTGATACTGACCCTTTTGTCAGTCTTTTGCTCACTGTAATAGGAGTAGTGATGGTAAGAACTGTGTCTCTTAGTATATCAAACCTGAATGCCTCTTTTGAGGCCAGTTTTAGATAGCTTTTATAGTAAAACTGCCAAATACTTCAACCAACCAATAGCGTTGGTTTGACCAGCCAAACTCTTTCAATATTTTTTGGAATGTCCTAAATCGCTTACCTCTATACTACATACTTAAAATGTTGAGTATACTCAACTCAAAATGGAAAAAAATATGGACATTATACTAAAATTGAGTATGCAAAAGTACCCGCATGACGTCCTCAAATCAGTCAAGATTTGAGGACGTGACCGTTGTTACTTGCCGCACTCATTTGATCGATAAAGATGGCAGCGGACAGCTGTGGTGAGAGTCGGTCGACACTGACTTGTATAGACTCACTAAATAACGGAGACGGGTTTGAAGGAATAAAATGACTTGTCACCAAAATGTTTTACTAAATAGAGCACACAAATAAACCCTACATACCGTTGTATCTTCAGCCAATAGAAGGAAGACATTGCGTTGTTGGCGCCGGTGTGGCGTAACGGTGTGCGATGACCGTTCATTTTGCTGTTTTACTGCTTCAAAAATTGCCAAACAAGCACAGGCAAAAGGTGGCGGTAATGAGCTGATGCTGATGCGGTGCTAGCGAGTCACAAATTGGCATAGAAGAAGAAGACATTGCGTTGCCATTTCCGGTGAGTGCGGCAGTATGCGACACAGCACGATTGAGTACATAGTGTGCTTAGTTTACTCAGTCTGAACATTTTAAGTATGCAGTATGGAAGTATGCGATTTGGGACACACCACTTGCAAACTTTAGGTGCTTCAGTCCTTTCAGGATAAAAGTTGCTGAGCGTGTGAGCTATACCTTCTGTTGACACCTTCAAGGCCTTTTAACGCTCGTCACCCAGTGAGTACAAGGATGGGATGACCCCCACCCGACCCTCACCCCCAGCCCTGTAGGGAAAAAGTGCAGTGGACTGAGGAGTTACTGTAGGTGGTGGGATCCTTTTTTACATACCACAACTTAGTATTCAAATGCTCCCTGAAATGTTTAAAACCCTATGAGAAAGTAATTTCAGTTCTAACAATGGACTCATAGTCTCTCTTAAAGGTTTCAGCTTAGTAATGCTGTCATGGGAACCCTGACACTGAAGTGTCACAGTGCTTAATATAGTCATGTTGCTCTCTTACTGGAGTAGATGAAATTTAACTGCCAGACTAATTGGTTGGGCCCTCCTCAAGAAAATGTGGACACTCTTTGAAAAATATTTCTAGTTCTTTTTGATCCCAAAGTTGAATATTTGAGCTTCACTGTGTAAAATGGTTTGTGTGTGTGTGTGTGTGTGTGTGTGTGTGTGTGTGTGTGTGTGTGTGTGTGTGTGTGTGTGTGTGTAGACTGTGTTAGCAGGGCTTGACTATGGAAGGCTGTTTTCACATTCAGTGGCGGAAGTGTACATTTTCTCTGTACTTATTGAAATCTCATTCTAAGGAGTACTTGTACAAACAGAATCTTTGACATCACAAATATTTGAGAAGCCGATCCTGATCCAAAATTCAGCATATACCAGAATAATGTGGAATTATGGAGCCTTCAGCACACAAACAGTGAGAATGGGCGTCATAGAGAAGTAGGAGACATCTTGCAGAGTATTTTTTGTACCTTTTTGAAAAGAATAATTACCGATTTTAGAAGACACAAAAAATATACACGGGATAATCCCATAGAATCTCACTAGTGTAGCAACATTAACGCTACAATGACCAGGACTACATTTGCACAACAAATACAAGCTGATTCATAATATGCAGGATTATGTATACATTTTCTTTGACTAAAATATCATCAACATATCATGTCAGAAAATAAATTAAAATGTGTAAAAAAATATCAGTTTGTCTCAAGTGAGCTGCTCTTTGGCTCAGCAACATAAAAAGGAAGCTACTTGAGACTTGAGCATAGTTACACCACGTAACAATAGTCAGCGAAGCAAAGCTCTGGTGCCTTTGTGTGTCCGGATGGAATTCAGACAAAACTCGCCCTTCTTTTCTCGACAGCTTTACATTAAAATAAGACATTGAAATAGCGCCACTAAGAAGCCTGTACTCATAGGACTCATTTTCTCTTCATGACAATGTGATCAACCTCATGCTGATCAAAAATCCAATGCTGATACCTCACAGCCTCAGCTTTCCTGTCGTTCCACAGAGTCTTTTTTTGGAGAAATGCACACTAACTTCTCAAACCGGCATTCATTTACTTTCTTCTGACAAGATAAAAAAAAAAGAAAGATAAGTGATGAATGCGTTTATTAAGGCTGCACTTAATTTTAACTTTGAGCGCTGCAACAAAGAATGGTATTTTTACCGCTATAGTTAAAAGGCTACAAATCCATCACGCTGTTGATACAGGTGCTTGTTGTGTGACAGCTGATTGATATAAGGGATTGTGTCCAGTTTGATGCTCAAATAACAACGACGCAAAGCTGAAAATGTGTATGGAGCGACTGCACAACAGCACAGTTCAGCGGAGGGTCGCTGTCAGCTGTTTTCAACCATCTTCTCAAACAGAGTAAATCACAATGCTGCGCTGTTTTACTTGGCCGGTTATGATTTTCCGTTTTTGTTTTGTTTGTGTGACCTACCGATACTGATTTTTGACATGTTTTCTGTCTAAGAAATATACTTGACGGAATATAAAAACATGAAAATCCACTTTTATTTTCATCATTGCATAGATACATACTCTTGAAGTTTTCTTAAATTTCCTTAGGAAACTGGATCTTCTCCTACTTTACCAGCTCAAAAATATTGAAAACGAGCAAACATACGGTAATAGGGTCCTCGGCTGAAGTGCCTTCAGGCTCAGGCCCTAATCAATGGTAACAACTTGTCATAACCAGGATAACTTCTGTTCATGTCACTTTGATCTTTGTCAAGTTATCATAATCAAGGCAACTTCAACAATGTCAGCTTGTCATGACAAAAAAAAACGAATGTCACTTAATGACAGAGGTCATAAACTTTCATGACGTGTTAATTAATATTTATGACATATTCATGACAGTTTTATGTCAAGTTAATGACAGTGTAATGTCACGGAACAACCAAAATGTTACTGAAAATGAGTTGCTGTTCATCCAGCTGACATATCTTTTACTTGTGGAACAAAAGCAGATGAATGCAACAGCCAGTGAAGGACAGGAGAAGCTGCAGGCTAGGTCTGGGCTCCAAGCGCTGCCTACTATTCGAAGCAGCTTTGCCTTCTTTTTTTTTTTTTTTTTTAGCTTCCTCAAACCGGGCAGCTCAACAGGTGATGGAGTTTTTAGTGTCTGATTGGGTTTGTTTGTTTTGGCCTTACATGCTTTACAAATCGTAAGCTTTATGTCCTCATTACTCCCGGAGAGGAACTTACACACTGACCCTGAATTTCCACCAGGCACGGTTGTTGTGGCTGCAACGCCAATCACATCGGTCCTCCACACAGCTGCGATCTCCAGCTGCCTGCCGGCTTTGTTAATTTGCTGATTTGGTCGATGCCTCTTGGTTTATATTTTTCCATCACGTACACGTAGAACACGTGTTTATGTTATGTCCTTTCAGATCTCTTTTTGCCATCATGAGCCTACTTATGGAGTTTTATGTTGAAAATTGACCATATATGCTGTGCCATTTGTGTGAAAATGTCCTTCTTAGCGAAGCAGTGCGCCAGCAAGCTCCCAATAAGGAACCGGAAACAGGTGACACTGACTGGTCGGTCACCAGTCAGGCCGGTCATGCTGAAAACTGGCTGATTCCAGTCGCTGTATGGGCAATTGATGCATCCCCAGTTATGGCAGCAGAATATGTGTTGCTACATTATGCAGTACACACACACACACACACACACACACACACACACACACACAGAGGTTTGCATGTTTGGTTTGCTTCCACTGAACCAATGAAAACTCTCAATTAGTGCACATCAGTGATTGAATTCATGTGAAATGGCAATTAAGCACATTGTGTAACTGACTACGCATTGACGTTCAGTTTGTTCATAGAGTTCGAGGTTACAATTAATCACCCATTTTTACTCTGTGTGGCGGATCATTATTTATTCAATCCACAGAGAATTACTCTCGAAATCACTCCCACAAATTTAAACCATCAGTTTAAAAATAAACTGCTGGTAAACATGGGGGGGCATAAAAGTGTTCGGTTCTTTTTTTAAAATTCCCAAACTAATTCTGTTGTGTTTGAATTACGCAGACCATTAGCACCAGCAAATGTGCTCCAGGCGTGTGTGTGTGTGTGTGTGTGTGTGCGTGCGTGTTTGGTGTGAAATGACTATGTTGGAAACAAGAGTGTTCAATGGAGTGTTGTGGCACTAACAGGGGGATGCAGGTTTTTTTTTCAGCTTCTGTTTTGCACATCCACTACCTTATCACTTGCAAACACTCTTTTTCAGCTCTGTCAACTCAAATGAGCTAATTGTCTTAGTCATCTATTCTTTCATATTTTCAGTTTGCTCCCTCCCTTCTTTTTTCTTCTACCTACACACACAATGGCCATTCTCTCTCTCTCTCCTTGCTGCTCCCTGCTCTCTCTCTTGTCTCACATCTTCTAAATGCTTTTCTTCAATTTGGATTCTAAGAATTGCACCGATCGCCTATGCAGCTGAGTCATACCCTTTCCCTCAGTCAGTTTTCTTAGTGATGCTCTCTCTCAACTCAGCTCACCTTTTTTATATCAGTTCATTTTTCAACTACCCTCCACCATTTGTTGATCAGCAACAACAACCTTGCTGCTAAATTTTTCTTCTGTCTTTGCTATCCTTCTCTGTGAATCTGATTCTTGGCCTCTCAGTGAGTTAAGACGGATTATGCCGTGACAAAGAGCCTTGGTGCAGTGTGTGTGTGTGTGTGTGTGTGTGTGTGTGTGTGTGTGTGTGCGCTCGCGCATGTGCGTGCGTGTGTGTTTTTTGGGGGAGCTCACCGTCATCTCAGGACTCACTCATACGCCTCTGTGCTCCATCATTGTTCCACTGACGCATCTCTCTCTAACACAGAGCAGAAAGCGTGAAGATTGAGAGAGAAATGGGGCGTGTTCTTGAGTTTCTTAGATGTCCAGACATGAAACTGCAAAAAAATGCTACTTTTAATTTTTCTTCCCCCTTAATATTAGATAATATAGATTAGGATTTTGAATTGGGGCTGAGGGGTGCTGCTGTGTTAGTATTCAGTGGGCTAAGTTTGCAGGATCTGATACAGACCGAACATCTCTGGGTGGGAAACGCTCAGTAAATCACATTAACCATGAATGTCCCTGCTGGCTGCCAGGCTTTACTAATGCAGGAGTGTGCCTACTTGCGTGTGTGCACATGAATGTCATTCTGTTTATTTACTTGCATACACAAGCAATCGGCTTATGGCTGTGATAACGGTGCAGAGAATCGTTGAACTCGCTCTCTGATTGTCATTAACAGCCAGGGATCCTAGCTGGATTTACACCGTTCCTGTTGTTGTGACGAGCTCCAATTACCAAGAAACATGGAGACATATTTGTGCTGCAGGATGGCTCATTTTTGTTGGCTAACCCAGACGTTCACCATGGGTTCCTTCAAAGAAATGCTCATGTCACTTTGGATTATTGCAAAAGATTAATGAATTACCCTTGTTCCAATGAACCTCCGCCATTTGACTCTGAGATGCTTTTGGAAATACTTTTGTTATTCCTTTATCATTATGACATGATAGAACCTCCATCATGGTAGCGTGCTTTTCCAAAGTCGCTTCATTTCCCAGCCTAGAAACAGACTGATTAACTGCATTTTCATAGATTATTTTTATCCTGGTTTTGTCAATAATATTATACCAGAAGATCGTGGCTCTGGGTATCGTGTGCAGGCAGTTATAGGCTGTAGCCACCAGTCTAGAGTTCTCCATGTCAGCCTGTATTAAAGAATAGTGAGTTAGCTTGTAGTACCTGGATGCAGGACTGCAGGCGAACATAAATTTTGTGTTTGGACACTCAAATTACCAACATAAGTAGCTCGGAGGAGCAATGAAAGAGGCAAAAGCCAGGGTGCTGTCAAATTTATGTCAGGAGCGTAAGACATAAAGGCTACGACATGTTGCTTTAAGTACGCACATTTTATGACTTGTCAGTTTTACTCATTAGCATTACGCTCAAAATCCCTAAACTGGTAGGTAAAAATAATTCCTAAGAGACAGGGCTGCTTTTGAAGCGTGTTGACGACAAGTGGACTACTTCACACTTTTGGAAGAGCAGTTTTGACTCATTAATTTTGAAAACATGCAAGCATCACCATGCAGTAATAAGAAGGCTGTGTGTAGGAGAGAAGAGAATGATACAGTACAGTACAGTACAGAAGGCTCTCATGGTTGACATGGCCAGGTTTCTCTGGGGAGGAGCTGGCTCGGGCCTGTTAGAATTAGACTGGAAATCAGGCCAATGGCATCACTTCAGAGACTGTTGTAAAATTATACAGTATATCCACCAGCGTTCTGTGTCACTGCTATATACTGTGTGTGGGTTTAGGAAATATTCAAATAGTCCTAATAGCGATTTTATTACATGACGAGTGCTAAAATGATAACAGCTGTCTGGGTGGGCAGGCAGAGATAAGACATTGCATCTTCACGGCAATATTGCTTAGGTAATATTAAGAATGCATTTTTAATCAACAAAAGACAGACTATGTGTTTATGTGTGTGTGTAGGTTATCTGAGTGTATCTGTCAGCAAGTTTGTGTTAAGAATAGAGGGCATTATTGTACGATAGTGTACTAAAATCTAGCATGAACACAAAGGATGGAGGCATAAAGCATACATATATCAAACGTAGTAGACATAAGCTTGAATATTTTAGCATTAATGATTACCCCCTCTCTCTCTCTCTCTCTCTCTCTCTCTCTCTCTCTCTCTCTCTCTCTCTCTCTCTCTCTGTCTCTCCGTCTCTCTCTCTCTCTCACCCCCCTGATACACACACGGTATACACACACCAGGTACACATTTAAACTCATCCTTTCTTTGTCCAGCTCCCCACGATGAGTGTATGAATCTCACACACAAACACAATCCTTCATTGCACTCAAACATTGTGTGTTTGTACATTCACATCTCTTTTGTGAAGACCAGTGGGGACATTGGACCGTAGGGACATCGAGGACAGTTTGTTTGGTTCTTTTTTTTCAACAGGCACAGACGTTTGAGGGTTTGGTTGGGTTAATGCATCAATGTATGGATTGCATTTGACGGACAGGCAGAACTAGTTTAACTTACTCCGCTTCCTGCTCTGTCTGTAGTCCAGTTCAAATAGATCAGGATCAGTGTTTTCCTCCACATGTAATCCTCCTCACCCTGAAATGTTGGCCATTGCTCTTCCACTGATCTAAACACATTTTTTTTTTTGTAGAGAACTTAGAATGGGGTTTTTCAGGTGCAGCATCAAATCACTCCACGCTCTCAAGAAAGTAGTTCCAAGTATTTATGTGACCCTAAAGTAATAATGTCTTGTAATTGTCAACTGTGTAAAACCCAACACCATTTCTTTTAATGCAGGCCAAGACAGTTTTGGGGTAAAGACGATTTCATGACATTTTAAGAGGTTTTCTTGACTTCTCCACTGCTACCATGCAGCTAAGCTAACTCACAGCCAGCGGTGTAGAGGAGGTCCTACGCGCTGTTAGGGGTGCAGCGGATCACAAAACAAATGGCTCGGCTCGTGTCACTGTTTTTTTTGATCATGGATCAAATCAGATCACCGATCAGATCAACAAAAAGGCAAATGTAACTTTTTCTTTCATTTGAATATAAATCACTGTTTGAATTGGTTGCATGTTTATTTACATCATCAAGCGAGAGAATCCGAGAGGGGGTACATGAAAAGAAAAGAGAAATCCAGCCTTTTACATGATAATCTTGTGAAAGTGAAACCTATATTTTTTCTTACACAAACCAGATATATGCAATTAGACCAGTTAAATCAGCAGCGATACAAGGGAGGGAATAGTTGCTTCAGGTGTGTGGATGAGTCACACTGGCCTCCAGCACTGGTTACTCTCTCTCCCCCTTTTTTAGTCTCTCTAACAACGTAATATGTCACTCTGTGAATCGCCTTTTTTAAATGGGGGTTGCACTCTGGTCCTCGCTAGTCCCGTCTATACCTGGAGGGAGGTGGGGCAGAGCGCTGAACAGTCCATAACCATGGGGGTGATCAGTATGGATCAACCCTGATCGGTTGCACCCCTAAGCTCCATAATACATTCAGAGGAGAGAAGGGTACCTATCTGCTTGTCCACTACTAAAAATGATTGTCAATAAGGGTACAGAATTACTCCAAAAGTTGTCATGTTCCTTTTAAGAAAAAACAAAACAAAAAAAAAACCAAGTGTCTTTGGTGTTAGGCCATCAGAACCCACCAGAACAAATGCAGCTTTAGGTTTGGAAGTCTATCAGAGGGATGGACATCCTTCATCCAAGAGATACTCCCAAATTTGTCCTTGAATGATGATAATAGAGAGAAGGTGTTGGTCCAAAATCTCCCATGGGTGTTCTGTTGGGTTGGGATGCAGTGACTGTGAAGGCTTTAGCATATGAGGCACATTATTTTCACACTGATCAGACCATTTACTGACCCCCCCTGGTGACCACCCCCATTAGGATTGAAATATTTCATTACAGGATAAAGGTGATCACTCAGAATAACGTTGATTTGCAGCGACCCTTCCCTCTGAAGCCCCTTTCCTGCTGGCCAAAGACCCATTACATCTGGCTTTTATCTGCAATGAGAAAGGATTTAATCGGCATTCACTTCCAGGTCAAATTACTCGTCTGTAGAAATGGCTATTTATCGGTTCCGGCTGTGGTCCACACTGATGTAAACATAAAACTTGGGTGAACGCCATAATTCAGATAGCAGTCTGGGCTCCACCGTCATCCTAATAATCACTGAGGCAACGCTTGCTTCCTCGTAATGGCGACTACAAATTCCTCATTCACATGGCGTTCAAAGCATTTGAAGCACATTTTCAGTTGGGATGGAGTTTAAAAAAAACCTGAAAGTAGCAAAACATACAAAATGGTAACTACCAAAAGTTTCATTAATGTATATACTCTGTTTTGGACTGCATTTGTAACATTAAAAAATATATATATATATCATTTTGGCAACTTGTCTTTCCCAGTAACAATGGGAACAGAGTCTGAGGGCCTTTTCTAAAAATTCCGCGAAGGACATGGGTTAGTGCAGGGGGTAATAAATAAAAATGAGTCATATTTGTGAAACAGATTCCTGCTTTATTTGTTATTAGTTATGATTTAATAAAGGAACAAAATAACAAATCATCATTTAGGGGCTCGTGATGATGCATCTTTTTCTTCTGTTTCTGGAAGACTTGGTACAGCTTGGTAAATTAATGTTGGTCGGCATATTTGGTGGTCTTGTGTAAGCAGGGACTGATACATGAGGAGCACATATTTCTGATTGGTTAACATCACCATCTGATACACCCCCCCCCCCCCAAAAAAAAACCAAAAAACAAAAAACGCGGGTAGATGCACTGCACTGTCGTTACCGTCCTACATTAATCACAGCCTTTGTGATTGGCTAATCGCTCTGTCGGAAATCAAGATTTTGATTTAAACTTGATTAATCGCTCATCCCCACTTTGCCATACTCTTGTACTTGCCCACTTGTCTTGAATATGCTGAAGGATTATTCATCTGGCCACATCGCCAGTGCATCTGCCTTTCACACCCCTGCATCGTCAGATATTAATTCCTCTTTTTAATGAGAGGTTTACCCACTGCAACCCTGCTGATATCTTTCCCTGTGTGATGGGCCGCTGATGCTAAGAGTCTGATCACATTCTGTACTGGCACTCATTCACCTGAACAAGAGAGAGAGAGAGCAGAAATTCTTGCTAATGAATCATGAGCTAGTGGTGACTGAAGTTCCTGCCATCCGTACCCCATCAAGAAGCACTCTTTCAGGTACTTAGAGCCCAAATCAAATCAACCGATCAGCCTTTTTATATTTGTTATGGACCAGTGTTTGATGCCAGTCCCTTAATCCTCTCATAGAGAATGCTTTTGTAGGAAAAACCTGCATTAATGTTTCCCTACTCTTGCTTTTGTCGCCCTTCTGAAAGCATCTGTGTTACATGTGTGTTTAGGTAGAAGGGGGTGGGGTTTGAGGTTTTGGAAGCTTTCTTATAAGCAGGTTAGGACTCCCAGTAGCATCAATCCTGCTACAAACTGCTTTGATCAGTTTGTAGTCTCAATCCAATTTAAGAGCCTGCCCCAAAGCAAGGGAGAGTGTGTGTGTGTGTGTGTGTGTGTGTGTGTGTGTGTGTGTGTGTGTGTGTGTGTGCGTGCGTGTGTGTGCGCGCGTGTAATTTTGTTTATAAACTGTAAACTGGTGTTTGCCCTATGGCTGCAGCTGGGCAGAGACTGCAGGCTAGAGATGAATAATGTACAATATGCTACACACACACACACACACACACACACACACACACACACACACACACACACACACACTTGCCCCTCATTCTCTTTGCATTCTTTGCTGTGGGGAATCAAGCATCATTGATATTCCAAGTTGCTCCTTGCCACATCCAGGAAATAAGGACCAGCCCATGAAATACAGCCAGCTCTTTGTATCCACTTGTGTTTGTCTGTTTGTCTGTGGGATGGACGGACGAACAGACACAGACAGATAGACAAACCCTGGGAGAGGTTGCAGGCGTACGCTGGAGGAAAGACTTTACAGTGCAGAGCAGAGCTCATCAGCTGAATATATTACTCTCCTCCTGAAAGCAACATTGTTCACTCTGGAATCTATAGAGTGAACACAGCTGATCAGCAGGGTACATGTACACACACACACACACACACACACACACCCTTGTACTTATATCTTTGTGAGGACTTTCTTTGATATAATACATTCCCTAGGCCCTCACCCTAAACTTAACCATCTCAACTGACTGCCTGACCCTAACCTTGACCCTAAACCTAACCAGAACCTGATTCTAACCTCGACCCTAAAACGAAGTCTTGACCTTCAAAGGACCCTTTGAAGATGTGAGGATCAGCTAAAATGTCCTCACTTTCCAAAAATGTCCTCACTTGGTTGGTTAAATATGTACTCAATATGTAGCAAGTGCAAGAACACACACACACACACACACACACACACACACACACATATTCCCTCTCCCATGGCACAGCCACCCACACCTCAACCTTTCTTCCATCTTGTTCCCCTGTCCTTAATGGGAGGAGGAGGGGATGTTAATAGGCATGGAAAGGTCAAGGACAGCCACTGATGTCCTGCTTATATATGCCATCAACCACCTTTAGCCAGACAGTTGCTAAAAGTTGTTAACAGGAGCCCGTCACCAGAGGGACGGTGTAAAGTGCAGGTTTGAGAGGAAAGACTGTTTGATACATGAAGTAGACTTGAATGAAACCTGTGTTAGAACATTTGCACACATCAAGTGAGTCTGCGATGAAGCGCCAATATACGTCTGAGTTTCCAGATTCATTAATCAAAGCATACAACCAGCTTATTAACAGCAGCTTAAAGTAGCTCTTATCTTAAAACACCTAGCTTCCCCCTCTCTCTCTGTTCCTCATACTCCAGCTCAATTATCATATAAAGACAGCGAAAAGCAAAGCGAGAAGCAAACCGCAACATTCGCACAACCTTGCTAACAAGGTTCATGTATCTCAATCACCACAAACAGTATCAATCTCAGCTAAAATATGCAAGGCAACGCTCCTCGCGATAACAGTGCCAGGGGCCCCACACAATGACTGGCATTTGCTGACAAATAGACTTAATTTAGATGTAACTCGGTTGTTCTTGTTATTAATTTTCCTCTCACCTACTTTCACACACAGTCATGCACACACACTCTCTCACTTTCTCTCATTCTTTTTGTAAATGATAAGGCTTTTGGCTGTGAATGACAGGCAACCCAGCATCCCTGCACTCCCCCCCAACCTCCCTCCCTCCCTTCCTTTCCCTTCCTGTCTCTCCTTCTTTCTCATTTTCTGAGATTCCCTCTGCTCTCATTCTGCCCGTCAGCATTATATAGCCCCATGTGCGCACTGACACACACACACACACACACACACACACACACACACACACACACACACACACACACACACACACACTGAGGAAATTAGGGGAGAGAAGAGGAGGAGAGGGGAAGAAGCCTTGGGGGTTTAGCCTTGAGATGCAATGTGTCTATAGCCACTGTAACTGACGTGTTTTTTTTCGATTCTCTGGTTCATAATAGGGACCTGAGCATCACTATGGATGCACTGCTGACAGGAGAGATGATCTCTCCTCCATTCTGTTATTTTTCCCCCGTCCCTAATAGAGAGAAGCGTCCTGCATTTTGACATTAATCAAATGTGAAAGTGACAAAAAGACTGCTGTGGTCAGTGAAAAACAGAACTGCGTCTCCTTATGCCATCAGGTTCCTCCACCTTGCAGGTCACCTTACCTTTTCATTTCTGTGGGTTCAGAACTCACACATTCTAGCCACAATGATGGAAAAAGCCTCTCCCTTACTCACATGGGCCATCACTCACTGCCCGAGGACTCGACAGCTCCCCCCCCCCCCCCACGAATCATCTAACCCTCCTAAAAAAGAACAATCATCAAATGCTACCCACAAAATGTTTTATTGAGTCATTTTGGATAAACGCTTCCGTTAAATGTGGTAATGCAATAAAGAAATGATTAATAACATCTAATTACACCAAGCATCACATTTGAGAAGTTTGGGAAATTTTTTTTTTAAACTCACAATTAATCTGAGCACATTACCAGCCAAGAAGCTATACAGTTAACCTGAAAGCCTGAGAAAATGCTAAGTAGGACATTTAGATTCTTCATGACTACACAGGATTGTAAGCCTCATCTGGCTTACTATCAGAGAAACACAGTCACATTTTCACTTCACCCCACACATACGGCTGTTAATCACATCTAATTAAATCTGACTCTGTGGCAGTGTTACTGCCATCAAAATGAGGAATGGTGACACATTTTAAGGGAACTGTTAAACTGAGACAAACAAGGTTTGTGTGTAAGCAGTCAAATAACAATAAATTGATCAAAGCAGGAGATGCCCGATCAGGCAGACAACTGGGTTTCACTAATAATTACTGGCAATATGGTGTCTAAAGCATGCTGCCGCCTCGGTGGTGACTCAGGTAAAACCTCTACTTCTTTACTTTGAATATTTCATTCATAAATCCTACCAACGAGATCACCTCATGTAATAATTCCCCCTCCATTTACAGTGTTTTTGCGTTGAAATGGAGATAAAATGACTGTCATTGTGTGGATGTGTGTCAAAAAAGAAAAACTTCAAAAGGAAGGAAGGATGCAATGAAACTTATCCTTTGCTTTTAACCTGTCTTGTATTGAGCAGTGAGCAGCAGGTCTAGTGTCTTGTCCAGGAGCTCAGACGGGAGTGTCAACCTGGCATTCATTTTTATGGAGACACGAGGAGAACATGCAAATTCCATCCAGACATTAACCTGAACAGCTGGGACTTGGATGACTCTCTTGCTGACAGCCAACCGCGCAAACCACTGAGCCATCATCTGCTAATAAAGCTTAAATAAATTGGCATTGCAGTAATTTGTTGGCTGCACTCTGTTCTTGGACCTTCCTGCTCTTCCTTGTACATGCACGGGAAAACTAAAGGCAGGGAGAGCAGCGGCGAACACTCACATACAAAAACGACGGCAACACGAGTGACATTGGTGAAGTCAGACCTGTCTGACCTAAAGCTACGTCTGTGTTTGCTGTCACAGTCACGATGACAGGAAGGTAGATATCCATATTTCAGCAGCAACCCTCGCAGAAAAACAGAAATGTCGTGTTTTCTGCACGTAGACGTGACCATCAAACAACTTATATATGTTGATACAAAAACACTAAATGAAGAACTGTAGTCTGAGAGTATCTAGCATCAAGGTGCCCTTTGGTAAAGCAAACGAGGTTCCTCATAATTGCTTCGTTGAGCTACTCAATTTTCCCTGGATAAATATATTTGTCTAGTTTTCCTGTTTACTTAGCAGGTTTTGTTTGTCTTAGCTCTTGTGTAATAAGGTTTTTGTTTTGTTGTTTCTTTCAAGATACTCTCTGAACATCAAGTGTTTACTCCAGGATTTCCTCTCACTCTGATTTTCAAGTGACTTGTTGATGATAGCCAGCAAACGGCTCAGGCAACAGCGAAACCCACCTACACACCAAATGTGTTTATTTTGTTCCAGGTGAGACAGCCAAAGGGAAAGAGGGGCGAGAGAGAGAGAGACACTCACACACACACACACACACACACACACACACACACACTGACGTAGGGCTTGGAGGACTGTGTGACTGTGATCGTGATGAGTGCTGCTGTGTATGCAGTCACTCCAAGTTCAGGCTTGTGCTGCTGTTTTTCTGCTGCACTGCAGAGGCCTGCTCCGCCTCTTGCTCACAACTTTAGACTGGTTTCCCCGGCAACCAGGGTGTCTGCACATGGAGAGCAACCAACTTCCCCAGATGAGAGCTTTTGTCAGTACAGTCACGATCACTGGGAAAGAGAGAGAGAGAGTGGGAGAGAGAGACAGAGAGATGTGAGAGTACAAAGTAACTCTAACCCATTTATCACTTTTATATCTTGGAGAGGCATAAATTGCTATTTGTCCAACCAAGTGGCCAAACCTTAACACGGTATAGTACTGTAGTATCTTCACACACACACACACACACACACACACACACACACACACACGATGTGTTGTAGCATCACTGTGGATGTTGAGTGTAACTCTGTTTTATGTTGAAAAAGTATTCCAAAGTTGTCCCCAATTATAGAATTACACATCACTGCAACTGAAAAGTGGAACAAATTTGTAGATAACCAATAACTGACAACTTTTCTGCAAAATTCCCTTCTTTTTTTTTTTTGCCATCCTCCCCAGAGCCAGACAAGAATGTAAACTTCCCTGTCCATGCTGAGACTTACAGAGACCGGCTGACGGCTAGCTAGCTAGCTTAGTGCAGTGAATAGCTAGTGCAAGTAAACACTGTCTCCATCTTGCCTGCGAATCTCCCAAACTTTGTACATCCTCCCCTGTTTCTTCTGGTTCCAACAGATGAGGTCCTACTCATCCTAGTAGCGGTTGCACTTGTAGTGGTCAACAAATGCTAACTTTTGCTGCCTCAAGTTACAGTGGGGCTTTGAGGTGCTTTGTCAAATCACTGCTTCTGTTGGTTTTGTCACGAAAGTAGATCTGGCTATGTATCTGATTATTATTTCGTTAAAAAAAAAAAAAATCGCAACCCTAGTTGATGACCTCTGACAGACCGCACAAAGAGAACATAAGAAAAGGATCCGTCCGCTCAGTATTCATACATTCCCTTGAATCTTGCATGCTCATAAAGCCTCCACACAGAGAAACGCAGAAGCATGAGAAGCCACTGTGTTTGCTGCCTGTGTCATAAATACAGACACATTCAGATCCACCTTCCTTCAGTCAACAACTTAAGGCTCCTCCTAATGTGGGGTTAATTGTTACACTGACTCTTTGTGTAGTTACACAAGGCCTAGCAGGGTCTGCTTCCACTCAGCGATCAACACTGCCAGAAAACAGCGCTTATTCATTTTAATTGTGTGGACCTGTTGTTCTTTTTTGTGTCTATGGCAATGTTTGGACTTTTTTAAATAACAGGGAGGTGAGTGGAAGTCACCTCCAACCGTACATTATCTTAATAACACTCGTTAGCTAAAACAGCACTGTTGTGAAATATGTGACCAACTTAAAACAAGTGCTTTGCGAAGCTTGAGGCATAATAGCATTCATTTATATTTGATTTGTTGATCTAAAATCTGTTGATCAACAGATAATAATTCACCTCACTTTAGGCGCAATTGTGCAATAGATGCTACAACTTAAGTGTTTATTTGTAATGGAGATATTGACTGTTTCCTCTATAAAAATTATTCAAATCATCTCAAAACATGTACTTAAGTGGGTTGTGCATCACTCTCTCTTGGCATGATTAATTGCAAAATTTAATTGCAGGACAGCTGCTATGATAGAGCACAATGTCAAAGCCGGTAATTTATTTTCCATTGTGAATGAATTGCTTGCAGTCAAGGTTCCCATATACAGTATGAGTACATGCTTTTGGGAAGTATAATTTATGTCAGGAACATTATTATTCTTGAAACCTATATGTGCTTTAGTGGAAGCAAATTCACAGAATGAATGTTTGGCCGCAAATCAAAAACCATACGAAAATATGTTCAATAATCTTAGATGAATTTTTCTCCAATACGAGAACATTTATTGAAATTGTTTGGTTTGTTTTGGGAAAAGCATAATATGTTCGACATCTCCATGTCCTGGGTCATCCCTGGAAATGTCCCCGATTTAAAGAATACAATATATAAAGGCAATCCTGATCAGAAACGGATGAATTTCCTCAATAATTGTAACAAAAGCACAACATTTTGTTGTTCTCTACCCACTGTTTTTCACTTCTTTCTTCTTAGGCCATTTTCATCTGTCCGTCTTCTCCTACTTTCTCCACAAGTTTTTCACATCTCATTTTCTCTTCTCTCCTGCATCCATTTCTTTAACTTTCATCCCATCTCCTCTATAACTCCCCATGTCACATTTTTCTTCTCTTTACTTTTGCTTTTCACTCTTTTTTTTCACTCCCCCCACATCATCTCTCTTTCTCTTGTCCTGCTCCACAGGTTGTCCCACCATCCTGTCCTTCTCACTCTCTGCTTCGTCTGTACCTGAGAGTCTGCTCTAATTCACAGCTTTGTGTTGTGCTGGGGTCGAGGGGTCGCAGCTGGGGGCCGGCTACACGCGTGTGTTCATTGATTTGTCATTTCAGGTGGACAGAGTGAGAAATGACAGAGCAGAAAGATGAAATGATTTGAAATAGATTAGGGAGAGATGTGTGTCTTCTCTGATTTCATCAAGCTTTTTACCCTCCAATCAGCCACCGCATGAAAATGGCTGACGGCGATAAGCTTGGACATGGATTATCTTGTTACAGTGGCACGTGTCAAAGATCAACAGTCACTTCCTGGACCTTTTGTTTTGGGAAAGATGGGCAGATACAAGAGTGACTTTGAAAAGGGAGAAATTCTGCTGGCTGGATGAGCAGGTCAGCGTCTAAACAGCAAGTCTTACTGGTCTGCACTAAGATGGGGGTCCAGGGAAGGAAAACTGGAGGACAGGGTCACAGGTACCAAATTGATATAGCACTCGGAGTAAAAGAGAGCTGGCGTGGTCCGATCCTACCGAAGAGCTCCTGTCTTACACATCGCTGAAGAAACGGATTTGCTGCAAGTGTCTTTAATGTTTTGGCTGACCACACAACCAACCTCAGGTTTGGGTTAGTCCCTAAATGTTGACATCATCTCGCTCTGCCCCCGTTTGAATCCCATTAATTGCGGAGATATCAAAGTGTGTTGCAAGCTGGGAATATAATCGTGACAAGTTAACAAATACAAAAAACCCAGATCCCACTAAGAATACATCAGTCCTCTTCACATGGGCTTCTCCTACACTGTTATTTTTTTGCCTATTTGTTTCGCTGTTCTCTAGTTTGGGATATATAAAAGAAGTACCTGAGGGAAAATACTGTACCATTATTTCTAAATAGTCCATAAGGTACTCTCCTCCCCCAAATCACCACCATCCTCCCACCATCATCATCTCTCTCTCCCTCATCTTTTCTTCAACTCCCCTGCTCACTTCTCTCCTGCTGTATTTGTCTAGATGTATGATTCATCAGACACTCAGCTGCAATTTGGCTGTCCTGTTTCATTCAAACATTCTCTCTCTCTCTCTCTGTATCCCTCCACCCACTCTCACCATCCATTTCTCAATAACATTTGGTTGTCTCAGCTGACCTCTCCTCTTATGAATAATAATGAGTTTTCCCCACACACACATCGGTCATTGTGATCAAGTCAGCAGTTGCCTGATGAAGATGGGGCAGCTTTCTGTCTCTAATATAGCAGTAATATGATTACTATCACAACCGTGGAGCAACAAGGGGCTGATGGCTGTATTGTATTTGTATTAAACTTGATCATTTGGTTCACTAATAGAACATCTCTGTTTGTAGGCTCGTCATTACTGCCTTTCACACTCATAATTCTTCATTACTGCTAACAAGCGCAGAACTCCTGTGACACACACACAGACAGGCACAACTCCAGCAAGAGTGGGCTGTTGTTGTTGTTGTTGTTGTTGTTATTGTTGTATTTATTAGCTTTTTGATTGTGTGTGTGTGTGTGTGACACAACTGTTAATTCTGAAATCCACATCACTGTCTGAACTCTAAATTGTGTCTCCCAGCCTGAGGCTTGTCTTTTGTCATGTCAAACATAACAAGGTTAAATGTTGGCTTATATAAATGTATAAATATTAATGAATCAAAAGTGTCTTCTTCTCTCTGGTCTATAAATGTGCTCTAAGCCGCATTATCCTTCCCTTCTCAGATGGGCACTATCTTGGATTGTGACCCAGAAACAGAGACTTGTGGACACAGTTAGGCAGACACCCAAGTAGATAAAGATCTCCTGTCTGACGTGACTGCTACCATACACACACACACACACACACACACACACACACACACACACACACACACACAACTGCAAACACTTCGATACACCCACAAACATTAAAGGACGATATTTACAACAGAATCAGTTCAATAGGCTTTTGAGTGGGACACTCTTTCTGCACACACAGGCAGAATAAAGGTCATTTGTTTCAGAATAGATTCAGGCTCAAATCTTTTCTCCAGTGCTATCCCACTTCCCACAGTCCCATTTCCGTTTACAAATTGCTGCATTGGCTGCTTTCAGTCATTTTGTTGGTTAAAAAAAGAAACTTCTGATTGCAGAGAACAAACGGCTAGACTTCCTAACCCTTTATTTGGTGTTAAAAAACTGCTCTCTGGATTTCCTAAAAAGGACCAATCAAAATTAGCACTGGAGAGGCATGCCCACAGGTAATTTTGTGAATATCCTCATTGCATGGTTTTATGAGAACGACACCCTCAGGATGGAAGGAAATGAGGAGGATAACTGAAACACTGGAAAAAAAGCATGTTTTGAGTTAAAGAATGTCATTATTGTACAGCTGTTGTTTGGAGGAGACATTTTTTTTTGTCTCTCTTGTCCTTTCCCAAAATTTGTGTTGTAATGAAACAGGCAATAAATGAACACACCTAGAGACTTTCTCTGACTCTTGGATGCGCTGCATCTCTACATGTTTGGAGAGAGTGGATCGTGGCCATGCAGACAACCATCAGTTTTCCAGGAGGATGAACGATGACTGTGCGAAACTGCGCGCCCTGGCGGTGAACCCTGAACCACCTGGTCCTTGGACA
>NC_141326.1:17167500-17225000 GCF_037954235.1 Aulostomus chinensis
TACAGCGGGTATTATGCTAAATAAATGATGCTGAATAAATACAGATGCAGCCATTTATTTCCCCTTTCAGTGATAACATCCACACAGATCTAATCTGCATGAAAATGATCAGGTCTAAGCAATGTTTGCTTGTATATCCTCTGTTCTTTCCTCCCATTCCTTGAGTAAGATAAATCGCTGGGCATTTCTCCAATCCATCAGAGGTATGAATTAAACTGACAGTCTCGGCGGGGGCAGAAAGGCCAGCTCATGAACACTTCAGAACTTGCATTAGAGTATCAAGGGGATTGGGTAAACAGTAACACAGAGAGGACTTATTTGGAATACAGTCAAGCACTTAAGGGCCTGAATTCTTCATCAGCCTGGCAGGTGCATCGTAACTCCAGCAGACCAGATTTAACAGAATGCGGTGGACTTCAGGTGAACTCCGCCAGTCACCAGGGTACAGGTCAGAGTAGAGGGACCGTAACTGTGGAGCAGCCGAGTTAAACTCCCATACACTTCAGTGTTGATTTCATCATTAAACAATATCCAGAAGATTTCTTTAGTTCTGCTCTGACTGACTGGTGGGGAGTTAAAGAGCTGTTGGAAAGAAATTGCTATCAGATAAATAGGACATGAATTTTGCATTCATGATACATATTTAAGCTTTCATGCAAAACAGTGTCTGTGATCTGTACTCTGTTTTTAAGTGTGTACAGTTACTTTAAGCAATACATATGTATGTATGTATGTATATATATATATATATATATATATATATATATATATATATATATAAAATGTGTGTGTATGTTTTGCTCTTTTGGATTCAGTCGCGGTTAAATCGTTGGCTTATGCTATGCTGTCTTCCTGTAACTGATGCCTGGGATGGGAGAAGCAGAGCAGACCTAGAGAATGATCAGCCAGCAGCGTGAATGCTATAGAGATAAGCCAGCAGCACATGTGACATTAGGCTCCGCTCAAGTCCCCACGAAATCAGCAACACTCAACCCCATCAGATCAGCGAGGGGGGAGATTACAGAGAATCCATCCTGAATGGGAAAACATGCACACGCAGCCTTGATGGAGAACAGGTGCGTGTAGACAAACACACACAAGAAAGATGAGTGACGATCTTAAGCAGACACAAAGACACAGCTGCTGCTTAACTATCATCAGAGTTGCAATAAACATGGCACATGTCTGTGAATGTCTGCCGTTGTAGAAGAGGATAATGAGCAGTATTGGTGATTGACCTGATTTCTCCCATTTCAGAGCACTCTGCCTCTCAGAACAAGCACCCATGAACATACATAAAAAGACTTTCAATCTTGTTTACATTCAAAGAAAGCACAGCGCATGACACAAGTGAATGGGTGAATTCAAGGGGAGGCTGATAAAAGAGAGAGTCGAGGAGAGCGGAAAAGAAAGAGGTCAACCCACATGAAGGGAAGCATTCTGAGATGTAGGCTACAGTACATGCCCTGTAGTCGAGCACTGCTGAGACCATCGGCACATGTGCTGTGTGTTGATGCGTCACAAGTCTGTCAGCTGTTGCTCATAAAGAAATACTTTTGGAAACCTGCAAATCGGAAAGATAAAAGACTCGATTTGACGACATGTGCTGTGACAGACACGAGCCACATTCGCAGCCGGCTGCTCATTCTGAATGCACAACAAACAAAAAGATTGTTGCGGAATGCTGCTCAACACTGTGGAATATATGCAGGGTTTGCAGTGACTTATCGAGTGCTTATTTGCTGTGCTCCGGCACAAATGCCATAGTTGGGGTTTTTTTGCAGAGCTGTGTGCATTTAAGGAGGTCTTCTCACCCTGATTTCTTTTAAGACACATATCCTCGCTTCAAGTCCCTCCGTCAGCACACACAAACCTCGGTCTGCAGTGCTATTTGCGCACACGCAAAGGCACACACACAAATACCCCTTGGCACTAGAATTCAGGTTGCTCGTAACAGTATGGGCCATTTTTAGCTCTTTAATAATACTTGAATAAATGTTACCTGAGATAACCCCTGGGAAAGGAAAAACAATTCCAGGCTCCCACAAGCCCTGAGGTTTAATCCTTTCTAGCATCCTTGGGAAATAATGCTTCCTCTAATAATTCCTTTGGTCTTGCAGTTCAACATTGATGTCCTTCTGTGTTGGCTGGGGCAATTAGTTCTGACACAGGTATAATTGATTATCATAATACCAGCTAAAATCATTCAGCTCATTTCTGCTGAGGCGGTGCGGATGGACAAGGTGTGTAATGGCTTTGGGCAGTTGAATCCATAGCATGTCCACTGTGCTTTCGATGAAGATGTATTGGTGTGACCACGGGACCCCGACAGCATCGCTCCCGTCTTTCGTTCAGCCTCTCAGCCGAGCTTTATACTCCGGACTCATCCCTGTAAGCGCAGTCGGTCTTGGCCTTATAACGGTGTAAGTGAGGAAGCTCCGTCGTTGCAGAATTTGGGAGGTTACTGTCCGACATAAGCTTATTCACAAAGGTTCAGTTACTGCCAAAGAGAGAGAGACAGAGAGGGAAACAAAAGGAAGTGGTTTCTGTGACACGGTTCAATAAATGAGCAGAACACAAATTACTTTAAGTGTGTTGCCATGAGCTAATTCAAACAGCAGTGCTGGGCCAGCTCTTGTTGACCTTATCTAAAAAACAATTAGTGAGTAGAGTTGAAAATGTGTCCAGTGAGAACATGGACCTTTATGTACAAGCGTAGATGGATTTGTGCAGGTATTTAAGTGGGCTCATATATTTTAGGTGCAGTTTGGTTAGATTGAAAATGCCTCACATTCATTTTTTTCTAAACACCAAGTGAGAGAAAATTAAAAGCCCATGAATTGGATTTCAGTGTGCAATTTACATGTTTCCAGTAAAATCATGAAGCTGTGGAGGAACTTGTCACTGATATTGATTGGCTTGTCCATTAGCCAGTGGCAATGAATGTGTATAGCTCCCCCTACATGATCAAGCAACTGACTGTTTATGGTTATATCTCGACTAATGAATGCAGATGAATAATTTGAGGCTTGATACAAGTCTTGCATCCAGTTTTACAGCCAATTCTCTCAGAATGAAGGTTTTTGGGAATGGAGGACGAGCTGAAAAATCAAAAGGTTGTCACTGGATACAAAGTAAATACCCACCCCTGACTGGAGGATGAGTCATCAGACGTTTGTGGAAGAAAACAGGGATTTTGGTGTAAAAATGTATAAATGCAGGGTATATTTTCATTAACTGGCAACTTTATATTCTGATATGGAAACTAATCAGACATTGGGGGGAAAAAAATGCACAAAAAAAGTACATAAATTGATTGAGAACAAAACCAGAGAATCACTTGTTTACATGTTTGAAGGAGAGAGGAGGAGAGGACTTTTACGTCAAAGGGTAGTTGATGGCATACATAGTACTTTATCCCATGGTTACCATATGCCGAACACCACTAGGAGCCTGGGCCGAAGAAAGTAGGGTGACGCACTAGACACACATGCACACTGCAGGAAAGCTGGCACCCAACACAAATACATGCAAATGCACCCATTCCCGCACCAGTACGCTGTACCCGAATATAGCATTAGTCTGTCTTACACCAGGTCCAGGTTAGACAGTACACAGAAGGCTAATATCTGCAGAATCTCCAACTGGGAAAGGTAACACATGTATCCCCATGAGATCATCCTGGCGGGGAAAGATAGACGGAACGGGACAGACAGAGAAAGATACATAGAGAATAAAAATGTAAAAGACAGTTTGAGACAGAGTCAAAGAGAGAGAGAGAGACAGAAGAGGAAACGGGAGGAAGAGAAAGCAGCACATTATCTCAGTGTAGAGTCCTGGGAGAAACAGCCTGTTTGTAGAATGATACCTATCAGCTCCCTGACTGTCTCAGGAGATACTACTGCACTGTGGTGTACTTTACCCAGATAAAACATCCCTGCATCTGGGATAGAGAGACTCAGACAGATAGTGGCAAGGTGAAAGGGGACGAGACAGGCAGACTGTCAAGACAGATTGACAGACAATAGGTTGGTGGAAAAGCTGATCAATTCCTTTTAAAAATTCATTTTATTGCATGATGGTTCATGCTCAATATATCAGTTGGATATTCTTGTGTTATTGTGATGCCATGTGGAGTGTGTGATGATTTCATGAAGTCAAATATGCAAATAGGCTGAGTTAGACTCAAAATATGAGTGTAGTGAAGGAGGGAGTCTGCAAGCAGAATACATACAGCCCCCCAGGCACGGTGACGTGCAGTTTGCACGCTGTCCATGTGTCTGCAAAAAAAAGAAAAAAAAAAGTTTTCCTTGTGGAAAGTCACTGTTGATGTTTTCTGGGTATAAACATGTGGGCTGGTTGTCACTTTGAGATTTAGTGATCTCCCAGAATGCTGTTTAATGTCCCCCAGCATTTCCCCGCCTTGATGATTCACACTGCTGCTGTGTCTGTCGGCCTGTCTGGCTGTCTGTCTCTCAGTGTGTTGTGCTGTGTCCCAGGGGCCCTGATTGAATAACTAATGATTAATATCAACACAGGCATTGCTATAGCAACTGATTTGCTGCACCCATTGATCTGGCCCTCAAGGCATCATGACACAGACTGAACTCCAGGCAAGGTTTCTGAAACTAAATTATCAGAGTTTGACAACCAACGCTGTACGCGCAGTTGTAAAAGCACTGGCCAAGACAGAACTTTACATTCCCAGTTAACATACTCTTAAAGGAACATGCCATCATTTTTGCCTTCCTCGCCAGGGCCAAACAGTAGCACGGATAACTTTCTCTCCTGTGTGTGTGCAGTTTGGGAACTGAAACCCACAAAGTCAAGCTGAGTGCTAGTTAGCTTAGCTACAATGCATAATCACAATCCTTCTGTTCTGTTGTGATATTTATTCCCCACGTTTATTCACCTCAGTGCTGACCAATATGAATAAACAGGTACAGTAAATTCACTGCTACTCTGGGTTCCTTGACGCACAACACCGCAAAACATGTGTTTTTTGAAATTTATCTCACTTTTCACACAGAATAAACTAAATTAACTCCATGTTGTGCATTTAAAGGTGTGTACCATCGGAAGACCTAGAGGTCATGTTAATGAAGATGCACTGATGAGGCAGCATGCTTGTCCCTCTCCGTGTGTGAATTCATGCTCGTGTGTGTGTGTGTCAGTCCTCATCAGAGTCCCTCCACACCACTGCATAAAGAGATGAGTGTAATCACTCAACAGACAACAGCCGTGTCAATTAAGTCACCTGGCACCACTCTGGTGAATCACCTCCATGCCCTCCTCCTGCAGCTGGGTCCCAACCATGCCGCCATCCAATGCCAAAGGTAGCTAAAATGCGTACGTAGTCAACTCTGCTACCTAGAAACCACCATTTTTATGGACACAGGTCATCTGTGGTGAAGAAAGAGCTACCTTAAGCTGTAGATTGGATGCATGAAACAGAGGAAACTCAAATGAGTCATAAAGCTGTAAGACTGCAATAAAATCAATTATTAGCGGAATAGTTTGCAATACTGCAATGACATTCGAGTATCGTATCACGGTATATTGTGACGTGTGATGTGAGCAGCTTTGCTTATTTGTACCATGTTTGCCTTTTTATTTTCCTTTTTCCTGGTTGTTATTATGAGGCTTTGGTTACTTTTACGGCTGGTTGCAGGTCCATTATTCAATTGCAGTTGTGAGTGAATGATGAAGTTGCCGAGGAGAGCGGTGACCTGCGTGATCAGCTGCAGATATAGTTCATTCCATGTTAAATGTGTACTCCTTTTTCCAAAGCGTGTGTTGTCATTTTGTTTTACCAGCGTGTTTATATCATCTTGTATTAACTCGAGGGCTCAAGCCTCACGCTGATCTCAGCGATGGCCGGTCCATCCGTGTGTGAGCACACATGCTGCTGGTCTCATTTATAACAGTGGGCCGTGATGGGTTTGTTTTCATAAAAATGTCACCGGAGGTTTTCATTGACTTTTCAGGAATAATCTTGTGGACCTCGGCGGAAGTTTATTAGCTCTTTAAATATATCTGAAAATGTATTTATTTATTCTCAAGATTGATTTCACTGACCATTTGAATTCACATGAAAAGGAATAATCTGTGATGACTCGAGTGAATGCCTGAAATAGTGAATAGCTTAAGATATTTTATTGTCATTCTACTGCAAAAAAACTGGTTTAAAAATCCTTGAAAAAAATTTTTTTGTGTCTTTAAGAAGCAGTTTCTAACAAATCACTCAATGAGACTACAGAGATTGTCAAGGATGTTAAACCTTACCACACAAGCGAGAAGAAGGGCTAAAATGATTGAAGTGTCATTGCTAACACGAACATTGGCTTTTTACTTCGAGCGACTGTATTTGATTGCCACAGAACTAATTTCCAACAATAATTCAGAATCCATTGTGAAAACCCCATCTGCTTTTGGTTGAGGCAACCCGCAGCAATGCTAACTTCCAGTTTGTTCCTCCAAATTACATCACCCCCTGTGGCACCTCAGTGCGTAACAAGCTGTCCCTTTATCATACGTTGGCTATATTATACTTGTATTACGAGTTTTATTTGGCGCGTTGACTTGAGATATATTCCTCATTGACATCTTCCATCACCGAAACTCAAGCTTGCATTTCCCCTGCAGCAGATAAGGAGGCATCAGTCCAAAGATTTGGGTGAGAGACACAAAGTTAGCTGTTTCTGTTAGCATCCCACACTGGTCCATGGATGGAGGGAATCAGGAAGCTCCACTGCACGTGACCTTCAGAAATGTTCCAAGGATTTGTAACTGGCAAATGGCCCATAAACTAAAGCCTAGGTTTAAGGTCATAAATTATAATGTGCAGTGATGTATTTACTTTCATTGTGCGCGGAACTTTGAGCTGGGTCACTTTGGTTGTCAGAAGGTTGAGTCAGTTTCATTGCCCCTGCAAGTCAAAAATACTGAGCCGTGAATTGGTTTAAATGTGGCAGACGATCTAAAATAAATACTAATGTGTTGGTTTGATAAGGGCAGTTGTCTCAGACTGTATGATATTGCAGCCTCCCAGAAGCAGGGAAATTGAGTTTGACCAGGTTACTCATCCCTTGATAACACAAAGTAGGCCTATAATATTTTATTCATAAAGAATATATTTCATTCCCATTCACTGTAGAATAGCTTATGAGTGTGGATACAGGCTTTAGTTATTTATTCATTTGGTAACAAATGTGTGTGGTCCCTTTAAGATGGATTTTTTTTTTTTTTTTGCCTTCTCTTACTCAACCCATGACTTCCACCTGCTGCAGGCTTGATTGCTAAATTCCCTGGATTTTAACACTGATTTTTGGACTTGTCAATTGAAAGGTTTGGCAGATTTAAAAAAAAAAAAAAAAAATCTGCCAGTCATTCAGCGCTCGCAAATTGGTGCTCGGGCTCTGTGTGAGCTGCTCAAAGACACACGCCAAGTACGTACTGAGCTAAATAACTGGATGTGTGTGCAACGAGCGTCGGCCATGAGAGCCAATCAGAGCATTTGTGCTGACAACATGCCAGTTGTGTTGTATCAAGAGAACACCAGCTGGAAAAAGTTAACAAGTTAGGAAAATATATGTGAAGAGAAGAAGCCCATCCATTCTTCCCAACATGTTCTTTGCAAGTAGCTTTGCTTCATCTGGCTCTTGAGTCCAGTAAATTCAGCAAATGAGCAGGCAGAATAATTTGGTGACCTGTAGACTGGAATGCTGAATGATGATGATGTGTTTTTTTTCCCAAATAAGTAAATGAAAAATACCGTGCAGTTTTTTTTTTTTTTTTTAAATCCATTTTAAAGTTGCAACTCGAAAAACAACACATGCACTGGATATCGCTTTTAGCCCATGTCTAAAGAAAAAAATGAAACCTCCTTCTTACGCAACTATTTTCCGAAGCTGAACACTTAAAATGAACCACACTGAATTTAGGGTGGTTTGGTAATCATTTCACTTCGCTGCCTGTCTCATCTCACACGTTCCCACAACGAGACAACAGTCTTTCATTTTCGTCAGGCACCTGCAGTCCAATTTATTAGAAACGTGGTTTGATTCAGGCCGTTAATTTCATGAGCGTTGTGCTGTCTTGTATATGTAGAGTTTCTGAGTGACAATTTTTGGTCAAGCTCAATAAAATCTTATTTTCTGAATTGGTAGGGACCTTAATAAAAGGTACGATAATCTGAAAATACACTTAAAGCTGTGGGAAAATGAAGCGAGTCCCGGGAGTATAGCTAGAATTTAATGTAGCTGATGTTATTGTCAAGAGCCCAACTGAATCTTTCCACTTTGAAGTGTTTGAAAAAGCAACGCATACTTTCTCCCTTTGTTGTGTGTTTTTGTTTTTTCTCAAGAATCTATGAAAAAAATGAGATTCATCTTGATTGTAAACTAGATGTGAGGGTAGACACACGCACACACACACACACACATACATAAAGTATTACTCAACTGAGGCAATCATACACGACACATCCCCGTCTTAAAGCTGAGGAGTCCACAGAGAGGAGAGAGAAGTGCATAAAAGGAGGTTAAACGGCATTACAAAGACAACCTAATTAGATTATGAAAGATATTCTTAACTAATTCTGAAACTGGATGATGTTTAGCGGGAGGCTGGTGACTTGTAAAAGCTTTTCCCTGGAATAACCACTCTCATTTTCCCTTCCTCTCTCTTTCTCTCTCAACCAGCGTCTCTCTCTCTCTTTCACTGCGTACATGTAACACACATTGAGATGCCGTCAATGGCACTTAGAGCTCTGCATGCAATCAGCAACCTTTTGTGGAAGCATTGGAGGGTTCCCCGCAACTGTTTTTGAATTTCAACAGCCGGGGAGCCAGCAGCTTATCAGCGAATGCCACATTTATCCATTAAATCAACTCAGTGAACCTGCTCATGCATCCTTGTACATGAGAAGCAGTTACGTTGGGCTCACACTAGTGGATAATCACGCTGATTCTGGGCCCAATTCGTTCCTCCCAGGAATCACAGAGGCGTTCCTGACACCAGGCTGGTGCCTGTGAGTCGGAATCAAAATACTCTAGTGTGAATTTAAACAGCGTCAGAATATAGAGGACAAACCTGCAATAGCAACCACCAAATGTTTCATACTTTTTCGAGAACGGGAACATGGCCGCCAGCAGCAGAACTGTAGTCTCCTGAGCCCGGTGGACAGTCGAGGGGAACAAACAATACACATGCAAGATGTTCCACAACAGAGAAGAGAATTCACACGCACCAGCTTACGACCAACGTTTCCCTCCATGTTTGCTTTTGTCTGCGGGATCTATGTCCCTAGAATCACCATTGAAATGTGTGTAGCCTTGCATCTTGGTCCAATCATCTGGTGTGTGTGTGTGTGTGTGTGTGTGTGTGTGTGTGTGTGTGTGCGCCTTATGATTAAACATTTTTAAATTGGTTTAAATTATGTCGGTGGTCACCCACATTTTCAAAATCTGTTAAGATTTGAAAGCACCAGGCATTAACAGTTCATGGGTTCAAGCTGAACTATCTTAAAAAACTCTTTATGGTTTTAAAATGAAAAAAAATAGAGAGCTGAATTTAAGACTGTGATGCTCCTGAAACTGAACCAGAGTGAGCCGTTAGGAACAAGGAGATGTGTGTCTGCTCTTCTAATCTGTCATATTGCAGCAGCACTACAAATATTCGTAATATGTTTTTTGGAAAATGTGCCAGCGACTGCTTCGATGAGAATAATTCAGTTAATTAATTTAAACTTAATCATAACACAGCTATTTACTGTATTAGTCATTCTTACACATAAATCATGTTCAACTTAATCAGCTTATATTTGTGATCAAACCACTTTGGTGAATTAGGTTATACATGCTTAAAGGAAAAGCCTTTTCCTCAGTCTGCACGCACACACACACACACACACACACAAACACACACACACACACACACACACACACTACTTGTAGTGTGTAGATGTGGCTTCACACACGGGCCAGTGTGTGTCAGAGGAGATTCACAAGTATTTTCACGCTGGCATGAGGAGCCCTGACACGAGCCATGTTCTCTGGATCATTAGCCTCACGTATGCAGTAGATCTCACGCTGCAGAGTCAGGGTCAAGTCAGCTAGCTCAGAGAGAGTGTGTGTGTGTGTGTGTGTGGGGGGGGGGGTTGTCCTTCTAACTGCCTCCTTATTTATGTCTACATTTCCTGTCTCTCTGCCCATCCAGCTGACCTGCAGATGAAAGCAAACATCTTACACTTCATCTTCCTTTGATGCCTCTAATCTGTTATCCGAGTGCTCTGTATGTCTGTGTCAGTGTGTGTATGTGTCAACCATATATATGTGTGTGTGTGTTGTGTCAGCATCAGTGCACAGCACCGTATGGCATGCATAGTAACAGATTTTGCCAATCTTTATGTATTTTCTGCTTGCTCCTTAAGTTCCTTAATACAGCATTCAATGGATTCAGCATTTAATCTCTAGCACTCAGTCCTGGCTCTCCTGCACTCTTTCACCTTCACTCTCTTCACTTCTCACCCTCCCCTCACACACACACACACACACACACACACACACACACACACACACACACACACACACACACACACTGCCTCTCATATCTATCTCTCACTCCTGGTCTATTAATCTCTTGAGTAGGGTGAAAGCAGAACTCCACCGTCTGTTACGGTATTTGATCTAGAACAGCTGATGTGTGTCAGAGCAGTGTGTGCGCGTGTGTGTGTGTGTGTGTGTGTGTGTGTGTGCGTGCGTGTGTGTGTGTGTTTTGTGGTCAAGTTGGGGACCGCGTGTCAGTAGATGTGTGAGTGTATGGTATGAGTAAGAAAACATTAAAAACAGCTTCACCATCTCTGTGCTACAGTGGTGCCATCTTCTGGCAGGTAAGGGTAACAGCTGTAAGATGTTTGCATTCATGATAACTTGTAGAAATCAAAGACATTCAGGGCATTAAATGCAATATAGATGAAGAAAAAAACATTTTAATATAGTGACAGATATCTAAACATATTTCAAATAATTGCTGGAAATGGGTTTTACAATTGAGCATATTGGATAAGATGCTGTGAAATGTGTATCAAATTATACAGAAAACATATGTACATTCTATATAAGCTTGCAACATCTCTCAGAGCTCAAACCCACACACACACACACACACACACACACACACACACTGTGGTTGTATTATAAAACCATTTGAGTCACTGGTTAATGAGGTGTGTTCATTCAGTTCAAGAGCCTATCAGTCATTTCTATAGAGACGGTGCAGTCTTCTTTTTTCTGTGACAAAGTTTGAAGTGACAGACTTTGACACTCATATCCAGAGTGAATGAGAATTGGAAGTCTGCCAGAGTGTGAGTGTGAGGCGAGAGTGACACAGACACACACACACACACACACAGACACACACACACACACACACACACACACAGGGTACACATTTTGTCTGGTTCTTGTTCTTTTTGCATACTGACAGTGCTGCAGAGAAATTTACACGCAAACACACACACACAATGTCATGAATGTGGAAGGAAATAGATTTTGTTTGGAAAGAGTTTTGAGTGTACATGAATATTACACTCCAGTTTTTTGCAAATTCTGTACAAGCCAATACCACAGACATTTAATTTGTTTTAATCCATGTAGAACAGGTGTTTATGTCATTCGGATTTGTGATCAAATTCAAATGCTGCAAGTGACGTTCCACATTCAATGTATCCGCCATCGACATGAAACTCGAGTGAAATGTAGCTAATACACTGTACATGATTATTTTATCCTACCTACCACAACATTCACTTCTCCTGTCACAGATCTATAAGACCCATATTACCTTTTTTTTTTTTAAGAGTGTCACAAATACACTCATTAAAATACTATGTACAGTAAGGACCACTTTATCCAAGCCCCCATTTGGGATGCATGGAGCTGGGTTAAAGCGTCCTCAACGTTGCCCTACCACTGGATAGATGTCTAAGTGGCCCATTCATGTACTCAACAGATGGAGCTGCTGAGCCACTGCACTTTGGTGTTCAAAAAATATTCAAGTAATGCCAGGAATCAAGAGTATTCACATGCACACATACCACTCTTTTACTTTTTACTATGATAACACCTTCAGCTAGCACAGTAAAATTGTTGGAGGACTTCAAAAATGTATCCCAACTCAAAGATATGCTGCTTCCATTCATTTTCAATAACACTTGAAAGGTCATTTTCATTCTGGTTTTAGCAGTAATGGTTGATTTATCCTCTGATCAGCACACACTGGATCTGTGAGCTGTGTCAATTTAGAAATCATCCTGAGCTGGAGTTTTCAAATGAGCGGAGAGTTTTTATTCAGTCCTCTGCTTGTGTTCGAGTCTCTAGACGCTCTCTGGGTTCGGGTAAAATCTGAAGACCTTGTAGATCCATTGTGTGTAGAATGGCACGTTGATGAAGATGCCGGGCTGGTTAGCCCGCGCACAGCCTCTGCCATGAACGCTCACTCCCACAATAACCTTGATCTCACCATGGTGACACACAAGCGGGCCGCCATAATCCCTCTGCAGAAGCAGAAACACATAACACATTTTTTGACATGCAAGCGCTTGAGAACTAGCTGGGATCACTATTTACATTTTTGACAGCGTCTTAATGAAAGCACTTCTGTGGTCTCAGTATCAAATAGAATCACCAGTATTTGTGAACGTGGACGGCTCTTTTTTTTCTTTTTTTCCAAAGCTGGAAAACACAAAAGCGAGTCTTTGATTGCTGATGAAATTTAGCGCAACAGTCTCCAGCTGCTCTATTTACATCAGCCTAAAAAACCAAGCTTACGGATTCAAAGAACATTTGTATGAGATTTAGATCAAACTGAGCATAGTGTTGAACCAGGGCTTCTCATACCCTCACACAAATTCACACAGGGAACAATCACATTACCCAAAAGTCTTAGCACCTACTCTTGCTTACTACCAAGGAATGAAAGAGTGTTTAGATTTTAAAGAGGAGCTCTACTCATGTCTGAATGTGTTATTTGGCTTCCCTTCCCCATGGTGAAGCACACAAAGAATGAGCACGAGCAACAGTTTACCTCACACACTCCCTCATCCCTCTTGCCTCCTGCACAAATCTTTGTGTTGGTAATGTGGAGGCTTCCTCTGTGCATCTGTCGACACCTTTCGTTACTGACGATGGGCAGGTCAACCGCCTTTAGCACATCATCATGGCCAGTGCCTGAAAGACGTAAATGTGAAGTGTTTAGTTGTTCAATTCAGTACAAATACCAACATTGTACTGTAGAACTACACCCCCCCCCACCCACACACACACACACACACACACACACACACACACACACACACACTGTCTCATATTTCTTTTTTCAAGGATGAAGAAATGTCTTTTACAGAAATCATGACAGTTTTATTAAAGACATCAATCTTCTCTGGTCCGTCTGTCAAGTCATCCAACAAGCACCCAAAGTTAAGAAACACATGGCCCAATCTACAGTACAGACCTGCTGCAGGAGGAACACAATATGAATGGAATCATATGTAAAATGTAGAGAACTAGTACCTTTAGTCTCTCCCCATCCGTACATTTTACACATGGTTCCTTCTGGGATGGAGCACCCAGCCATGGGCAGCTGAATCGTATGGACATTGTCTGCAGGACGGGCAGGCCTGGACATTTGTAAAGAATAGGAACAAATTATGATTGAGCATCTCTCTCACACACACAAATACACAGATAGTCAATAAATCTTTGAGAAAGTCTTGCTGTCACCCACTTGGACAACCTTATGAGGGCTAAACTTGACCCCTCAGGACCACATATCACATGAGCTATACTGACTTCCTGTCTCTGAGACCAGGATGCCTCATCTTGAATATCAGAGACCCCCAGCCATACCCGATACTCGCTGAGGTCTGGAAGACTGTAAAGGCACAAAGACAAATATTTCACATTTATTGCTCTGTACCGAGCAGATAAACTGATTTAACGCAATAAATGTTCTGACTGTAAAGCAGAAGCCTTGATGGTACCATGAGGAGAAGCAGAGTCTGTCAGTGAGTACCCACTCGTCTCGTATCAGTGAACCCCCACACCAGTGCATCGACCTAAAACAAAAAAAGCACATCACTTACGGACACATCTTAACTGTGAAATCCCTAAAAGAATTTTGCACATGTCTTCCAGCGCTTCCCAAATGAGGAAGTGACACACAACACAGCAAACTAATGGCCAAAAAAAATGGATGCAAACATGGCGTGACACAGCTGTCGGAGCAGATCGCCTCCGTTAGAACGAACTGAAGCTGCTACAATGACCAGGAGAGCCACGCAAGCCCACGCTGCAGATCTCTATTTTAACTCCACTGCTCTACTTTTTTTCCCCTCTATGCGTGAAAAACAACATAAAAATGTGTTAAACAAGCAAATCAAAGGCAATGCTCGATTTAAAATAAATGAATCACATGATCCATATCCATGATTCCGTCGTTTAAATGATCAACAGAATGTTGACAGCGTCTGCGGAAAAACACCGGCAGAGAACAACAGGAGTATCCTGATCTTTTAAAGAAAAAAAAACAAACCTCTTCAGAAAACTCCTCCAAAAACACCTCTGACAGGCAACTGCACACAAGAAAGATGGGAGCTAAAAAAAGAAGCACCTAACTGCCTATTTGATGCATCGTGTGTACGTGCTTGGTGTATTTTAAGAGGAAAATCATTTTCTGGAACCCTTTCAGTCAAACTAAAATGAGCACCATGCATTTTACAGAGGTTATATTGCATCACAATATAGATTTTACTGTGAAATCATAGCTCATCACATTATGACTTGAGATACTTTATTCAAAAAGGGAACCATACGTTTATTAAAAGGAAGGGAAAACCAAAACAAAACAATCGATAACCAAAATGCCTTCCGTGAGGAATGTGTCCGAAAGTCTCCACTGCAGATCTCACAGGCTGTTTGTTTCTTTGTTGGCATCAAAACTGCTTTGGTACGTCAAACCTCATTGAATATTAGATCTAATTTTAGCAGTTTAACCCTGATCTGAAAAAAACAAACAAAGAAACAGAAAAAACAAAAAACAGACAAAGCTACAATCCAATGTTATTCAGAGGCGGTCTGGGCAGAATCATTCTTCAGTGGTGGAGGAAAATGTAGAATATTAAACGCACTTGCGTACCCTTTCTGTATGCTGACCATCCAGCTGCCATCAGTTATTCTCACTGGACCTCCTCCTACGATCCTGGGAATCTTATGGACAAAACACCCCAGAGAAGACAGCTCACCTGGGAGAACAGACACACACACCTGGTCAAAAGTTGGAACTCTTTATGGTATTTAATACTGTATATAGTTGAGCTCTCAGGCATAAACAAACGTACGTAAAAGTAGCATCGCGTTTATGTGGTCTGGACGCAAGAACCGTTCAGGAAAAATCTATCTTAGGTGTGCAGCTCTATAAGTGGTGTCACGTGACTCCATGAAAGCGATTCGATTGGATGTGTATCAGCCAGTCCTCTGCCTCACATCTTAAATCAGCAAACACGGCCGACAGGAGCACCAAGCATATTTTTGATCTATTAATCATGCTGTAAAAAGCAAATATTTTGTGTTTACGCATGTTTACAGTAGTAGTTAATTTATCACTTGTTTTATTTATACATGCCAAATATTATTAAAGATTCACTCTGAAAAAATAAAAATCGGTCCACTGGAATGTTCGAGGGATTTCAGCGTCACTGGAAAGAACAGAGAAATTATGTTTAGATTCATTCTGGCTGTTGTGATTTGACTTTCTAATGATACAATCAGCCGGAAAATGAATCCTGCTCATTATTATTCATGAGGGACACAACTGGAGAATTTGAACATCATGTTTGCTCAAGATACTTCATCAATTCAGGATATTTAAAAATGATCGGGAGCGTCAGATAACGCTAGACATCAGCACCTTTGGTTAGAAGACTTCCGAACACAGTCAGGAGGGATGGTATCGCACGTGTACACACATACACACACCGCACACACACACACACACACACACACACACACACACACACACACACACACACACACACACATCACACACACAGACACATCGCACACACTGGATCATTTAATTTAAGTGCATAGATTAATGTTAAAATGCTAAATTAGAAGCTACATGTTTGAAAAATCCTTCTTCAAAGTAAAAGCACAGAAGTATTACCAATAAAATGCAGTTGAAAAGGCAACTACAAATACTAGTCTGGCACCTCTGAGGGATATATTATACATCTGACGTCCTCAGTGTGTTAGTAATGAAACCTCTGTGTGTTCTCTTATTTTATTTACATGGACAACAGATCGAATTCAAAATAGTCTTGAGATGATTAATGGTAACGAAGAGAAGAAAAACATAACAAAAACAACAGCAAAACATCATTCTGTTAAACAAATCTGTTTTAATCATTTTTTTTGGGGGGGGGGGACTTTTTCCTCATCATTTTTCTACTTTAAGATATTGGATCATTGGAAGATGTCTTGAAATGAAACCAGGTTTAAAGGAAAGAATCTCTTTTTGTGGTTGTTTTGTAAGAAGTGAGTTTGATCTTTAAAAAAAGACTTGCACTATTATTGAGTGTCAAAAATCATAAAAATAACTCATAATTAAAAATGTAAAATAAATATAGTGGACTGAAATGTACAATATTTCCCTCTGGAGTGTGTAACATTGGGATATTAATTTGAGTATTATAATGTGAATGCATTGGTTTTTTTGGTCATAAAACTATTTATTGTTTTATGAGTGCATTGCTCTGAAATTCAGCATTGCATTATTATTATTATGTTAAATATAGGTTAATTGTTAGCTTGTTTACTTTGGTGTCCAGTTTTTTTCAATTCCTGCTTTATTTTGAAATGTACTCCCCTCTTGTGTCTCTTCTGGCCTTACTTCCTGTCTTACCTTTTCGTTCCCTTTTTGGGTCCGATCACCTGTGTCTTGTGATTTCGTTAGTCCTCGTTAGCCGCAGCTCTGTTCCTTGTGTCGCTGTGACTGACTTTTTTTCTCCTTGTTTGTTCATTAGCTTCTCAGTTAGCAGTTATTGCTCTCGCGCTAGTTTGATTTGCCTCAATAAATTCATCATTGGTTCACCTTCCAGAACAAGTCAGACAAACACACACACACACATTCTCACACACTCTCACATAAACATACACAGAAACAGATGCCACCATTGTAACGTATGTTGTGCACCGTATTCTCCAGATGTAAAAAGGACTGTTAAGTTGTGAAACACTGCTGTTTGCCTGGGATGCTATCAAGTACAAATCAGCTGTTGAGACACTTGTGAGAACAGACTGACACACACATACACACACACATACACAAGCTGATACATAGACTCACCCACTGCTAAAGACTCCTTTGGACCATCACCTGCAGAGAGGACAGGAAACAAACGAGGGATCAGGGAGCATTCATTGCTATGAGATTAGAGGAGACGCAGGAGTATACGCGCCACAGTGACCAGGCCTCTAGAATTCTCTGTCAGCTTCATTGGATTTCCAATCCCTAGGCTCATACCATGACTTCTGATGTTTTCGCTCCTCCATCTCTCTATGGAGTACTTTTTTGCTGACTAGTGAACTATTGCTGCACTTCCAGAGAAGCATTGTTTCCATTTATTACATAACTCTCTCTCTCTCTCGCTCTCTCTCTCTCTCATATACATTGTATGAACTGATGTTAAATGTGAACTGTATTGCACGTACACACACCCTCGCATGGTTTTAAGCTGCAGTAGTCCCAGGGTATGGCTGAGTTGTTTGTGTAACACCATGGACCGTGTTTGTCCTTATCAGGATTTCTGCAGCAGTTTGTCTCCAGGTCAGACATCATCAGGCCCCTCTCGCCACTGGACAAACACAAAACATCCAATAAGTCATCTTTTATAAACCATTCAACGTTTTGTTTTTTTTACTTAAGCAAATAATTCCGCTGTTGATTAAAGCGAAACGTATTCCCTGGTGATTTATTACTGTTAGTAATGAGCTGAGCTGGAGAGAATCTGGACACAGCTGTGTAGGCTCGCTCTCTCCCTCAGGACAAGATAAGGAGGTGGTCAGCAGAGGAATTACTCACTGAGACAATAAGCACCTACCTACACTGTACTAATACATGTTCACGCACACATGTCCCACTCATGAGGGTATTCTTGGAAATTATTTAAGACAACACACCGAACCCTTTCCCACACAGAATTGTCACAAAAAAGAGGAGACATCAAATCCCAGCAACCCAGAGGTGTATTTGTTGTATTTCTAGCAGCTAGCGTAACAGCCAACTCTCCCTGTGACTCCTTGACCTTTGACCCCTGGCAGTAGGGCTGGATGGCTTTGAAGTGTTCCTACAAAGGAGGGGATTAGGGTCAGAGGTGAGGAGGGAAGTGTAACCCCCCCCCATCAAGTTATCACTGTGAGTCATTCTTGTTGAGTTAGATCATTTTCGGGGAAACACTTCTCTAACCACTAGCAGTCCTGGAGTGTCTCGTCATGACACCCACGGGAGCCGTTTCTCCTCTGACAAACGCAAGGCCAGACTTGTTCCACTAACAACAAGAGGTTAATAACCTCATCTCAGTCACAACACTTGAATGATAAAAGGCCAAGCGATGTTTCTCGTTACATTTTAGCAGTTGGTTTGATCCCATTGCCTCATGTCGAAAAGTTTTAGTTTGAATTATTGTACGGCTGGAGGAGTCACAACTGCAGGCCTGTCCTGCAGTCGATTGTTGGTGCAGTTGTGTGTTTTGTCGATCAAAGAAGAGTTTGGAAAATGTCTAATTCTTGAGAGCGTAGCAGCGTTGGAGTGTTCTGACCTGTTGATGTGGTCCCTCCAGGGTGCACAGGGAAGGTTTGTTCGAGTCCTTGACTGCAGTCCTTGGTAATTTTCTCCAAAGTTTTCATAGCAGTCTGAATTTGAGAGAGAAAAAAAGAATTAAATAAATTAAGATTTTAAAACATCCATCTGTGGTTTCTTTCAATGTTTAAACACTATCGTTAAGTTATATTAAAAATTAAATTCTCCCAAAGACTCTGGACTGTCATGGTTGCGACTGAATCTTAGATATTCTGAGCTGCTAACTCCAAGAGGCAATGATGCCATGAAAAAGAAACCTTTTGTCACCCTGCATTTCATTCTTAAAGAAATCTTTTTCAAGTTTTTTTGGGTAGAACAACACAAACCTCAGTTTAGAATCCAAACGTGAGGCCTTCACCCCCCCCCACCCACCCCAAAAAAAGCTCTCTTGAGAAATTTGAATTTTTATACTCAGACAGCGATCATTTGCTTCCAAATATCAGAAAGAATTCCATGCAGCACTAATTCTTCTATTCCATCTTCAACTGTCCAGTGAGACCTGACAACGCTGATCTGCTGTCAGAGTTTATTTATGTTAGGCGTGGTGGTCAGTCCTTCCCACACTCCTATAGGGTTACACTTCTCCACAGGGATGGCGAGAGCATGGTTACCGTCTAATATTTGGGGTTGCACGGTCTAATATGTACTCCTGAGTATTTCTCTTCTTTGGATGTAGAAAATAAATCAAGCCTCCGCTTTGTTGTTTGGAGAGTCAGCTGAAAATGTTGGTGTCTCTCACCAGTGGCGGGGTTATTTTGGGTGTCGCACTGAGGGATGTTGGTGCAGAACATTTTACGGACCCTCGGGTCTGTAGTGAAGCACCAGGGGAGTTCTTGGCCGTCTGGATTGCGACAGTAGTTCTCCCTCAGGTCCCTGAAAGACACATTTATCTAGTATTCTGCAAAGATATGAGGGGAGGGGGTGGGATGTGTGAGCTGACGGTGGGCGTGTGACTCACTTGCAGGGGTAAGCTTGAGGTACGAACGTGTGGTTGTGGGGATACTGAGAGTCCCAGCGTTGGCAGGTGAGCCCGGTGGGTGTCATATCTACCGTCCCCCTGTAACCTTCTCCTCTATCCTGGAAGCACTCGGTTGTTTCCACCACACTTCTCTTAGGAGGTGTTTCTGTGAAAGGAAAACGTGATGGAATGATAAAGCTTTTAAGACTGGTTATTTGAGGTGAAACCTACATCGACCACAGACTTATCCCTCCGAATGTAAACAGACCATTTAACCTTCAGACGGACTAAAATATATTCACTGACGGAATTAATGGTGCATGCAACAGGCAAAAAAATTTAGTAGCCGATGGTGTTGTTTTAGGAAACCCCCAAACTACTACGTCAACACGAAAAGTCTCATGTGATCGTGCCAAAATAGAAAGAAATATCCATCAGAATTAGTTTGGGTTGCTAATTTGTCCCGCAAATTGCACAGAAAAAGCAGATAAAAGGGATGAAAGCCATGTCTGATTGAAAGGTGGATGAAGAGATAACAAAAGCATGTGAGAATTAAAGGCGAGTGAACTTTTTTAGAGCGAGGCAAACTTTGGATGAACTGTGGCACGGCACAGAAACCTTGATGAACCGGGTTATAAAATACTAGTAGGATACTCTCGGTTGTCCTGACATGTGGATAAGGTTCAATAAATGAACCCTCCTCTCATCTCGTGGTCCTGATTCTCCTCATAAAATGCCCCTTCTAGTTTTTGACTGTAATTCAATCAGGGATTTCTACCAGATACATTGGCTCACCGATAGCAGGGTCAATATACAATTGAAGTTTTTCCATTTCACATGTTTAAAGCCATACTTCACCCAAAAAAAGCAGGTTGCTCACAAATAGGTGTCTTGAGCTCATGTGACATTTTTTCTCTGCTTCATCACTTCTTTGTGACTCCATACAGCAAAAACTTAACCCCAAAGGGCCAGTCACATGTATTTAGCTTGAAGCTAATAGTGCCCCAATGCCACTACACAAACTGCTCAAAGGTGTCTGTTGACAAACTCTCAGGTTTATCGTTTTGTGTAATTCACTTCTTCAACCATCCGTGTTCTCAGTAATTTGGATTTGAGCTAAAAACAAGTAAACCCTATCATTTCGTGCTCATTCACAGTAGTTCGTTGACGCTCATCCATGCTTGTTCACAGTAGCAACAAACTGGAAGGGTTGTTGTTTGTTTTTAGCCCAAATTAAAGTGTGGATTACTGAGCATACAGCTGGACAAAGAAGACCAGGATCATACTGGATGACACGCTTGGAGGTTGTAAACCGACAGTTCTGCTGTTGTTAGTAGCTGTTGGCCAAGGGCCTCTGTTAGCCTCGAGCTAAGTGCACATGAACTGGCTCTTTGACTCTGGAATCAGAAACAAGAGATGTAGCTGTTACGAAAAAAAGAGTCTTTGTGAGCTCAGGGCACCTTTTCTTTTTGGGTGAAGAGTCACTTTACCTGCTGGTCATAAGATGTCTCCCAGACCTCTCTTTGTAGTCCAAGTCCATTCCTGTTTTTTTATGCACTGGAGGCTTCAAATCTCCATATGTTGAATGTTGGAGCAGGAAAAGCTCCCAAAATATTTCTAATGCCACAAATCATGCTCAGGAGAGCGCCTCCCAAGAACGAGATTTTTCACTGAGCACAGAAAATTTACACCTTCACCAATGAATGTGAAAACAGCCTTCTGGTGTCAAACGGCACGTATATAATTCTGTACGCTGAATTTCAAACATTCAGCTCTGGGAACAAGAAGAAAACCACATTTCTGTCTGGAGGGGGAATTTAATGAAAGTTTTTAAAACACTATAATGTAACAGATATGTGTTTATTATGTATTTTTCAGCCGTGGCGCTTCTTGTGGGAAATTTTAAGTGGCAACATATGTTGTGTATGAATGACAATGGTAGTAAAGTCCATTTCCTATAGTATAAAATACGACTACACTAGTGTGACTCCACCGTGTGTGTATCTACTCTGTGGAAATGATACTGCTCATACACAGCATTATGTTAAAGCAATATGTTCATTCTTATGCAGGTAAATAGAAGTAGCCAATGACTTATTACTTGGGAAATGCTCAGCGTGTGTGTGTGTGTGCGTGCGTGCGTGTGTGTGTGTGTGTGTGTGTGTGTGTGTGTGCGTGCGTGTGTGAGTCCTTCTGATATGAAGAATTGCTACACAACCTCAAACTCTTGGCAGTCAAGCTTTTCACAGTCAAAGTACTGTAGGTTTACAGTATAATGAGGTTATTAATGTGGCCAAAATGGAAGAAACAGTGCAGGAAATTTTATCTGCTCTACTTTCCTTTAAAGAGACCCTGCTCAAAAAAATGAGCCTGAGCGTCGCACATAATTTTAATGCAAAAAAGTGTAAAGTTGCAAATTTTCCAATCTCTAGAGCGGATCTTGCCATTGCCCATGCAACGTCTAAAAATAGTTCCAGAGATGCGACAGTAAACAAAAGACCAGACATTTAACAAAAGAACACTTTGTCTCTTGCTGTCTCCTCGCTGCCTTGTTTTGATTAAAACTAACTGGGTCGTAAACTTGGTCTGTTCCCAGCAAACTTATCAGAGAGAGAGGGAGTTAGAGGGAGTGATAGACGGAGAGAAAGAGACAGAGAGAGAGAAAGAGCAGGGGGTGGGAGATAATTTTAGTGGGAGGGGAGTAAGGGGGAGCTCTGAAGCACTGGGTCCACATGGAGGAGTGCCATCTAGTAAACATGCTGCCAGGACTGCTGATGATTCTAGCAGGCAAACAGAGAAGAAAAAGAAGCTGAGCGTAACAGGAACACCAGTTCTCTCTCTCTCTCTCCCTCTGTTTTATGTTCTTAGGAAGTGTCTCAGTGGCTCGTCACTGATTACAGGGTCATATAAGACCAAACTCTTCATTTACTACTGTGCAGCACACAAAAAAAACACACTCACAAACACACTAAAGCCAAACAAGACAACACACACATCAGTTCATGAGGTACCATGTAAGCAGTCTACCTGTAGTGTGTATGATCCTGGTGTTGCGTCTATGTTTGTAACAGGAGGTTAATGTGGAGCAGTAACTGAGCCCTCCACAGTTTGACCACCGCACATAAGAGCTGGCATACAACAATAAACAGCAGGCCAGTGGCGCTGGGGAAAAATAAACATTCTGGCTATTAGAGAAGACATAATAGAGAGCCAAGCTTAAGAGGGGAGCTCAAACTCCTGTGTGTGGGTGTGCGAGTGAGCTGACTGTGGCTACTTTAAGGGACATACGACCAGTTAATCGGGGTCAGCATGGGCAACCGTGGACAAAAGACAGGACAGAGAGAGGGCCTTCTGTCTCGTCCCTTAGTTCATTTTATCAGTAAGTGCACAGATTCCCTGAACACTCAATGGAGTAGTATTACGACTACAGTACATACGTACTGTATATATACCGGTATTATAGTCTGCACTTCGGGGGACGAAGGTGATCTGTCAATCGCCTGCAGCCCCGGAGAGGAAGAAAAGAGGAGTTGTTGAACTGTTTTCTGTCTTGGAATGATTGAAAAGAAATGCTCAGACAGGCGCTCAGGAAGTTGGACTGCAGCAAAGAGTGTGTAAAAACTCTCATCTGCCCTCTAGTGGATGTATACTGTCACAATCATGCCAACACATTTATTTTTCCATGTAAAGCAATTCTGTAAGAAATTTGACCAAGTCCAACATGTAAATACCCCAAAAGAGACTGAAGTAAACTTTTGTATGTGTGTGTTTATTCCATAGTACAAGACATGAAACATAGATGAGGAGTGAACGTACAGGAAGTTGTAAATTTGGGTGTAGGTTACACTCCATGGCCTGTATGGAATAAGAATACACCCTTGAACGGACATGCTTAGATTTCCACTTAACATGCATGACAAAAGCTCACACACACACACACACACACACACACACACACACACACACACACACACACACACACTTATGCTTACCACAAACTTTGATGTTACAGTACTCCCAGATCGTGCTTGGGTCCGTGGTGAAGCACCAGGGTCTGTGGCGTCCGTCTGGGTTCCTGCAGTAGTTATCATCGAGGCCCTTGTCAGGATACCTAACACAAAACATGATTGAAAACAAGCTGATTATGTATACAAAAGCGACATATGAGTTAAATAACAACAACAAAAACCTCTAGCATTTTCTCCTCTCGCATGTATTTGACGGCATATTTCTCTGGTCGCGGTTTAGAAAAACTTGCACAAAGTACTAAATGACCCTCAATTGTTTCCATTTTCTCCTTTTGCTCACAACCGAAGCATGGCAACCTGGACAGGCATGGAAGGGCTCCATCTGTTGATGTGCTCAGACCTCAGGGGAGTGGGGAGGATAACAGTCTCCACCACTACAGGTGTTCTATAGTGAATCATCCCTAAGTCCCACATCCCTGCAGGCCTCCAGCCTCCAGGCAGGGCTGAAGGACCCCCTCAACACATCAGTGCTGTGAGCAGTCAGGGACCTGGTTTACACAAACACCGCCATGATTAAGGATGTGTTAACGAGTCTCAACTAATCCAGACCACCTGCCATCTGGCTAACTCACTTGACGCACGCACACACACACACACACACACACACACACACACACACACACACACACACACACACACACACACACACACAGCATACTCACACATATACACATGTAAGAAACACTATTACAGAGTCAAATATATGACCTCCCCAGAAAAAAGAAAAAAAAAAACATGTAAGCCTGTCTCAGGCATGGGAATGAGTGCTTTATAATCTACTGACAGCTTAAAGGAATTTAGGACAATTAAGTCGGAATGAAGAGTTTTTGCAACAAATCACTGCTGTTGTTATTACACTCTGCATTCTGGAAACATTCCTTCAGGGAAAAGCACGCACTACAAGTTCCTACACCACAACCCCCTGACATTACTCTAAGAACTTATCACTTAACTATTCTGCTTCATTTTGCTCTGAAACTATCATGAACCCGTGTGTCTGAGCTAAAGTGTGATTGCACATGCATTATATAATGTGATGCAGATGTGTGTGTGTGTGTGTGTGTGTGTGTGTGTGTGTGCGTGTGCGCGTGCGTGTGTGTGCGCGTGCGCGTGCACCATAATGTTCAAGTGCTACCTCTTGGAGTGGTACAGGTGCTTGTGTGGTTCATCCAGGTCCCAGCGCTGGCATTCCTTTCCGCTCTCTGTGTGGTCCATAGGTCCTCTGTAATCTTCTCCATTACAGGTCATACATTCAACTATACAGCAATGACACACACAAACACACACACACACACACATGCATTCACACAAATGAAAAACATTACTGAACGACATGATCAACATTACTTGTAAACATAGTTTCTAAAACAGACTGTTTAAATAAAAGAATTTAAAAGTGCTAACAAAAATGTACACATCCTAAGCCATTTCTGGAACATTTGTTCAGAACCCTTTTTAAGACTTTCCTCCCTCGCCACTGTGATTTGTCCTGTTTTATTTTTTGTTTTTTTCCAAATTTTAACTGAAGACGAACGTGATGAATAAACAGCCGGTTCTACTTGTGAGAAAATGTGCTCTTGTAAGTCACTCTGGACAAAAGCATCTGTTAAATTGACAGGATATAATATCATGCAGAGGTTGACATCGCGATCCAAGTAACGACCCAGCACTAATTTATAGCCATCGATTAACACAGTTGAAAAAAGACAGAAAAAACAAGAATCCAATTTCCTAATTAGGTCATGGTTTTCTGCTTTATAAAGGTTACACAACTTTTCGTCATAAAACATTTCCTAAGTTTGGAATCGATAGATAGACACACAAATGACGCGCGCGCACACACACACACACACACACACACACACACACACACACACACACACACAATTCATTATGTGTGTGACTAATGAAGACGTGGATCTGTCTGATGTCTAGAAAGCGCCATTTGCTGCATGGTGCATAATACACGCTGTCTACTGTAAACAACACAGGGCATTCAGATTAGAAACAGATGTTGATGCTGTTCTGACAGAACACACTTAGGTGCACGAGTACTTGCGCAAGCCACATCTTTGTTCCTTTCCTGTTAGAGCCAGCTAATTTCTACATAAACGACTTCAGTCTTTTTCTCGTAGATAAACATGCTTTTGTTCTGGTTTTTTGTACGACTTGTGATAACCCCGGTGAGCCGTCGGAGAGGGAGGGAGTGGAACCTCAGCTTGCTTCCTCATTAACGTGAGCCAGTGTCACACATGTGGAGGAAACAGCTCCGACAGCGCCTGTCCCCCGGGATTAGATAACAGAGGACATTATCAACCCCTTCTTCAGGCAGACATCGGCCCTTGACAGTAATATTGTGTGATATAACGGAGAGGCTGAAACACCAGTGGGAAAGTGCCTTTCTCTCATCAGAACCAGATAAGTATCAAGGTTTATTTATGCGGACCCATTACTGGAAATTGTTTCCCTCTATGTGTACCATAGGGTTATATAAAATAGCTCACAACTGATCTATAGGAGAGGACAAGAGGACTAATCTCCTCTGACGTTCCAGCACCAGCCTCTTCAGGGTTCAAACTGTTTGCTAAACCTGAACTTGATGGAATGAGAAAGGACAGCATAAACTGAACCACACACCTGGAAATGGCTGCAGCTGGCCTCTGAAAATAAGGAAAATCTGCACACACACACACGCGCACACACACGTATGCATGCACGCACGCACACACACACGTAGAGTAGAGAGCAGTGGGAGCCAGCTTTGCTTATTTTAAGGCACGATGTGATCGCTTAATTCACCGCACCTCATTTGAGGCTATCAAGCCTCAATTGGTGAAGCAATTTGCAATGTGGAGTGGGTAGTAGTTTAGGATTGATGCGGACCAAAAATGCTCTGCGCACGTGTGTAGTGGACCTACCCTGCGAACACTGCGGTATGCCACACTCCTGGTGTCTCAGGTGTGGCCGGGGGTCTGTGGTAAAGCACCACGGTCCAACGGTGGCGTTGTCTGGGTTACGACAGTAGTTCTCCCTCAGGTCCTTCTTCCTGAACCTCTTAGACATGAATCTATCAAAAACAGAGTCACAGTTACACAAACAAGCACATGTGCAAAAAACAAAAACCCAGAACATCTGCCCAATGTTTCAGTTAGCCTGTGGAGCAGTTTCTATAAGAAAAACACCCAAGGTCGCAGTCGCTGTTGTCTTTTAAATCACTGGCAGAATGACAAATTCATTTAAGGGAGAGCTGCCGTTTTAACCCTGAAGGTTGGCAAACCCGTCTCTGTAAATCATCCGGTGACAAGTAATTAACCAAGACAATATTCAACCATCAATAATGTTTAAGTTAGTTTTAAAAAGAATACACACTAGCAATATTAGCTCCCCATAACGCCAGAATGTGGCGTAAACACACTGACTAATGACTCATATCTTCTACATCAGGCCAGCACATGGTCATGGTCTCTGCTGGTGATGATGGACGTGGAGAAGTCTTTGAGTCAAACTGTGTTTTTCCACATGATGAAAAGATAATGTTCTGAAGTGGTCTTTCCATATCGTGAGGTAAGAAACTGTACAGAAATGAGACGTGCGTGCATGCGTGCGTGCACAGACCAGATTTAAGACCAGTTGATTGGGGTATGGCAAAACTCTGCACTCAAGTTGGTGAAACACTAATTTTTGGGTCAGTGGTAAAGTCTCTTTGAAATAAATGTAGGTTTGTTCAAATACCAAAAAGTGACTCATGATTACTCATGTTTGGGGGCTCTTTGCCTCTTTTTAGAGAAAAAGTAAGTTCCCGTGATGTAAATAATAAAAATTTTAGGGCTGGATCGAGATTGAAGGGGTTTGGGTTATTGGGGTTAGGCAAGTAGTAGTTAAAATTCTCCAGGAAATTAATGTAAGTCAGTGTTTTGCTCTCTGAAGTGAAAGAAATGTGAATCTGTGTGTGTGTGTGTGTGTGTGTGTGTGTGTGCGTGCGTCTGTATGGGACTGAGCAGCCTGCTGTTAGCCTACTGATAAGACATACAAGGCACCCGGGTTTAATTACCTGATACATCCAGACGTTACCAGCTGTCTGATAAAGCGAGTTCACTGAACCTACACTGGCTTCTTTGATTGGTCCGCTGTAGTGACGACTCTCTACAAAAGCCTGATCATTTAATACCTCTGAGGAGTCGAAAATGGAAAAAGAAAGCGGTAGCATGAGGTCCAAAGATAAAAACATGGCTTAGATGAGGTGAATGCCTGGTGTAAAAGGTTCCCCGATGAGTATTTATCCCTGGCACACATGATAAACTTGAATGAACTTGTTTCTTCTTCGGTATTTTCTCCTCAGTTCCTGCAGTTTCTTCCCTTGAGAGAGTAAAGCAAGACCTGAACTTCTTTTTCAGGGGAAAACTTTTGAATATGTGCATATTATTAATCTGCATCAGTCTGTCATGTTTTAGAACATATTTGTGCTTGTTTTTGGGGTTTTTTTTGTAATCACATTCACATTTGTGCTGTTGTCTTGCTGCTGAAGACTGATGCTAATTTAGCCGCTAATTGCTTTCATAATCCATCGGAGAAACAATGATTTACTCGCAAGAATTCTTCAAAAACTCCACTTAACTGGCTGTGTTTCCAACAGGGAATTCTGCTGTCTCAGAAAACATGAGCTGTAGCAGGGGGATGTACCGAGAGCTTTACTAAAAGCTGCATGTTAGAATTGATCTGAACCTCCTGCTAACACACACACACACACACACACACACACATGGTTAGATAAACAGAAGGCCCACTACGGGAAATGATGTGCGACTCTAAAAGTGTTACAACCAGGTCAGTTCTGATGAACAGCTGCTCCCAGGAGCCTAATCAACCTCTAATATATCATATGCATATATACACACACACACACACACACACACACACACACACAAAAAATACAGACTAGCCTCTAGCTATTAGCTAATTGCTGTCGCTAACAGGCCAACACCAACAGTAAGAAGCACCTTTAACTCGGATTCTTACTTGTGTTCGTGAGGAATAGGAGAGGCCCAGGCTTGGCACAGGATCCCGCTCACTGTCACCGACCTTCGCCCCCTGTAGCTCTGACCTGTACCCACAATACACTCCCTTATGTAGTCTGAAAGAAAAGAGAAGATCCAGGATGACGAGACAGGCAGAAGCAGAGGAAACTGAGCACAGTCCTGTCATCTCTACTAGATGGTGAAGGAAACAGACAGAAGGCGATGCTCGGTTCTAATATTGGCCTAAACATGGACGCCAAAAGGCCAAGAGTCAAATCTGTTCACATTCTACAAATCATGTGGATGAAGGCTACACAGCTTCCATGTTGTGGGCAGGTCTGCAGCATTGGGAGGGAGAGGAGGGGAGAGGAGGGGGTGCCATTGTTTACACAAACACCATGTAATGACAGAAAATGAAGCATAATGTACTCAATAAACACGACACTGGTCCTTGCCCTTCCTCGTCTGGTCTCCTGAGAGATGCCATCTTCAAAATCTCAAATCTCATTGAAAATTTTGACGCATTCCTCCTACTTATCCAGTTGCAACAGCTACTCCCACCAAGCCACGATTGGAAAATGAAGAGACATAATAAGATGGGCGCTTATAGCTTGTAGAGAGACCCGGTGGAATCGTGGTCACCTTTCTTTTGATAGAGTTGGTAGTTGAAGTCCTCTTGGATCTGGGTTTCGGGTGAGTTCTTGTCGAAAGACAGCCACTGGCATTTCCTGTTTTTATGATCATAGAGGAACGCTCTGGAGGGGGAAAAGAAGGAGGAGGCAGAGAAAAGAGGGGAAGTGTGATGTATATAATTTCATTTCCTCCGTGCAGGTCATTTAACTCAAGAGTTTATCAATCAGCTTGCTCGACCGGACTGGACAGATGTGCGGTGATGGCCGTGCACGTTGGAGACGCACCTGCAGGTGAAGGGAAGTCTCTTGTTGCGGCTGCAGGATTTGGCACACTTGGCCAAGCTGAGCTTCCTGCTCTTGGTCAGGTGGGAAGAGTTGGGAGACGTGACGACCAATCGGACCCCATCGGTCTTCTGGTAGTCCTGGAGAGCGTTTCTCCTGCCCTCTGGCAGAAAGACACAACAGGTTACTGGATATCATTTATGTCACATCGATAGATTTTACACATTTGTGGTGTATTTCACTTTGAGGAGGACACAATCATATTTGAGCCTATATCACTACTAAAGCACACACTGAAATATGTGTTTCTCCCAATCAGTGTGACAGATGATATGGTTCTTGTTATGCACACAGATAAGCCTTGTCTTGCTAATGAGCAGATCTGGACTGGGCACCAGCAGCGTTACAGTGAGTGAATCTTTATTATTAATCTGCAGGATTTAATAGGATGCGCAGTCATTTATCACTGCGCACAATGAGAGCCAGGCTGGACACACACACACACACACACACACACACACACACACACACACACACACACACACACACACACACACACACACACACTAGTAATATCAGAAGCATGAGAGTCATTCGGGTGTTAGATGGTGCAGGGAGCAACCTGAAGATCGCAACTGTCCTGTCTTCAACTTCTTCACAACCAAATATGTTGAATCTGTCCGTTGTTAACACGGGGGACTTTATGCACAGCGCTTTATCGTCATCTGTCCATCTTGGTGAGTCTCTCCGCGGTGTATTGCGCGCATTGACGCGCTTATTTCGCAACGGTTTTACAGCAAATAAGTTCTGCTCGATCCTGGGAAAATCCAAATTTCCTACGGAGATGCCAACTTGTTCCAGAGATCGTGTGCTGGCTCCAAAGAGCAGCTGCGTAAATCACCCACTGCTGCTGTGATATGAGACACTACCAATAAACTGGATACTGACCGGGAGGATCCGGACAAGGTGATTAGTAACACCTCTGAGACCGCTCTTGACTCGCGCCTGACGGTCTGATGTAGACGTAAAAGCAGGCGCTTTGGTTCCGTATGGATCAAAACACGCGTAGTAGTTTAAAAAAAGAACACAGCAAACTTACCAGCACCGGCGATGAAAAATAGCGCCACGATAACCTTGTAAATCCACATCTCCGCGTCACACAGCAGCAGTTCCTAGAACAAAGTGCCGTGCTGTCCGACTGGAACCGGGAGATGTTGCTTCCACCACTGCGAGGATGATGCCTCTCCTCTCTAAGTACTTCTTCACCTCCCTCGCTCCCTCCCTCCCGTTTTCACTGTGCGCGCGCGCGTGTGTGTGAGAGAGAGACTTTCTCTCCCCCTTGTCTTACCCTGTCTCTTCCTCACTTTACGACCACATATGATAAAACATTTTGAGCTTCTTGTGTGTCAGTGCGCGTTACCGTGGCTCACCCAACATTCGGTGGGAGATTTTTGCAGATATCTGACATGCCGATGTTTTTCCCAATTGAATTCATTCAGTCGGTATTATCCGATGTGGATGAAAAACTCCCGCAGACAAATTGAATGGTGATAAGTTTTTTTTTCCCCTTTATTTCCGAAACATTTGGAGAAGCCAGTAAATACCATATTTTATTGCACTGAAAATGAAAGGTGATGAGCAGCGAAGAAGAGACACCAGCAAAACTGAGACCCTAAAAATCTCAGCCGTCAGACCAATACAGAGATCCCCAGAGGACAAAAAAAAAGACTGTCCATACTCAGATGCCAGTATTGTGTTTCATCCCCAGCTGCAAGTCAAAGGACTACAATGCAGACAAGAAAAGCTGAGATTGACAATTTGACAGGCGCCTTATTCATTTATCAAGGCAAATCACTGAGCGGAAGTTGAATCTCTGTTAGTGAAGGGAGAGCTAACACAACTGAATGTGATGGATGTTATTTTATAGAATATTCCGTCACCAAGTGTGCTGCCCTGACGCTGATAACAGCACGGAGACAGGAATCTCAATGAGGATGTAGTTAAAGACTGGGGGGTGTTTATGCTACTGTCCTTCTTCCCCTCCTGTGCTAGATAAGAGTCTGGGGGGGGTGGGGTACATGACACCCTTAATCAATCTCCTGAGTGTCTCTCTTACCAGTGATGACAACATGACACAGCAGACGCTTTTAACTTACCTTTGCATTTTCTCCCCAACCAGCTCCCATGCAGCAGCAGCAGCAGTATCAGCTTCCCAGAGTCCCAGCATCAGGGGGATTCTCTGTGTGGCTTTCATCTGGCACCATGTGCACAAACAAAACAGAGGAAAAGGTGAACAGATATGTAGGAGGAGAGACAGACTCCATATCTATTTTCTCTCTTGTTCAATGACTAATGCTCTTGCAGCTTCCTGAAAGGACCACAGAGTCATTCGCCATAATAAACAGCCATGAGTCACATACTTTCACTGGGGTCTCTCTCTCCTCTCTCTTCCTTCACACCTACACACGCGTTCGTACGCTTTTCTTCTGTCTTAACGCAGTTTTTCAAACACTCATACGTAACGAGCAGCAGCTATAACCTTCACTTTGTTGGAGTTCGATACACACACGTGCACACGCACACACGGGCGCTCGCTCGAACAGAAGAAAAAAGAACCTTCTCGTCGCCACAATCTCATTACTGACTCTCGTAGCAGGAATCCAGTGGGTGTTTTTCACTGCGTGTGAGAGCCACGAATTCTGCAAGAAGATGGAAATTAGAGAGACCCAGTAGCCCACTGTTCGCTCATATATGAGTGCCGTCACCATTCAAGACTCCTCACATCTGCGGCTGGTTATATTCCCAGAAACTTATATCTTCATGGAGCTGATGAAGGCAGGAAGTGCAGTGGGAGATGGAGATGATACGGAGAGTGAAAAAGTGGAAAAAGAAGTGATTTACTGTAGCAGGGAGGTAAAAATCTGTCTGTATGCATATGTGTGTGGAATAAGTAGAGTATTAACAGACTTCCTGCTCATTTATTTGAGTTTTATGTGCCTTGTGTGAGTCATTTTGTGTGTGTGTGTGTGTTTCTCTGTGCATGAGTGTGCCCACATGGGATGACGCTCATCTGCAGCAAACTAGTCCATATGACCTCTAATCAGTCCAGATTATCTTCCAGATTTTAGTGCAACAGATGAAGTGAAATGAAAACATGCAGAAAAGAAAGTGTGTGCGTGTGTGTGTTTGTGTGTGCGTGTGTGTGTGTGTTTGCGGGCATCAATATGTATGGCAGGAAGACAGTTTTAGGGGGACAGAGAGATAAGGGAAGTGGAAGGAAGTAGAGAAATGGGGTCTCAGTTGTTTTACTCTAATAAGTGAAGAAAGACATTTGTGTGTGTGTGTGTGTGTGTGTGTGTGTGTGTGTGTGTGTGTGTGTGTGTCCGTATGTGGCGGGGTGAGTGGTGACAGACTTTCTCGATGCTGTAAACACAGATATGTGTCAAGAGACCCCCCCCCCTCTAAACAAACACCCACTTCCTGTTGTCAGCGCGTGTGATTGCAGTCACTGCTTGTAATTGAGATCTGTTGACAGCAATGACAACATAAATGAACTACTCACGCACACGCGCACACGCAATCCCCATCCGTGTACGGCCGTCAAGGTGCTTGTATGAAATGTGTGCAGAACTCAAATATTTGTCATGGCAGCGCTGCGGTCTGTCCTCAACTCACATTTCCCTGACAGTTAAAGAAGCGGGCGAGAAAGCAGCAGGCATCGGTGCAAAACTTGGATTTCAATGCTGCTCTTTGGGATCATTTACTTAGCAACATTCCTAAAAATACTTTTAGCAAGGATCAGAGGCTATAAATCCCTCAATATGCTGTTGAATCTTTTAGACAAAGGAGCAAATGTTTTTCAGTCACATTTTGAGGCTTATTGATCTCAGATCAGAATAACTTCAAAATAAACAAAGTAGCTCTGCTAGCAGGCGTTTCTGGGAAATTAAAAGGAATGCCTTCTCTTGACTTTTTTATGGTTATTTTGCAGACTTTCAAAATGTAAAACCTCAAAGGTATGCAGGGACAAATCAACCCCCTGATCAGCTCACCGCTTCAGTAGAACGAGCCCCTCGCTCACCGCCTTTTGTGCGTCGCTCCTCTTGTGTTTATGGGTGTTGATGTGAACGTCCAAGGCAGATCCTCGGAACAATTCATGGACAAAACGCCCTGGTGTGTTTGTGTATCCACACAAAACATAACTGTTTAAATTACACATCCTTCAGCATGGTACCCATGAAGTATGCTGCACAAACACATCAACAACTCACATGTTCTCCATTGTGACAGAACTTTGACAGTGAAGGTCAATTCCTTAAAAGAGGATTGAACGCTGAAACAAGCTGGAAAATACACAACCGTCACGTTCACATGCACGAGGCAAGACTATTTTTTGCTCTCAGACAAAAATGTTTATATGTGAGAGAACCTGAGTGCAATGGTCATGTGTTCCAAGTGGGATCTGTTGATCAGAATTAGGTTGAACCCCGCACAACGCAGTGTTGAACCGAGATGAGGAGTAGAAATACTACGAATTGCACTTGAGGGGATTTTAAAGGTATTTGAGCTTAATTATTTTATCTGACGTTTGGCTTTTACTCCCTAAATCTTAACGTGTTTATCTGTACTTTCCCTTCCGTAGAGGCTAAAAACAGGCTCCCTACTTTCGTTTTGATGCATCTCAGACAAAAATAACAAGAGAAACATGACTTTGAACTCGTTAACTCACCGATGTCTGTGATCGTACTGCGTATAAACGTTTGTTGTCGCTTGCCAGGACGTTTAAAGGAAGATGGAGAAAAAGTTAACGTTGAGAAGCTTGAAAAAGGTGCTGGCCATATTCAAAGACGAGCGAGTGAGAGACACCCGACCACAGAAAAATGGCATCTAGCGCTGTGAAGAATGTGATGTCACAGTAGCAGCATCAACATGACTTTTCCTCTGCATGCGGCGCAGCACAAAGACTTTTTCATTTATATTTTTGAGTACATCTAAGAGCCTGTACTTCTTTACTTTTACTCGAGTAAATGGTTTGAAACAGTACTTCTACTTTTACCAGTCTTTTAACAGAATATGAATATCTGTATATCTACTGGAATAATGAACGTGTGTACTTTTGCCATCTCTGGTGTTGAAATATTTCACTTCTCCAAATCTGGAATTTGGCGTGAAGTTTAACACTGTAAAACCACATGATGGCCACAACATACAGGAACCATAGGAAAACAAACACAGCCTGAGGACAAGTGGAAAAGGGAGAAGAAGTGGTCTTAAAATAGTGTTCAAACCTGCGCTTCCTCATTTGCTGCACATCTGCTAACGGTCAGCGTGTCTTGTCTGCTGCTCACTGCTAATTCAGCCCCGTGTGACTCATGTAGAACTGGAACCGCAGCGGAGGGTGGGTGGGTGTAAGCCTTCGAAAACAAGAACAGTTTTTTTTGTTTTTTGTTTTAAACACTCGGGTTTAGCAGGTACATTTCATGTCGCACGTATTTGTATATGTCAGACTTCATACGTGTAATTAACATGTCGATACACACATAAGCAGAGATATTCAGTGAGATCTTTTGGGGGCCAGCTGAAGAAATGTCACCACACCGACCATCTGCGACTGTGTTGTTTGCGGTGCTAGCACCCGTGCAGCCTGCAGCAAACCACTGGCCAGTTAAGGTGCGGGGGGTGTTTAGGGCACTGCAGGGTAAAGAAGACTCGGCTCATACTGAACGATACATTTGACAGTTTGTTAGCAAACCTTTTTTTTTTGACAGTTTTGCCGTCGTTAATCTTTGGTCCCCATAAGCATCCGGCAACAACTATGAGGTTAGCATTTTGTTGATTTTGGATTCACGGAAAGCATTCTTAGAGAGAAAAGAAAGTCTCATGAATTCAAGATACGTGATGATGAGTAACCAAAGAACAAATGATCCTTTTTTTAGGTGAAGTATCACTTTAACACAATGGAATTTGATAATGGCTTCATTGGAAAGACACCAGACTAAACAATAGTCAAACCAATAAATAAATAGAAGTTGTCATATTTAAAAAATTAATAATAGCGTGACTTATCCTTTGAAGAAAACATTGCGTAACCTCTGTGATTGCAACCTCACCACCCCCAAAAAAACAACAACAACTGATACTTCATGTTACTTCTAATATGTGTAAGATCCCCACTCTAAACACAATGTAGAGCCGCAAATCAAAGCCAATCTGGACTGGAATGTGGAATGTGCCATTTTGAGACAGTTCACCTGGACACAGTTTCCTGGTGTTACGCCTGCCAATCATGCTGGGTGCACTAACACCCTGCGAAAAGAAGAAGACAAGAGACACAGAGGCAGAGAGAACAAACAAGTGTGTGGCCATATTTATGGGTTCAGATTAAAGGCCTGTGGTATTTCCTGATGATATCTGCCAAGTGTGTGTTTGGTGTTCTTTAACCTCTGTTTGTCACACCTCTTCTTTCAGTCTCACTGTGCTGTAAATACCCTTGAAAGGGTGCTTTTGCCTAATTGGGTAGATCAAATGTTATTTATTCAGTGTCTACAGAGTCTCGTGTGGCTAAATATATGCAGCCGCTGACGTGCACAAGAGGAGATTGTTCAGCCTTTTTTGACAGGATGTCAGAGCCTCGGAGGTAGTGGCCCTGATGCCTCTGCCCTTCTGTCTTGAATGGTGATGGAAAAACCGTGGCCTCTCTGGTGCACTTTGTTCATAATTACAAAGAAAAAAACAAATTGTGCCAATTAAAAAAGGTTGCCAGTTATGTAAACCACTTTATAGTTGCCAGATTCAGGGAAGTTTATTCAGACTTGGGTTGATTGCCCCGGGATATCATGAACCAGAGGCTGCTGACGGTGTTTGGGCTAAACTCAGTGCTGATGGTAGAATCAAGAGTGTCACTGGGTTGCAGAACTGTTCCAAAAATAGCATTCGCTTGTAAAAGTCTACACAAAAATAGGGATGTTCTAGTACTATCAAAATAACCTTCATGAACTTTAAAGTGCTTTACTAACAACATGCTTATCCTTGCAGATCCAGTCACGGGGTCGTGTTGTTGATGCAGCATCAATCTCGTGTGTCACTTCCTGCAATTAGTGGAACAAACCCAAAAAGGCACTCTCAGACTTTGACCTGTTCACCAATGAGTCACGCACAACCAGCCAAGGCTTGAAACTAATGAGGAGTTCCTCTACAAGGAATCGAACCCTGAACACAAATAGGTGCGTTTGATTCTGTCCAGTTCCGATGGAGAAAAACAACGTAAGTGATCTTTGGTCGCGAGGAGAATGAATCATTTAAGTGTTCTGTTATGATTTTAGAACAATATTAGGGAAAAAAAAAACTGCCTGAGTGTTTTTAATAAACCAGGCTTGAGGGTTTTTTTGATCAGACAAAACTTTAAAGGATTCTCAATTTGAACTGAATTAACTAAGATTTTAACGACGAAAAACAGATGTACACAGAAACCAGATATGTTGTCTACAGAAAATAATGGCTCGTTATAATAGACAGACAAAATAATGATTTCAATCAGTACCTTTTTTTTTAAAAAAAATCTGAAATTAATCTTACATTAAATTCCAGAACTGATTTCTATTTAATTAAAGAAAATAAGAAGACTGAGCAGATAATAGGAGAACTGATGAAGTTGTGGGATTGTCTGTTTCATATAATATGTCTGGAATAAAGTTGGTATGTTATTGCAATAGGAGGACGCAGTAGGACACGTTCAGAGCTCGAAAGCGTGTTTTATTCCTAGGTATCTATTGTTGTTCTTTGAATTAGGAGGATCTGCAGTGACAAATGAAAAAGAGCTGTTCAACTTGTCCCTTCTCCCCCCCCCCCCCCACGTCTGTAACTTCTTAAGCCAGGCATGTTAAAGGCTACGACCTCGTTCCGTTTACAAGAGTATCCCATTACAACCTCCCTTCTAGATTATCACTATATAGCAAACATACCAAGACCTCCCAGTCTGACACATTTCCAAGAGAAACAAACCTGTTTTAGACTCTCCGCTCCGAGCTGTGACCGTATTGATTCTTAGGTTACCATCAGATAAACACAAATACCATCAAGTAAAGCACAACAGTTGAACTCCGCCGTTAGCATCTGGCTTTGCACCGCTGCTCTGTGTCCGATGGACAATTACAGGGAGCCCCACTTACTTCATTTGCAATGTGCCATCATACATATGGTTTAGCTTCTGTTGTCCTAAAAACTCTGAGCGATTGGAAATTTGATGTATGTGTCTGTGTGTCTGTGTGTGTGTCCACGCACCAGGAGGAGGAATAGTAAACAGGAAATTATTTCATCATGGATTTTTCAAAAAGAGTCACAAGGTGCAGGAATGAGTTAGAGGTTAGAGGTAAAAAACTCTGTTTTTGCTGACCCCCGGTGGTTTTTCTTATGTTCAAGTAGCAGCAACATCGCATACTTTAGTTTATGATGTTTATTGGTCCAAAGAACTCTGATCTTGCGGTGAAGAGATGCTTAACAACACAACTCACATCCATCAGTGGTGCTTAGTGTAGTTTAAACACAGAAACCTACGAACAGGTGGCGTAGTTAAGGAACTCATAACCGCTTTTGTTCAGTGCCAGATTCAAGCTGATGTGTTTGTGTGTGTGTGTGTCTGGGTGTGTGTGTGTCTGGGCGTGTGTGTGAGCTGGTGGCTGCTGCTGTCATGCTAACTTCTGTTTGTCAAGAACTTGCATGCACCTGGCAGGAGCGTGCAAAGCTTCGGCGAACGCCGCGCTGCATCGATTTTAAAAGCGAAAATTCCATCCTCGTCAGTGACGGTAAACCATCTAAAGGTAGCAGACGAAGAACGTTAATAATCATCAGAATCAGCAGTCGTAACGTTTCCTTAATAGATTCATCATAAATTTAGTAGGGTCCTTCGATTCATCTGTCAATATTTATAAGGTTGAACTCAGGTGTCCTTTGTCCTTGTGGGTTGTCCTTTTAAATTTTTTTTTATTGGCCATTCTGATCATCATTTGATTCTTCCAGGCAGAAGTGTCATTAATGAGGTGTAATGGGAGCGTTTGACATTTGACTTGCAGATCAAATTCCCTGTGTGGATGCATTTACTCAACAGGCCTTTTGTTACCGATCGACAACTGCAAAACAAACCGTTTTCAAGTGTTAAGTAAAGGTTTTTTGGTCATTTGTAACATGATTACTCGCAAAAAAAACAACCTTTGAGATAATTGCACATTAACTTTACCCGCAGCGAAAAAAACAACCACCGCCGAGCAGAAAGTTTTAAAAGCTCAGCAACCGAACATGTGATTGCAGTTTTGAAAATGTTTACCGTCAAACTTACTTTAATCGGACCTTATCATAAAAATCAACCTCCAAATTCTTTTTAGCCAAGAAAACTCTCACATCTTAGAATTCCCATTATGGAGAAACTGCTGTGACAAAGTTTTTTAAACAGGTGCAACATCCATATAATAGTTTTGGATCTCGCCTTCTTCGACAAGGTGTTTAACACTCAAATATTGTGAAATCTAAAAAAGATACAGATGGTTCTCCTTTTTCATCTGTCATTTCTTCCTGGACGGATGACGTGGACCCTGAACAACCGGCCACAGATGTGACGGGAAAATATAAAACAGGGGACAACTAAGGTCATACCAATACAACACTTTTATTGTGAATATATTAGATTTGCACAATAATCAACACCATATTATAAACAATTTTTTTTTCTTTCCTAGCATTTTCTCTTTTATACAGTAAATAGTATTAGTGTACAAATGTATACAAAATTTATTCAGGCTAGTCAAGTTCCACAAAAGAGTAATTCATGTACAGTATTAAAGCACAATCAGATATCTGGAGGAGGGGGGCGGGGGACACAGACACGCCTGCACAGACATGAGACCCCCTCCCCACACGCAACCCCCCGGGGATAAAACACGATTTAACACTTTGATAGACAGCCATAACCTGAACACTCAACACCAGCAGCTCAGCATGAAGGCCAGCGGGAGAGAACTCAGCTTCAGGTGTCAGAGTAACTAAAGCGGTCAAATTAAAAGTCAGACGGCATGCGCTGCGAGGTCTCGGTGATTAATGGGAAAGTAAGGCAATGCAGAACTGATCATTGGTGGTAGAGTCATCTCTCCAGCAGGCCCTGATGCTGACCGCACAGGCATAGACGGCGTTCAAACACAGAACAAGCTCATCCCATGACATTGCAGCGTTTTGGACACTGAAGCCTTCAGCGTCTGCTTCACAGCACTTATAGAGCAACACAATGAGGAAACAAGCAGAAGGAGGATAGAACGGCAAGGAGAAGAAAACAAAGAAACAGTCATTTTGATATGCTGAGCTCATTCACAAGTCATCTTGGCTCCTGAGTCTGGTGATCCAGAAAGGGAACAGAAACAGGACTAATAAAGAGAGGTGTCGGAATACAAGCTCAAGGTTTGTTTTGACCATGGAGGAAAGCTAGATTCCTCTGCCATGATCAAAATTACTGGTTCTTCTTTTCTGTTGTGTGGGCCACATCGTCTAGAATAAGAGCAGCAGATTTGGCCCGTTCTTCTAATATGTTGCAGCGAGGGATACCCTCTCTGCTTTACTGCAGCAAGCATAAGCATGGATGCATGGTGAGAACACAACGCCAATGCTTCATTCAATTGAAAGTGTAAGCTACTATGTAGGCACTGGGAATTTGATGCATCAAATTAAGGACAACCAAAGCTGCCAGACCAGGTACGAACATATTTGAAATATCCTTCCAGAATTTGATTGGATGCTCTCTGACCTCACTTATGCCTCAGTGAAGTATCTATCCTGTCCAACACTGATGTACACCCACGATTCTCAGTGGTATGGGTTTCTGTGTGTGTGTGTGTGTGTGTGTGTGTGTGGCTTTGGTGTCAAGAGTATCGGTGTTGTCTTTCGCTCTGTACTGAGCACATGCTGCTACAATACAACACCTAGCTAGTGGTGAAGTTGATTTTTTTGAGTACAAAAAAAAAAAGAAGAAAAAGATTAGTTACAGTACATTTAAAACACTCAACACTCTTCATAGTTGCACTGGCTGCTGCTGAAGTCAACAATCATTACAGCATAATGGTTCATATGCAAATATAAGAAGCAACAAACGATATCGACTAACTACACAAATCAATGCTGTCAGTGGGAATACAGTCTTTGAATGGAATTCTGTTGGCGTCGTGAGAGAACCTCTTCACTAAATAAGTCTGAGACACGAATGAGGCAGAATTAAAGGGTTTGGTTAGCTCTTACTCTTGCACCATAGGAGAATATTGAGGAGTATATGATGGAAATGAGTGCAGCTGAGCACAGTAAATGTGTCTCTGTTTTAGAACATGACAAAGAAGAAATGAACGAGCAACCTTTGGCTTTGGAAAATGAAAATGCTGATTTAAAAAAAAAAAAAGAAAGCCTCGTTGCAAGTAATCTGCATACATCGTGGATGGCATAATCAGCGTGTCTTCTGGCCTCTTGTGAAATGAGATGATCAGTGTGTGTGTCTGTGTGTTTGCGCGCGCGCCCGTGTGTGTGTGTCTGTGTGTGTAGGGGTCATGAGTTTTGTAAAGATGTGCTTAGCCACAGCAGCAGCAGTTGGAGCCCAAGCATTGGCCAGAGACATGGACTCAAGCAGGTCCCTCCTCCACAATCAGAATCATCTTCCTGTTGGACAGATCACGTGTCAATCAGCTTGTCATTAGCTATCATTTAATATCCCTTCCTATCTCATTATATAGGCTCATATCGTGTACCCAGCTTTTACTAGAATGCCCAGGTTCTATTTACACCTGCCTGCGAACAGCGCGTCTGGCTGGGTTGTGTTTGACGGGCGTATTCAGGATATCCGTGCATGCCAAAAGGCCGAGGAGAAGGAGGTGGGAGACTTGTGTATTCAAAGGGCAGGAAAGCCATGTGGAGCTTCCTCTGTTTACTTTAATGACAAAATGAACTGGCCTGGGCACAAAAACTCTTCCTATGAGGAACTCCGCCAAAAGTAACGGGACAGATGGAAAGAGGAAAGGGGAGGAAAACGTCCTACTTTTACTCATGCTGGTGCACTTCCTCAGTCAGTCCTTCCCTTCCCTTCACTGTCCAGCATACACAATCTAAACACACATGCGCATGAATAAGTGCGGCGCGACGTGTGTGATCTAAGACTTTGCAGCACAATGAAAGGCTGAGTTCACAGAGATATCGGAATCCCCCCCCCCCAAAATATTTTGACGTTTTATAAACTTTTCGAAGTTGGGTGGTGATGCACGCCATTTATCCACCTCTCTCCTTTGTTTTGCTGATTTATCTCAAACGGTGCACATGAACTTCCATTAGACCTTTCTGGGGGAAATCTATATAATGGTTCCTCTATTGTGTGTGAAGATTGCATTGTGAGCTCCTTAAAAGACACCTTAGTTAGAGACAATTTCTCGACTAAATTCGGTTGACAAAGCATTAAGCAAAATGATGCCGCCTGCAGATACATTTATACATTATTTGTGCTGCTATTATTGAATAGTGGAAGTATGGCGCTATTATATCAAATTGAACACTTTTTATTGCCAAGATTCAATCTGCTCCCCATCTGTTGGGGTAAAAGAGAGGGGGGAAAAAAAGAAAAAAAAAACAGAAGAGAGCAAAAACATGCCAAGACAAAAAAAAACATGCAGCATTCTGTTAGAGAGATATGAAGTACATGTCTTTGTTAATGCAATGTGGGTTATTTTTCTGTTGTAGGAACGGTAAATTAAGTCAGGGTGAATGTTTTAGAGGTCACTCAAGCGCATCGGCTCGTGTCAGCAATGAGAAAACACGCTGTGTTGTTTATGAGCAAATTAATAACAATGTAAACAAAGTGTGAACTGAAATGTCGGTACCACTTCACAATCCCTTTCCCCTTATAAAAGAGTAATTAACGGTTGTGCGTTGTGTCTTGCGTCGTAAACACTTCATAAACCATTAATTAACAGCTGCGCATAACTTAGAACCTAATTTCCCATTCAGCAAAGCGAAGCAGGGTAAAAATTCAGTAGTACAGCACTCCTTCATCTTGTCAAATACTGACCCTGCAATGATGGCAAATAAATTAGGTTGTGAGTCATTTACCACTGTTAATGAATGCTTTATCAAGTGTTACAATGCAAACAGTGATGCATTTACAAGCAATTATTGATGCTTCATAAGGGGACATTTCGGTTCACGCTTTTTGTACTTCATCAATAGTTAATTTGTTCGTTAATGTCTATATTGATACTGGTACAAATTACTTGCTCATCTCTTGAGTCGCATAACTGTACGATTATTTTACTTTGGTTACATGCAAAAATACTTTTTTATCCTTTAGTTTCCACACAAAGACTGGCTATTTTACAAATAGCCATCAGGCTAGACTAAATTGAGGGAAAACAATGATGTAAGCGCATAACTGTGTTCAAGAAAGTTTCATGAATGAGTCCCAATCACACCAAGATGGTTGGACTAGGAATAGGTATAAAAATCGGTTAAAAGACCCAGATATTTATTGGATGATATCACACAAGCTTTGTGGGTACACTAACCCAGACGTCAGCAGCGGTAACAAGAGGAGGGGTGGGAAGCTCAATGCTGCCGCTCTGCTGATGGGACACAAGGGTTCATCCTACCAAGACGGAGAACCGCAGCAGCCATTGGGATGCAGAACCATCAAAGAAAACATATCAGGTCATAAGTGATTGTAAAAAAGTGAGCGAAGGATGAACAAAGCAAAGATAATTACATGCAAAATGAATGAAATTCAAACAAATGTTAATAGATTACAGAGTACAGACAAGTGCAGACGAAAACCAGACAAATGGATGTGTGAGGCCTCTCTAGTAACAATCATTGCACGAAGGAAGGTGTGTATGTGCGTGTGCCTGTGCGTGCGTGTGTGTGTGTGTGTGTGTGTGTGTCTTACATTTTCGTTGTTGTCAAAACACACGTCCGGCCCTTTACGGTATCTGGGGTTCTTAGCCAGCTCGCATGGATTTGGACCTTCAGCTGAACGGAGATACTCAGGAAAACCATCACTAGAACAAAATGTATTGCTTTTAATAACAACAACAAATACATTTTAAGCTCAATTTTAATTTACATTAAGTTCTTCAGCCTTGGCCACACACTCTCAAGTAAATCTTTTCAAGACTCTGTGATTCTTTAAGAAATCAAAATAAAGTCAGGCCAGCCAAGTTAGTGCCAGAAACAACTGCATAACCTGCTACTTCATCTTCATCATTTGGAGTGTAGGCACATAAGTGGTGAAGCATGTTACAGGAACATGTGTGGTGTATTTTATCCCTGTGTGTGTCTGTGTGTTGGGAGTCACCTTATTAGCAGCCAGTGGCCCCTTCATAGCAACCTCTGATGATGACACCTTTACTGTTAGAACAGCAGGAAGCTACATTCAACACACATCTGTCAAACAGATCTCCTGCATATCTATACATCTGTGCAACACACACACACACACACACACCTCTGCTCTTAACCTTAATTCAACCTGATGGCAGTGTATGTAGCCCAGAAACAAAGGAATCTCATCTGGGAGTAACGTGAGACAGACTTTCATATGCTGTGCATCTGGTTTACTGTTAACCCATGAACATTCTCCAGGGACCTACTGGAGCTAGGTGTGTGTGTGTGTGTGTGTGTGTGTGTCCTTGTTGCTAAAGCTCTCTTGTCATACGGGTGATGGATACATGGCCGCAGAGTAAAAAGGAAATGTAAGAGTGAAAGGATACAGGGTTGCTCAGCTTGTCGCAGTGGTCTGGGGTCACACGACAAACACGTTGCCTTGGCATCGGTGATCAGGAACACAAGGTTGGTGTTTGGCAGCTTTTCTGCACGATACATCCTAAACACACATGCCACACAAATATAAGCATGTCTAGTATATATAAATATATACACACACACACACACACACAGGTTGTGCATACATATACACTTTAATACCCTCTCTCTCCTCCTGGGATTGACTTTTTATTGCAGTCATGAAGTTTTCTGTGTCTACAGCCGTTACCGTCGGAGAGTACAGCATCAGACACGTGGGACTCATAACACGGAGTAATTACAGCCATATTTAACCCCTCAGACAGCTCAAATTGACATAAAAACAAGGATTTGACCAAAGTAGATGTGCAGTGGCCTGTGAACGTGTATATTTGCGGGTTTGAAGTTCAGCCAGAGACGGGGAAGAGAAAAGATGAAGCTTGTTTGTGCTTCCTCATCCAATTTCGGTCAGTGACAGATCAAGGTAACGTCTGTTTGACTGTTATAAGTAAGACAATAGCTGCCTGAAGTTACACTGGAAAATAAAGAAAATAGAAAAGGAAACTATTCTCACTACCCTCAGAGGATCCCCACAGACCATGAAAACAGAGGGAAGTAAAGGTGGGAAGCTCTTGATAGTGTGGTATGTATTAATAGTTTTTTGAATAAACACTGAAATGGGTGAACATACATGTTAGTACTCACGTGACACACATAAACACACCTAGAACAGTTACCACAGTCCAAGACACCTGAGTAGGATCTTTCATCGTTGTCAAAGAAGTACTGAGTCTGCTCGGTGATGCAGCTTTCTTTAAACATGGCGTCTGGTATGTCCTCGTCTGGTGACTCTGCTGAATGTAAGAGACAGGATGAGCGAGGAAGTAAAATAGATTAAATAAAGTTTTTTTTTTTTTTTCTTTAAGTATGTAGCTTTTGTTGCCCACCTGCCTCTAGAAGGTTTGGGAACATGAGGCCAATGAAGATCTGTTGAAGTACAGACCTAGACAAGAACCATTCAAAACACAGTCATCCGCATGTCGCAATAGAAGCATCTTTGCTTTATTAACTGTGAGGGAGGAAGGTCATAGACAGTTATCACTAGTACTTTTTCAAAGGAATTTCTAAAGAAATGCCGTTTCATGTGTAACTGTTCAATTTGTTCAACGCTGACCCTGCAAGCTTCACACTGTCAGCACGCAGCCCCACTCCCATACACACTCCTGTCCTAAAGCGCATCTGTATTCTTGGACATGCATCAGTGGGCGGTGTGGGGGGTTGTTACCCCTGATGAGAGGCAGGTGTCAGAGCCAGAGTTTCGAGATCAGTGCTGTGAGGTTAGATGAAGCCCCGGAATCCACCACTCTATGCTGACTCACTGTCTCTTTGCCAGAGCTCAGCTACGCAGCCCAGCATGTTAGATCTCCCAGAGAATTCATTCCCCGGTGATTTCAGACCTCAATTTCCCCCCTGCTCCAAGATGTCAGATACCCCCCCCCCCCTTCTCTCCTTTTACCTGCTTGGTCGAACTTGTTTTCTTTGGGTTATTTTGCCTTTATTATCAGTTGCACAGCACTGGCAGTTGAGTCTTATTTCCTCTACCCTCTGTGATTGCCTTTTAGTAGTAAAACCAAGAGGGTTACTTTGAGATCCTTTCCCAGTCCCGTTTCACAGAGGTATTCCCATCTGCACAAACTCTGACAAATTTAGAGTCGTGTCAAAGCCATATGACTTTTGATTCGGCTACTCAGACTGAAAAATCGTGTCTGTGTGATTTAGGAGTAAATATCAAAGTGCCCTGGATCTGATTTGAGACAATAAGACTCCTTGTAATTTAAGCTGTTCACACATACATGAAAGAAAGAACAGATCTTGGCAAAAAACTGAGGTTTGGTCCACCTCTGGCCCTCTTTCACACACACTTTGCACTCACCAGGCAGCACTGGAGGCCCACCAGCCAATACTGAGCAAATCTGCTATAGTAGGCTTGGTTAAGAACAAGAGAAAAATGTCAGGTGCAGGAAAATATCAATTTATGAAGTTAGCAATTCAGAAACGACAAAGATATGCATGCAAAGGTAATACTGTGTAAGCAGACAGTAAAAGTGGGTGACAGCTTGTGAGGGTGAGGATCTAACCACATAGACAGATCGTGGTCCTGCCGCAGCCTTGCTGTCTTTCTCTGGGTCACACACAGACTGGTAGTCATAGGTCTTGTTGAAGGAGTACAGGGAAGTGTTGACCAGGTTGATCATCAGCACAGGATCCACCTCTCCAAAGAACTGACCTATCTAGACAGGTTCACACACACCAGAGCGTAACGTTGGCTGGGCTTTACTGTGTTAGCTATTCATTGTTGCACATCAGTTCACTGGGAATTTGAATCTACGTGCTCAGCCAATCAGAACGAACTCATTCAACCATACTGAGGCAGCTCTTATAAGCAGGCAGCTGTCAGCCCAAAACCTACATATGCTGTGCAGCGTGTTATTCAACTATGAATTCATTTGCAGTGACCCTTCCCCTTCAGCACACAAACCTTGCCAGCAAAATGTCCCCCACAGCATAAAAGAGCCCTTCCTTCCCTCCAGGGGTTTCTCCGCTAACTTTAGATATTTCTTTACTTTCTCATCTGTCACTATGACAGTTATATTCCATTAATCTGGGATGGCAATAAGGACAAATATGTCTGCAGTTTTCAGTCACTTTAACACCTCATGACCTAATGAGCAATTTGATGATTTGTTCAGATTTGCATCTGCAGCAACCATGGGGAAGAACATCTACATACGAAACAGTCCAAAGGTCAAAGCCCAATGCGAGACAATTCTAGAATTTAAGAGTCATAATCTCAAGACTCTTGGAGTTTTGATTCTGGAGTGAGGATCATCCAACAAACCCTGATCCGAGGTCCTTTAAGGCCTACTGGTGAAGAACCATGGTGCTTCATGTACAGGAATAATGGTAGGCTGCAAACCTTAAGTATTTACATTTTTTTTTACATTTTTTTTTGCCAGTTTTCTTTCTCACCTGTGTCTGGAGTACATGTGTTGTGCTGGAGCCTACATATTGTGGATTCGTATGCCTTATATTGTTAAGCATTATTGTTTGTGGCTGTGGGTTTCTCCGTGTTTGCAACTGGTAACCAGTTGTCATCATACCTATTTCATGTGAATACACTAAAAGCTAGTTTGGAAAAACTTAAGTTGTCTTAACAAGTTGATAACCACCCTCACAATCGTGCTTACTGCAGGTTTTGTAATGAACTTGCTGTTTGATGCAGGCCATAGTTGGAACTCATGATATGTTCACAAGAATCTTGAATTTAGCGCTTAATTTGATGGGGAGCTGCCATCAAGAGATAAGGTCTAGAGGACATGACATATCTGGTAAAATGTGGCAGCTGCATTTGGATGTTAGTAAGAGATTAGAAGTCTAGATGGGATGAATAAAATTGTCTCAGCTTTGCTTTATAAGAAAGTTTACTCTCAGTTGACATTCCCAAGGCAATTGGAACCTGAATAAAAATGACTGTTTTGACAACAATGTCGCTTCAACCATCTGCTACAGTTAGTTATCTGTTTGGTAAAAACTCATGATGCATTGCAAGCTGTTGCCAAAATCACAGTTTAATCTGCATACATTTGAAGGTTGTTGAATTAAGACAAACAGTTGTGAGATCGTTAGCATACAGTGCGAATTAATGTGGGCCAAATATAGATCTCTGAGGAATGCCTGAGAAAATGGTGCATGATTGATACCTGGCTGTTGAGTCTGACTGTATCCATTTAATGGCACCAGTGGAAAATTTAAATGAACCCTATTTAGGTCTTAATGATAGGTGGTATAAAAGTCCACAAAACAACCTCAACAACTCCCTCTTGATCCATTTTTCTCTTTTGTCAGTTTAATTAACTTTGCCTTGACTTGTTAATTAGTATTTTCCCAGTGCTACCAATGACTGAATGAAACTAAAGCTGTTCACTTGGATGTACGTGAGCCACTGCAGAAAGGTAAAATAATGCTAACTCACCAGGCTAATGTAATCATCCTGATTTGACATTAGAAGAAATCCCCCATCATCCAGAATCACACAGTCTACATGCTGTCGAGTAAACAGACAGAACAGTCCAAAACACAAACAAATTAAATGGTAAGAAGGGAATCAGAGGGTTCTATTCATGCTAATAAGTACATTTTAAGATGACTGGTTCTTTTACATGCTGCATTGGTGTACCTTGTCATTCCTCAAACAGCCACAGATTTCGTCTTTGCACTAAATGGAAAAATTACCAAATAAGAAATTAGCATTTCTAACGTAGGAGCTGTATGTGTTGAGCACAGTGATGCGATCTCATGGGATGAGGTGGGATGTAATTAACACACCATTTTCAACTGTGAAGAGATGGCATGTCATGCACCTGTGCATTGAAGTCATCTAAGACATCTGTTTCCAACATGGCCACAAAGTACAAACAACGTCATTTACAACCTAACAGGATGCTAAAGTGTGTTTCTGCAGACGTTTTATTTGAGAAATAGGCCATGCAGTAACATAATCCTCATTCATATTGGAGCAGTTTCGTCGTTTGATCGAAGTCTCACAAATGAGTCATACCGCGCTAGTTTCCATTTCAACTGGACATTTATGATACGTAGTGGTGACACACGATAATAGAAGCAGGTTTTGGTGTCTGTCTCCTGCCAGTTACCATGCGATCGAAGCTGATGCAGGGCCGAGCCGGCCTGCCCATCGCTTGTAATCGCAGGTTTGGTTGGAGCCGCAATCATGGCAATGAAACATTAACCTTTTAAGTGGAAAATTCAGTGTCTTACAATCTGTTTGACAGCATTGTGGTTGAGGTCAGATTCAGGCACACAAGGCCACTATAAGTTTAGGAAGAGATCAAAGTTTGCGTTTGAATAAAAATAGATCAACATCAGAAAACCCTGATGTCTTGCTACATTAAAGGGACAAAATGACGTGAAGTGGCACATGAAAAACACAAGCTGCATTGTGATACACCATCCAATGACTTCAGAAAAGGCTTACTATTGAATTGCTGTTTAGTGACACCAGTATGAATAAAGTCTTTAAAACTTTAGGAATACAACTTACATTTAGTTTCAGTGTAGCATTCATGAAACTGTTCATCCAGAATGAGACATTCAGTTTCACCCCCACAACTACAGAACAAACAAGAAAACAGCAAAGGTATGACTTTCATAATCAGCCATTGAGTCTTTTCGTTTGTGCAGCATTGCAAGGGACGATCAGCAGAGTACTAGCAAGACTGACCTGCTGGTTTGAGGGTGACTTCATCGATGGTGAGGTCCACGGCTTTGCTCACTAGAATCCCTGACTCAGAAACACTCTCCCTGCCCTCTGCTGCAACTGAGGAAGGATACACGAAGGAGGAGAAATTGTAATTGTAGCAATTTAATAGAAATGATTTTCCAAAGTAGACGGCAGGGATTATTTCAGAAAGGGAATTACTGTTTAAATAGGAATCATTTTCATCCATTGTCACATATTCCAAACATTTTAGCCATTTGTAATTTGTGTCGAGTTGTGTGGAGTCCATGAAGCCCAGACATGTGTTAATCCAGTCAAGTGTAGCTGTGCGCACGACTACATCACACTGATGTTTGCCTGTCCTGATGTCTGTTAGAGAGATCAGCAGAGATAAGTAAGTAAGGAAGTACACAGGCCCAGAGTGAGTATTGGGATGAGTGCTGACAGACACGGCAGGAAAAAGAGAAGGATAAAGAGAGTGATGTCAGTGGCCTGAAAGTGTGATCTTTGCCAATAGGATTGGGATGACATCCAAAGACAGAGAGCAGCGTGGGCTCTGAGCCAGACCACACTGAAGATGCTCACGCACGCAAAAGTGAGCAGCGCATTTAGTTCTTACTGTTGAAAGCCGGAGCGGTGAAAATATACATTTCATTGTCCAGGGTCCTCTTGTAAAAGCTGGACTCGTATGTCTCAGGGTTCTCGGTCCACTCTCCCCCAGCGCTGAAAACAAAATCGCATAATATAATATATGCACCATTAAAGGCATAAAAAAAAAAACACAGCGAATATGTTTGATCTATCTGAGCAATTCAAACTGTAATCTATCGCCAGATCTAAGTCAAAATATGAGTCACACCCAAAGCAAATGATATATGATGGGGACTAGATCCAGAAAAAGCAATAACCAATTATGGTTATTTATGTTTTAAGGTCAAGAAGAATATACATTCATCTTAAGTTGGAATGTTAAATTCTGACTTACTGGAATTCCCAGATGCAACTCAGACTAAAGTAGCAGCGAGGAAAATGAGGCACAGTTGGCTGCTGATCTTTAGATGACCCTTGTTTTGTACTGTCTCCGGAGTTACGTTTTTTTTTAAGTGTCTAATGATCAATGTTCTGGAACATAATCCGTCAGATCAGGTGAAAAAAAAAAGTAGTCAAAAAAGCTCAAGCTAAAGATATTAGAGTCTGTATCCATTTTAACCTTCTATAGCATCACTAGATATTTGGGCGAAACTTGCTGTGCAGTTCGTAATGTCAGAGAAGACGCTGGTGAAACTGGAACAGAAAGTGGAGCGAGTACCTTCTTGGAAAGACTCTTGTGATTCCCCCATCTGTGGCTACAAATCTGGCCACGATTCCATCCCTGAAAAAATGGAAAACACCCGCCAATCAAATATCAAAGTCAATCACACTGAGAAATAGTAAAGTGTTTTGGAACTGTGCGACCAATCTGCAGACACGACACAAATTGCTTTATTAGTAGAGTCACTTGATTCTGCGTGTCCTAATGTTTAACAGATACATTGTGGTGTGTGTGTGTGCGCGCGCTTAGATTATTTCAGACAAGTGGGCATACCATGAAAGGAAACACACTGATGGAGTTGTTTGACTTTTCACTTGAAACAGCATGTCTTGGCAAGTGTAGTTGGGTGAGATAAGATTTTTATGCCTCACTTTCATCATGTTTCACTAGTTTTTCATGATCAAATCACCCAAAGCAAAAGAGAAAGAAAGAAAACTCTAGTGCATTTATCCAGAAAATTGTGCATGATAGATCAGTTTTAGGAGTACGCAGTGATAGCGCGCACGTGCATTACAGATGTACTTATCACGAGGCGTGTGTTTTTTTAGTTAAAAGCTAAAAGGTGAAGAAGGGATTACATTTTTAAAGAAGAGCAGGACACTCACACTGTCTGCTCCTTCCAAAATCGAACCAGTTCAGCTGTCAGGCCAGCATCGAGGATTAGCCGACTCACAAGGGACACATTACCTAGGAATTAAAGACAGATACTGTTTACGTGTTGCGGACATCGCAATTTCACAATAGCTGAGCTTAGTGGGAACAGATGGTAATGGAAGTAATGGCAGGCTAAGCCAATTTGTTGCGTTCTTGTTAAGCTTTTGGCTCCCAAAAGAATTAGTCTTCAAGTGCCAACAAGCAATGCATATAGTGCCAGGATCAGATGACACAAATTCAGCAGATTTTTGCACCGACTTGATGAACAGGTGTCTTTATCCCCTGTAGAGTGACATATCATAGGAAGAGGGATGACACATCTGGGACACTCCATAACGGAGACGCTTTTTGGCTTTTTTTGAATTTCCCTGGTGCAACTTTTTCTTGCAACATGCAGGCAACATGTTCCTTCACGCTGACCAGTTGGATGATATTGTGTTCTCTGGCACCCAGATGTAAAAATAATAGCAAAGAGAAAGAGGGATGCAGCTGTTGCTAATATCAGGTGGAATAATGAAACAGGGAAGGCTCGTGAGGACACAGTACCCCTGGCATACACACACACACACACATATATATACACACACACACACACACACACACACATATATATATATGTGTGTGTGTGTGTGTATATATGTATGTGTATATATGTATATATATGTGTGTGTGTGTGTGTATATATGTATGTGTATATATGTATATATATGTGTATGTGTGTATATATATATATATGTGTGTATATATGTATATATATATATGTGTATGTATATATATATATATATATATATATATATATATATATCTGAGGGAGGCTAGGTTATCTTTTTCTAGTAACGCTAGCACTCAGCTACAGTAGCATTACACTGTTTTTGGTGATTTTTTTGCCATATTTTAATTATAAATCACAATTTCTGAGTGATGTATTGCTTTAAATGCTATATGCTACAATCATGTAAAGAGAGACCTGATGAGCACAAGCAGCAGTAAGATGGTCATTGTTGCCTGAGCGTATGACTTGACCTTGTTTTTGAAATAGATCAAGGGTAGCTCGATCCATTAGCTGAATAATGTTGGTAAGCTATACCGAGGGTAGCATCCATTAGATGATGACAAATCAACCATCATGAGTCACTGTGGGGCATGACAACATACTGTAAGCCTTCTAGGAAACTCAGTCTGATGTCACCCTGCTAAGACTACGCTAATCTAATGACCAAAGTCATGCTCTGACCTTCAAACTCTGACCACTGTCATATCCAAGAAAATTCCAATATGACAAACAGGAAAACAGACCATGCATACATGCATAGTAGAATATGGCATATTGATTTCAGTGAAATTAGGTGGGTCAGTGGCGTTATGGGTGCAACTGACATCACATGACAAGCGGTGCAAATAGTGAAAACAGTGGAAAAAGATGCATGACTCACATGCATCTGGAGTGTTCCTATCACTGTACTGGTTGAAGTCGAGGAGAAACTGGGTGATGTTGAGTGACAACTTCGGCTCTTTGCAATAATCCCTGAAGAAACAGTAGTAATCAGTGTCACTGTCAACTGCTCGTTTGTTCCTCCGTGATGTAAGTGGGTATTACAGTGAGATTACTCACCGTGGAGCGATGAGGGTGTAGCCAAACTCGTCAAATCTCTCCGGCTGTATGGTTTCCATCGCTTTACAAAACACAAAAACAAACTTTTAAAGTCTCTAATTTTAACAAATGCTGGGGTGTTTCACAATAGCATGATGACAATAAGGAGAGATGTGGGTTCTGATGATGGAAATAAGAGGAGGACATGAATCCAGATCCACTTGAGCAGTGATAGTGGAGATGACATGGATACAATATCCTCCATACTGGCAACAGAGGGAAGTATGGTTTCAGCGTGTCTGTCTCTTCTGCTCTCATTCATATATTTCAGGGATGAGTTGAGGGAGTTTCTTCAAATTTGGCTGAAATGTTCACTGGGACTCTGGGATGAACTGAAAAGATTTTGGTGGTCAAAGGTCAAGGTCACCATGTGAAAAGCATACATTGTAGAGGCATACAACAGCAATTTGCTATTTCTGGTGTAAGAAACTTGTTGGATGGAGCCATACACAGACACACACACACAAACACACACACACACACACACACACACACACAAAATGTTGGACAGATGTGAGTTGATGGATAAAGATGAAGAGTGTGGAGAGGAGGATGTCCGTGAGGACTGAAATACTTGCCTTTTTGTCCTGTTGTGACCCCGAGAACGAAGAAAGAAGGAGAATATATTAAGAAAGAACATGGGAAATTGATAAAAAAAAGAACGCATTCATAAGCAATTCATGAACCTCGGAGAGTTGCTGCAGCGAAATACAAAGAAACAACATAAAAGCAAAGTCTTGCAGAGCAAAAAATCCATCTACTGGCCCTGGAGTTCATTTAAAATACCGCCTGGTAATTCTTATCTCATAAATGACATGACAGACATTGATTGCCATCATTCAATTGTCTCTTAAAATGAAGACATTTTGAACATTGCCTTTAAAATGTACTGAGTCGTGTGGCGCAGTCTGCAAAAACAATTACTGAGTGCTGAGCTTGAACATGGTCACGCAAATTTGGTGCAGGATGAAACGATGTCCTTCACATAAAATATGACGGGCAGATTCATTGTCCCTCTTACTCTCTAGACAGGGCAAGACATACATATACTCTCTACCACTCACTCGCTTTTCTCTACTCTGTCACCTCAGCTGCACACGCACACACACACACACACACACACACACATTTATCTATATATATATATATATATATATACACACACACACACACACACAGCATCCCTGCGGTATAGATGAAGGTTCATCCATCAACAGAAGGACCCTCCCCAGTTTATTTGGAGGACAGGAGAGGCAGCAGCATCTACCTACTGCACCGAAGATAGATTGAGGTATTGACGGTCCGGCTCCAGCGTGAAACTTTAGAAGGCTGACTAGAGAACTTCAGAGTTGCAACCTCCCTCCTCGTCTGTAGCAGACGGGCATGGTGTGTTACTTTCTTTAACGGGCTTGTAAACGTTCCGACAGCCTTTACGGCGCAGTGACAGACTTGTTATGGCAGAAGGAGAGATAGAGAGAGAGAAAGATAGAGAGAGAGAGAGAGAGGGAGCGATACGGAGGCCGAGCACTCAGTCAAACCCTCATCTGTTGGAATAACTGCACCATTAGACATTTATGCTTTGTGAAGTCGCGTAAAAGTGATGAAAAATCCACTCAAGACAGATGGTGATGAGCTGAATCTGATGTTTTTCCTCACAAAATATATCTTTTGATCAAAGCTGCCATACATCTCTTAAGTCATTGTTGTGAATGTGTACTCCACAGCCATCACTCCATCTAACATCACACACTAAATACTGAGTGAAATGTAACCATGTAGAGGACAAACGGTGGAAGACAGAACACAGGACAATGAGTACTTGCCCCAAGAAGATGCTGCAGAGTCCCAGCGTACAGCAGCAAGACAGGAGAGAATAAATTGCATCAGACTCAGAGATCTCATACAATGTGTGTGTGCTGATGAATTCCTTCGATCAGAGACTGTAAACTTTGGTGCGCTGATAGAAGAAGACAGCCACAGTGGAAGATACAGGGAGACAACCTTGAGAATCCAAACAGAGGAAGCAGAACTCAAGAAACAGCGGGGAGGGGGTGGTAAGAGATGCAGAGAGAGAGAGGTGACGACACGTTTACAGTTTAAATGGAGATACAGAGAAAAAAAAAACGCTCAGAGACAATAATCCTGCAAAAATTACGTCGTTTTTACGATTGATAATCCTGATTTTTTTTTTTTTTTTTTTTTTTTAATTTTAATGAATTTTATCTTTGGGTTTTGGGTTTCCTCAACCCAAAAGCCAAGAAAGCTATTTACATTTTGGATTTTTGCAGATAATACCCTGAAACAGAAGTCTTCAAGAGACTTTTGCTTCATTAATTTATTCGTGATTTTTAAATGTTGAAGCGATCGTTAGAAGGACACGGCTAATATTCTGCTATGAAGGAACTACACCGTAGATGCATGGCTTCGACTTCACCACAACTAGCTTTGAGCTTCTTAGGCTCGCGTGAAAACCTTTGAGACTAACAAGTGTGGAACTATTTGCAAAAGCTCTTTTTGTAACACGGTAAAAAAAAACCACTGAAACATCTCCACCTGGTGTTAAATCCTGTCGACCTCATATCTTAACCTAAAAAAATCCTTTGACAATAAAAATAGGGAACCAGACATTCAACAGCGCGAACTTATTTTTGGGTTTTGTCACTCTGGTACTTGGACTAAAGAAGACTTTTACTACCATCTGATATTTTTAGACCTAATGATTCATGAGAAATAAAAAAACAAAACAAAAACAAAACTAGAGCACATCTCTCTGCCAAAGCATTCTGATGATGTTATTCGCCTTTGATCGTGATTCAATTCCAGAAGTTTAATAGATTTTTCCTCGAGTTCTTTCATCCTACCAAATGTACTCATAATCGATCCATAACTTCTGGAGAATCAGAGATAACGATCAGGCTCATTTTCAGTGTGAACAATTATTTGTTGGAGGCCTGTTTCGTATTAAGTTTTACCCCGAACTCCTAGAAGAATGGAGACTTGAGGACTTGGAGTCAGAAATGTAGAAAGGCGGTTCTGTATTTTCAGAAAAAGGGAGTAGAAATAAAAGAGAAGTGCAAAATGTAGACGAGATCAAAAGAGCCGCAGCTTGGGTTGGGTCTGGGAGAAGGAAAGCTTGTGCGTGATGATGTGTGGGAGTGCACAGTGACTGACCAGTGGGTTACACAACAAAAGACGAACACCGTGGGGATCCACACTGATCTGAGCAGCGAGCACAAAGGGGCGGCTCGGATTCAAGACTGCAGCGAGTGGAGGTGTTCCAGAGTTTGAACCAAAGAAAGAATGCTCGGGAGTTGCTTGTGAGGGACGGGTTCAATTATATCTGATTGATTTGCTTGATTTATTGCATGACGGCTTATGTTGCACTCACCCATAGCTTCCATCATGTCTTCTCCCAGTTTGGCTTGGATGAAGTGTTCACTGTATTTAGGCAGAACGAGGGCCAGGCTGCAGGAAAAAGAAAAACTTGTTCAATTTCTGGTTTAAAAGTTGTTGTTTTTTATATAAACCAAAAAAACTGATTCACAAATAATTGAACTTTTCATGTTTTTTTTGTTTTTTTCAGAAATGCATGTTCAGTGAAATGTGGTGGAATGATTCTTGAATGTTTTGACCAACCAAGGAAAGCGCGGCGTTAGAGACTAGAGAGTGACCTCTGCTGGCTCCAGTTGTGACCGCCATCAGCTGGAGAAGGTTATTGGTTTCAGGGACCGTCAACAAGTGCTCGGACGACTCACCTGTAGTCGGTTCCGTTGACTGGTGCCCACGTGTAGGTTCTGACTCCTCGATCGATGTATCTCTGCCAGAAATGATACATATGGATGGATGTTCCCCGATGAGCTCAACCTCCATTGATCCCACAAATATCAAATCTGACTCAAGTGCCATGTTGAATTTGGTGGAATTTGGATGTGTGATGCTGTAATACAAATCAACT
>NC_141326.1:17230000-17240000 GCF_037954235.1 Aulostomus chinensis
CTCTGAACAACCCGGTCCCGGATAACACATGGGCCACGCAGCCTGAAGCTAGTCAACCGCGCTGGGGTTTGCTGAATAGGTGGCTTGGAGCCTCTTGGGGGGGTCAGCACTAATTTCTACTGGATCGCATCTTAATACCTGCCTGCAGCGAATTACAGTTACCTGAGGAGTTGCGTGACGACTTGGGAATATTTTTGGGGGGGTGCAGAAATGTATAATTGTGTCCAACTTGGAGCCTAGCGGAGCACACACATAGTTACGGCTTCTATATCATCAAAATAAACAATGTTCTTTTTATAATAAAAAAAAAAACTCAACAAAAAATTCTCTACTTAAGGGAAGAAATCCAAACAACGAGATGTATTTTGTAGTGAACCTAATTGAATTTAAGGGTTTTTTTTGGCTTGATTCTTATACATTTATACCAGTTTGCTGCCAAGTCCACATATTAATTAGAAGTCTACATGTACATTTGAGGAGAGATGATATTAAGTCTAACTGGGGGATGGATTCTCTTTATGAAGATTGATGAGGTGACCACACATGGAAAAGTTTGAGAAGAGCCTGCACCGTCTGCAAACCTGAACACTATTCACGTACGAGCGCAAGACGCTATTGTGTAACCACCTGGAACCTGCTGAGGGGCTGATGTCATACCTTGGGCTGGAGGTTGGGGTGCAGGAGGACGTATCCATTGGGATCGATGGCGAAGTAGTATCCATTTGGTCCGATCTGATGGGAGGAAGAGCGCAGAAGGGGAATTCAGTCGAACATGTATGGAAGAAGAAGGATGGGATCTATCAAAGGGGCTGCAATTAATCAGACATTTTTAATTGCGGGTGTTTGTATAGACACATAATTGGATCCCTGATTGCTCCCGAGGGAAATCTTTACACAAGACTTTGATTTGACTTTGGTTTGATTAAATGCCTTTGTCAGCATGTTATGGGACTCACTGTGAAACGTGGTGTCAGCTTCTTAATGTCATCAAGAGACACATCAATCCCCATAACTCCAAGAATCAACTGATTTTGGTGCTAAGGGAAAACAAACATGGAGGATTTAATAATGAGCCCCCCCACTGTTGACTACATCTATGTTCATGCATTCATTCGCAGCACCTCGCCATTCCTGTCATCTTTGGTTTTGGTTTTATTGAAAACAGGAAGTGTTCCAGTAATGACCAGACCCAGTTCCTGGTTGAGACAAAAGCAAACACATCCTTAAACCCAGATTATTTAAAGATATAAAAGGATTATAGAACACAAGCAGACGTCATACCAGAGCGTCGAGGTACACATTGGTCCACTGGACTTGTTTGGCCTGCTTGTCAGCCAGAACCATGGGTCTTCCCAGGACATCCAGGTACTCCTACATTGGACAAATATCACTTCCTGGATCAGTGTGTTTCCATGCAGACTGGATGCATGCACAAACTTGATGAATGTGAGTGTTTTACTATCACCTGCGTGTTTATTCTGATGGCTCCTATAGACGGAATCTCGTAGAAGTAACCTGGATACACGATGAGACACAAAGGCAGCTTAAGTGTCCGAAGATATACAGCAGCATTTATGGAAGAGGAACATAAGTCTTGCTACTTCTCTAAGCATCCAGTCTTTCTCTCTTTCTTGTTTAAAGCACCCACAGACCACCTGAGTACTGAAGCTGAGACCCGGGGTGTTTTAGAGCATGTTTGTCTGACAGCACTGATGTGTGTTGTGCTCAGTGCAGCACCTTTGTTAGAGCAGGCCATCCACTGAATGGGTCCCTTGTCATAGTTGTGTTGTCCAACTGAAAAGGTGAAGATTCTCACCTGGAAAAATGGGAACAGAGTGAACCATGACATAAGCTGCAGGTAACTGATGGGAGAATAGATATGTTTTATAACATTTTAGTCATTTAATTCGAATTCGGTAGAAAAATATGAACACATTCATGTATCAGGGGATGTATCTGATGAGGCAATAAATCTCTTTGTATCTGACACTTGATGAACTCACTGTAGTCAAAGTCAAAGTGAGAGTTTGTCACCCAACCCATGGCTCAGCCCCTCCAACACCAGGTCATGCATTAGCTGAAGGGGCGGAGCCATGTTGCTCACAGCCCTGGTGTCATTGACATAAAACAATTACAAATGCACTTAAAAGCAGTGTATAACATTTAATCATTGATGGATTTCATGTAACATATTACATCTATACACCACTGCATAAAACAGTCATAGATCGGAACTAATTAATTAGCAAATAAAAGGTTTCCTGATTATTACTGAGCATGTGAATAAACACCATAGAGAGAGAGAGAGAGAAGCTAATCTGCCTTTCATCAGTGTAAAATTATATGCACATGCAAGTCTTCAACCCAAAGGGAGCTCCAAAAAGCTGAGTCTAATAAAAACAACAGCAGAGGCACACCCACAAGTATAGAAGCGAGGAGCGTAGTGGTACAGCCATCTGTCTGACGGTCCGTTTGAGGGAGTTCTACAGCGTTACAGTTGATACTAATATGTGAATATGTGTATGTACGCTTTTGCTTTCTTCCTTTCTCTCTCCTCATTATGTGTTGTGAGCTTGGAGCTTCATCCTGTGTATGACAAGTTCGATACAAATGACGTATTATTATTTTGAGGGTTGAACATTTGTAGGAGGTTTCTGGTTAATTGGTTTGAGTTCAGTTTATAATAGGCTGAGTCATTTAGTTGTTGTAGTTGAGGTCGGTGAGGAGCCGGGATTCATTATGGCAGGGAATATCCTCCGACAGATAGCTGTGTAAATGTGTGTTTGAGTGTGTGTGTGTGTGTGTGTGTGTGTGTGTGTGTGTGTGTGTGTGTGTGTGTTTTACTTTTTTGTCAGCATTGTATTTCTCCAATATGGCCTGAGCTCTTTCTTCTCCTCCATCAGTAAACAGCATGATAATCTTATTGCAGTTTGCTCTGCTCACATTAGTCTGTAGAAAAGACAAAAATAATCCATAACAGAACATGAGAGTGTGTTTTATTTTGAAGAGCGATTAGAAATTCGTTCATCAACTACGGTGCTCTTGATGCATTCGGAACTTCATCCCACCCCATCGTCATACAGAATCTCCACTCCCGGCTCATTATCCTCACATTAATGCATCTAAAACTAATTACTGCTTTCACAGATTTCCTGCGAAATCAGTCTATATGAACAGCTTCACTTCAAACAAAAATCAGCGGCTCCAAATGCATACATCACACATCATTTAATCAGCAGCCTTCGAAAACACATTCACACTCCCTTCTCATGTGATGGACCTTGGTTGTTGTTTTTTTATCTTGGCTCAGTCCTTCACAATCAAAATTCAAGGCATTATGAAGAGCAAAGCCTCTTAATAAAATCATAAGCAGCATGTATAACCTTGTGAATATATGGTTGTATAACACACACACACATACACACACATATATATATATATATAGATAGATAGGTAGATAGATATCTTTATCTATATATATATATAAATAAAAACCTTCAGGTTGTAAAGTTTATCATACACAATAAAGCAGTTCGACCTCACTTGATGATAATGGGTTGCCATTTCAGGACCATTATTCATCTATAACAATGTATTTCTCACAATATGCTTCCAGAGTAGAAGTAACACATTTATCCAGCAGATGGCAGTGAAAGACTGCAGCTGCTGCAAAGAAGGAGGCTTTCACAGGCATCAGTCAATCCAAACTTGTTTTCTTGTTTGCCAAGATTGAGACGTTTTATCAATAAGAAGAAATAAATAGAACATCTTACTGCAGAGAGCTGCTCAAATGCAAACTCGAATCCTTTCGTGTAGTTGGTGATTCCTTTGGCGGTGATGTTCTGGACGGCATCCTTCAGCAGCTTCTTGTTCCTCACATTAGCTTGGACCAGATGATCAAAACACGCCGTCTTCTTCACCCTGGTGTTGAACTTTCAAGCAAAAGCAAAGAATTAGCACCTTAAAAAAAAGAGTCACACAATCACAACATGTGTGCAAATATGTTACATATAATATAAATGTGATGGAGATGCACGCGCGCGCGCGCGCGCACACACACACACACACACACACACACACACACACACACACACACACACACACACAGACATGTCTGCACACCCCCACCTGGCCTTGCCTCGGCTATCAAAGAGTGGTAAACAGACACATTCATCAAGCCCTTCTAATTGCTTCACATCCTTGGAGCTCAATGATTCGGTACCCATGGAAACAAGATTCTGCTATATAAGAACAAGGTTAGGCAGCAACACCATCTTTTTTTAAAGGTGAGACCTCCTCATTTCCATCCCGCATAGCCACTCAACCCTAATGAAAAGTCTGTCTTCTTCTTTAGAGTTCTGGCAAAACTGATGACTGTATATTTTTGTGCTTTAAAATATTCTGGACAGAACCTTTGATCAGAGAAGTAAATTAAAGAATATAATATAATAATGTTGTATGAAGGACACTGGATAGCAGGAGAGCAGAACTCTTCTAAAACAATGCCGCCCCTTCATCGCTCCCCCAACTAATCAGCTACTCTGTACCAATGGAGAAACTGAAAACACTGATCCACACGGACAAGCAGGAGGGCAAAAAGACCCCCCCCCCCTGTGTGTTTCCAATGAACCTGACGGCCTTGAAGTTCCTCTTTGATTGACAATGAAAGACATCTCTACCAGACTGAAAAGGCAATAATCACAACAGCGGCATTTTGACCAAAAAAAAAGGAAAAAAAAGACTGATTCAAGGTAAAATAGACACACACATACAGGATGGAATTCCAAATCAATGCCAACACACAACACATACAGGGATCTTTATCACATAGGAGGAGGGTGAGACCGAAATGTGGGAGAAAGAGCGCAAAGGAAAAGTGTGAACACAAATATTGGGGTAACATATGTGACACATCAGCCTTAGATGTGATCGCTATGCCAAAAAAAAAGAGAACATTGTTTCGGGAGTAAAGTGATGGTTCCCTCTCTATACATTCTGCTTTTCCCTTGTGATCCTTTTTACAACAGCTCCTGTGTGTGTGTGTGTGTGTGTGTGTGTGTGTGTGTGTGTGTGTGTGTGTGTGTGTGTGTGTGTGTGTGTGTGTGTGTGTGTGTGTGTGTGTGTGTGTGAGATGGTCCAGTGCTTGGGATTGGATTAGTGATGACACAAGAGAGAGAAAGCTAATCTTCAAGCCCTAATCCTCCTGGACACTCTGGCTTGCCCACTGGACTGACACTGGCTAACAACACTGACACCCGGCTACCCCGGATGAACAGGCTGGATAAAACTGGTGGCGGTTGGGACGGAAAAAAAAGGAACGCAATTTAGGACCAAAGATAGAAAATTTAAAAAAAAAAAACAACACACAATCCAGGAAAAAAAACACAAAAAAACGAGTGCCATCAGCATTTCCCTGACCTACTCCAGCTGCTGAGGAAGTGTGTGAGCATCCTCCATGACCAAATGCCAACTTAGTCCCTGGGCTACTGCTAATGAGGAAGGATTTATGGGTAATATCAAAGATTAATGATTAAGCGTCAAGTTACAACAGCTTCGGGTCCGGTCGTAAGGTGTCGAGCATGTGTCGACGTGTGTACGAGTAAAGTGAGTCAATGAAAGAAAGACGGAGAGAGAGAGAAGGTGACAGAGAGGAAGACTAATGAGCTTTTAGTGTGGTAGAACACAATCGAACGCCATTTATTTACAGATTCCTGATTGATTTATTGAGTAGCAGGATGAAGCTAATTAGGGGACGATTCTCGTTTGTTATAGCTCGGCTATCATTTTCAGAATCGTCGCCCACCAGGCTCACCGAATTACGCTCATAAAAATATGTCATCGGAAACTAAAAAACGTTGTACGCAAACTCCTCAACCCCTCAGATTTATTTGACTTTTGACTTTTATTTGACGTACTGGCGTTGTGGTTTACAATCATTTGGTGAGATGAAATACCACAAGCATGAGATATTGTGATCAAAATGATGAAATACAGAGAGCATGTGGACAGCAGCTCGACCACGGCCATTTGATGCCTTTGCAGCCATTTCTGGATTCGTGACAAAAAAATGAAATTGATTGTTCAATATCCACTCACAACTTCTCGAATAGTAACTACAAACAAAACTAAGAAGATGGTCTCACACACACACACAGACACACACACCAAACAGACAAAACAAACACCAAATGATTAAATCCTAACTAAATTGGTATTCTCTCCTGAGCTAATCTCTCTTCCTCTTTCATCTCCTCAGACACTCGTACAGTGAACTCCCCGACAGATTCTGATAATTGCACATCTTTGCAAGTCCACTGTGAAATAGAATACATTGCGTCCAAGGCAAAAGGTCCCCCAGGGAGAAGAAACAGTCTGAATGCTGTCTTTGTTCAAGGAGAAGAAGGAGAGGGAATCTCTTTAAAGATTCATCTCAATAAACACCTCCATCGGCCCGCATCTACATGACGCCGTGTCCTGATTGGTTCTCTGTGAGGCGTGGAAGGTCTCTCAACACAGATGTTGAGAGAATGAAAAGGTGAAGAATGATTGGTGGATGAGAAAGGCAAAAAAAAAACGAAGGAAGAAAAATTGGCAGCGATGAAAAGAGGAAAAAGTGTCAGTATATAGAAGAGGAGAGGAGATCATTCATTGATACAAAGAGATGAATGGAGGTATGCAGTGAAATGCTGAGAGGAATTGTGCTCCGTGATGAAAGGACAAAGTAATGGAGAGATCAAGTGGGTGATAAATGAATGTTTCCTAGGGTTCACTCTGGTCAGAGGTGCAGCTTTAATTCCTTTAGTCGCAGTGAGACTGTATACACACACACACACACACACACACACATACACATGCACACACACACACACACACACACACACACACAGGAGAAAGGGGGGGGTCCTGAGCTTTAATCCTGTACACCAAATAGAGCAGCAGGTATTTCATTAAAGTCCTGTTTCAGGGTGGTCAGACCTGGGAGAAATCCATATTTCATTACCTGTCATCCAGCTTTCTGTGTGTGTGTGTGTGTGTGTGTGTATGTGTGTGTGTGTGTGTGTGTGTGTGTGTGTGTAGATGTATGTCATGTCTTCATGTGTGTCTTTATTTAAATGCATCTGTGAATGGGAGTCTAAATGAAGCTCATTCATGTGTGTTTGGTAAGCTCTTTGAACTGCATGCACACAGCCCCCCCAACACACACACACACACACACACACACACACACACACACACACACACACACACACACTCAGACATATTAATAATACTCACATATACTACATTGACATAGTCATCATCAGACAGAGTTTCCAGCATCTCGCTGACAGACGTCCTGATCAGTTTGAGAGTCAATCCCGACACGCTCCCGCTCCTGCATCAAACCACATGACCGTTAGCAGTTATCCACTCAGATCTTGACTGTAATTAGAAAAGTTCCCCCTTTGAGAAATACATTATATGGTGAAACTACAAAGTACAGATTTATAGTATAATCAGGGGAAATCACAACTGATATGAGACACAGATCAATATCAGGTAACTCACGCGTCCACGAGGATGAGCATGTCTTTGGGTGAAGCAGCTCCTTGGATGTACCTGGATGGACGAGAATAATAAAAAGAGAAATTGGACTTTGCGATTACTGCTGCATGCCAGTCATTTATGTTAACGCCATCGTTTGACTTCAAGATAATTTCATTTTGTCCAGCTCACTGTAAAAGTTTTAAAATAACACCCTGTGTCACGGACAGATTTGATGGCTGTAACAAATCAATACTGACAGGAATATATTTATAAAAAACACTTAATCCTGTAAATTGCACTACAAACATAAAGAGTACATTGATGTTTCCGGTCATGCATTAATTCACTGAAGACTCAGGATTGTGGTGGTGTTTTTAAACTTTGGACTGCTGCAATTCGTATTGAAATAATACTGATATTGCCCAATGATATTAGTAAACTTTTCTAAGTACAGAATGTGATTATGTTATCACTGCATTATTCAATTGAGAAGCGAATAATATTGAATTATCACTCGGTCCTGCCAGTGTCTTGTCTGGGCTTCCTTCATTTGGATTTAACCTCCTACATCAAAAGAGTTACACAAGCAATTACAAATAAAAAAATACAACAATGTAATAAAATTAAAAATGTAATAAAAATTAAGTAACACACTAACCTTTTGCAAAATACTCTAATTTACCATCTTTCCCAGAGCCAAACAAGAAGAGAGATACCCTTCACTCCTGTGCGTGTTTGCGTGTGTGTGTGTGTGTGTGTGTGTGTGTGTGTGTGTGTGTGTGTGTGTGTGTGTGTGCACAATGAATGGTAGTAGATGGGAAGTGTTAGCATATCTCTGTCAAAAGTCATCTTTTGTGTCTCTGGGGAAGATGATGGCCTGTTCCTTTAAATCCTGACCAACATAGAGTAACTGTAATACTGTGTGTATTTGTACTTCATACCATGGTCTCCTGCGTACATCATACAGGTCAATTTTACTGGGGGTTTTGCGAGCATCCATCCAAGGTGACGCTTTATTGGGAAAAAAACATTTGTGTTCACTGCATCTTGATCACAACTGACTTACTGGCATGCTACATGTTGACACTAGCAACATTATGCTCCGCTAAAATTATACATATAGGTGAACGGCAGAGAAATTACATCACATATCCATCCTTTTTGGAAAGCAACAATCTATTACTTGCTATTAGTGGTGGTCAGTGACAACAAGCAAGCATAAGAACATGGAAGTAATACAGAACATGTGAATGAAAAAATAACCCAAAGGCCAGTGAAATAAATCTAAACCTTTTTTTCCCATAAAGCCACACAGTCATCGATAAGGGATCGTGATTCGAGAAAAAAAAACAGGTCTCAAGATAGCAGCACTAATGCAGTTAAAGACTGTACGACAGCAGCACATGAAATCAAGGGACGTTGAGTAATGTAGATTATCTATCGACTTTATTTGCCCGGTGAAGTGAGAACAAAGAAATCTCATTAATATATTCCCTCGCTGTTTGTCGTCGTGATTAAACCTCACTCGCTGTATCGCGGGCCAATCGAATACTAATAATGAGAGGATGAGAGCACCTGAGTAGAAAGGAACTGCACCGTTTCAGGACCATACATACAAAGCTTCCACGGCTACACAAGAATTCTATCTCTACTTTAAAAGTGAGGTCAGCGATCCTGGAGGAGGAATTTGAGATCTCCCGTAGTAGAACTTTACATGTCGTTACTATCATGGTGTTTCAGGGTAATACCAAAATTAGATGTAATACTATTTAAGATCTTTTTAATACCAGTTAGAGTCAACTGTAGTGGAAAAAAACTTCATTACAGCAAATGGAATTTCTTCAGCGTTGCCAGCAGTTGCTATGATGTCTTTGAGGTATTACCCTGATGATAATTGTACTTGTACTTTCATGTACTAGTCAAATCATTTATCATTCATGGTATTTCTTTTAACCAATGAGCAGTATATTTTTAGACTTTTGTTTATCAAACACTTGTAGTGCCTTATTTTGGAAATAAATTCAATGTATTTTTTAATACTTTTACAAAGAACCCGGGGCCAGCAGAGCCTCAGGAGATACTCTCAGAATTACACAAAAACACACATTGAATTAGAATCACTTGCATCATCTTTGCTCAGATGTTTCCTGTATTTTATTTATTTCATATTACCTGGGTAGTATCGAGCCAGACCTGTGGCGCTACCAAACACCTGCCAGAGAAGGGTGGGATCATCCTCTCTGTTCCTCTTAAACACGTCCTCCAGCGCCTCCGTCCAGTTCAGCTCATTCAGCACGATGGTGGCTAACAGACAAAGCATGTTAAAAAAGACAGCATACTGCACACGTGTGTGTGTGTGTATGTGTGTGTGTGTGTATGTGTGTGTTATTCATTAAGATTCACACACAGGCCTGCTCAGTGTCAGCAGACTCGCCCAGTGGGACACACACACACACACACACACACAAATATT
>NC_141326.1:17930000-17985000 GCF_037954235.1 Aulostomus chinensis
ATAGCAGGTAAAGGCCAAATGTGACTCACCAGGGGCCAGAGGCGCTGAAGGTCACCTCGCCTGGCTGTGACACACCACCCATGGAATAACAGTGGCACTGAGACCTGAGGAGAAACTCTTGACATTCTTAAAATCACATTAACTAATGACAGTGCTATTTTTGTAAGCGTGTTTGTGTGTGTGTGTGTGTGTGTGTCTGTGTCTGTGTGTGGGTGGTTCTGCCAAATAGAAAAAGATGACCATCATTAGGATGATATATGAGGCAGTGAAGTCTCACAGTTGCACACATCGCTGGCGAACATCATCGTAATAACTGCCTTCAGGACATCCACACCCCTCGGCACAGTCATCAGGGTCACATGTCACCATGCTAGACAGAGCGCGACAGGACCGCCCGCAGGATGACACACAGGAGTGGTACAGCATTCCTCCAAGACACACAACACCTTCACGCGCGTACACACACACACAACACACACACATACACACAACACACACAAACACAATAATACTCAGTAACTGATATACTTGAATATATATATATATATATATATATATATATATATATATATATATACTGTATATATTTTCAAATTTGACAGATAAAAAAATATATTTGAATGTGAATGTTAATATTTGAATGTAAAGAAATTACACTAAAAGGTCGCTCACTAGATAATTTGATGAGTGAATGTTAAGTTAAGTAATGGAGAGTTCACAACCAACTTTACCAAACCCGCCTGCAGAAGGAGCAGACAGAGTGATCCCAAATTTTCTGAAAAACACCATTTAGAAACCCTTTGTGTTTTATTTGGAAATATTTTGGAATTTGGGCGGGAGATGACGGCAAGACGGCATCTGCGACTTCAGATAAAAGTCGTGCGTAAGCTATGAAAATATTGAAAGTATAATTAAGTTAATGATTTGATCTGACTCAAAACACACAACAGAGAAGGAAAGTGAGAGAGAGAGAGAGAGGTATGCACAAGTTCTTAAATGAAATGTTGTGGTGACGTGTGGGGATACAGATCGTCTGTGTGTCTTCTTGTATTGTTTTATTCTCTAGTGGACATTACGCACAAAAATATAGATTCAAATAAGTTCAAGCCTATGTATAATTGCAGAAGAACTACTTGATAAATGCACTATAGCACAGTTTGGGAGATGCGCATAAACAAAACGAAGAATGAATAAAAGCAGAGCACTCACCACATTCAGAGACGTAGGATCTGAAATGAATATCAACTCCGTGTTTGGAGCAGAGAAGGGCGTAGTGAGCCAGCGCTGTACACAGACAACTGCTCCCACAGCCACAGGCCTGGTAGCGACACTGCTGCTGGTAGATGTTGGGGCTGATGTAGCCATGACACGGAGCAAACACACTCCCCAAGAGCACCTCACACTGGGACGCGTAGAATACTAGAACATGGACACACAGACACACACACACACACACACACACACACAAACAAAAGACATTTGACTTTACTTTTGCAATTCTGGTCAGAACAAAACAAGATCTAGTAAAATTTGAGCTGCTGTTATATTACTTATCGGTTAATCTGACAGTTACCTTTATGATGAATTAGATGGTCAGTTTCTTAATCAATAATACATCAAGAACATTTGAAAAAGCCTTACCACAATTTCACATTTAAATTCATTCATTCTTCATTTTCTGACATAAATGACAAAAAGGTTGCAAATCCATACATTTAAGAGTCTGGATCAAGCAAATGTTTGATGTCTTTGCTTAAAAAAAACAAAAACACAAAAGTTGTTTGAATGATTATAAAAGAGTTGGTGATTAACTGTCTTTTGTTACTTGTTGTGGCTCTAAAGTAAAATCTGCCTAGTTAAGTGTCCATATTAATCATTTTTTTCATTACTAAATCAATAAAATAAAATCACAATTACCATTGTGCTGGTTCATCTCACATGGGTCAATGATGGGCAGGTTAACTGGAGCAACACATGCCGAAGACACTTTCCAAGCATTAGCATGAAGCTGTGGCGTGCCCTCGATCATACCTGCTGGAGACCTTCACACACACACACACACACACACACACACACACACACACACACACACACACACACACACACACACACACACACACACACACACACACATACACACATACACAAACACACATTGACGCACAGCTCGTACCCAACACAAACCTGTTAATAGAAAGTAGTGGCTCACAAAAAGTCATCTCGAAGATTTCCATTGAGAGTTCCACAAAGGCCAAGCGTCAGTCCACGCCACTGGCTGTCTAGCTGCAGGTAGACCCGCCCCCCTTGACCATCATACTGCAGCCTCAGACCGATTCCTGCCCTCAACTGTGTGAATACAGACGTCAACTTCCTCACCTCCACCACATCTGAAACAAACAAAACCAATCAAAAGGGTTTTAATGAGGGTGTTTGATGTGTTTTTGTAGGATTTTTCCTACCATCAGTATAGGGCAGGACAGGCGCTGGGTGGACACCAATTATGACCTCCCCCTCTCTGGTCAAAGTGATCTGATGATCTTCATCCAGCACCACCGTCACTGACTGAATACACACTTGCTTCTGTGGGCACACACAAAGACACACACGCACAGGGAAGAGGATCACACAGAAACAACAGGGTGGGCAGGTATGTGTGTGTGTGTGTGTGTGTGTGTGTGTGTGTGTGTGCACGCGCACGCTTTTGTTTGTGTGTGCATATACATAAATGTGGACTCTACCTCAGCAGAGGTGGTATACTGGAGTGTGACAGTGAATCTGCTGCTGCTGCGGCTCTTGGCTAGGACATACTGACACGCTCCCGGTTGGAGAAACATCCTCCCGTCAAACGTTGTCACGAAAACATCACCCACCACTGAACACTCGGCTACGGAGTAAGAATAGTTAAACACTGTATTCAGTGTTTCTTTATTGTGAGAAAATGGTTGGAAACTCACCTGTGCAGTTGTTCTCAGTACAGTTCCACACTCCTCCTGTGCAAATACTAAAAAATAGCAGCACAGAATGTTAATTGTGAATATATGACATGCTTATTACGGAACACAAACACAATTACCAGACGCTGCAACCCTGCTGAAGCACGTGTCCCTGTCCATATGATGTCCCATGATAAACACAAGGACACTGAGAGACAGCGATGCATGTTCCATTTTGTAGGATAAGACCTGTGGCGAAGAAAGAAAAGAACAAGACTCAAGAATCTGTTTAGAGGTTAACTGACTAACATTAAACAGAAAACAGGAAGTTATTTTTGCATGAATACCATCAGGACAATAGCAGCCATCTAAGCAATGCAGATTGGTCCCAAGACATTCTTTCTCAAATGTACAGGTGGGTGGACAGCAGCTGATGCAATCTCTGTAGACAAAACTCTCCTCACAGCCATCATCTACTCGCACACAAACGTATGAGTGTCACACAAGGGCGGGTTACACAACATGAGTATCAAGTAAATGTTAGCAGAACAAATCGAGTCTGAAATTAATCTTCCAGTGTTCACAGATTAGAGCAGAGACTAAATTAGCTCTACGAGGGATTCTTTTTCTTTATTACCTCCACCAAGGAGAGTGGCAGCGACAGTGGCATTTGTGTGTCTGTCAGTAAGATTACACAAAAACTAGGAGATGGGTTTTCACCAAATTTGGTGGACAATTGAAATATAGGCAAAAGAAGAAACAAGTAAATTGACACACACAGATGTGCGTGGGGGTTCAGGGACCCCCTCAGCACTTCTAGTGCCCTCTCGTTTCTATTAGAAGTAAATTAGATGTTAAACCCGAAGAATATCCAGGAGGACACATCATTTCTACAAGCACTGACCTGTTTGTGGTAACTTACTACAAGAGGGGAAGCTGTCCCTCCATTCCCTCACTGGGTATCCAACGTGAGAGCAGGCTCGGGTGTACTCAACCAGTGCTCGACAGAAGGTGTCCTCATCATCGGATCTGAAGATATACACAAAGATCAATCACATTTCTCTTGGGGGGGAGACTTGGAGTTACACGAGATGATACATTCGTGAGTGGGTTTTTGGCTAATAACGCAATGACAACCCAACAGAAGTCAAAGGAAAAACTTAAATTCATCGTAATTGTTATTGAGGGAGCTCTGACTTACACACAGAGATCAGAAACACAGCTGGCTACAAAAGGATTTGGGTCAATGTTTTCATGACAGGACAGGAACGGGAAGAAGAGAAGCGCACTGCATTTTTCTATGGCGTCCTGCACACAAGAATGACGACAACAGAATAATGACAGAAATGTATCATAGGGGACCATTCTGGTTCTTCTCAAGGTCAAACCTCACTCGTGAGTCAAATGTTATAAGTCAAAGACATGAAAAAAAAAATTTCAAGCAGTTATAATACTTATATGATGTTCCAGGAGGAGCCAAACTTCCCAGTGCACATCAGTCAGCCTTATGCCAACTGTGATAGAAGACTGTTGTCATGATTCTTACATCCATGTCCGACTCCGACTCACAGGGCCCACTGAAGTCCAGGTCGACAGAGGAACAGACCCTTTCATGAGGCAGGTCCACTGCCCAGCTGTTACCAAACACTACAGGCTCATCTGTCCGAATGCCTGAAATACATTATCAATATCAAGCACATATGCAGACACTCAAGTCAGACACAAATCAAAGTGTATTTTTCAATACGATCAAAACTAATACACAAGTACATCAATTTAAACGGCAGTTATTGAGATAATCTGCTGAATAAATGAGCACAGCGGCTCCACAGACAGAGACATAGAGTTCTCTGCTCGAACAACGGGGGCCACAGTTCATGTTACGGGTCATCCGAGGAAGGATTTTTTTGCTCCCTCCAGCTATTCAAACCTAAACTACCACTTCTCCTCCCATGTCACTCCACTCTGGTTGTCTAAGCTCCCCCTGCTATGATTGCACTGAATCAGTGTTGAGTGTATAATAATAATAATTGAGGTGAGTGGGTGCTGAGAGAAGAGAAAAGAGGAGTGGGGAATCGTCTGACCACGTGCTGTGGTGAGGTCATCGCCTGCAAGGTGATTGAAATTCCCACACAAGCCACAGGGGGCACCCTGGTGCTCCTCGCTCATCTTGAGGTAGACGCCTGAGCCTCCATCCCAGGCCAGAGAGAAGCCAAAAACACTTTTCACCAGCAGGTAATCAGCCAGTCGCTCAATAAACACGCCGCCTATGGTCTGAGGCAGAATCAGCCTGATATTGAAAACACAAAAAATACAGAACAGTTTACTCCTCGGTGTCTTCCCTCTCTATATATTTGCAGAGTGCACACGCACACACACACACACACACACACACACACACACACACACACACACACACACACACACACACACACACACACACACACACCTGCGACCTCCCTGGTGGACCTGATATCCAGAGATGTGGATCTCATCCTCGTTTGGGAAGAACAAGCTGAGAGCTCTTGGACAGGAGTACACACTCCCCTCACACACTCTGCTGTTGTGTACCTGAGCAGACAAGACAGGAGAATCGATCAGTCTTTCTAAAGGTCGTTACTGTCAAACACTTTGACACAAGGTGCAATAAACAGCACTGGTCAGTTAAAAGGACACAAATGGAAATCTATATTTTGGTTTTTTGTGACTAGCTTTCGAGACATGACACCTTCTCTGTCTTAGCCCAAATTCCAGAAGTTCTTTTTTTATATCATCATGAATATGTATATCAGATCAATTCAAAACAGAGGGTAAACTTTATCAGGCTCTGCCCCACATAAATATTCTGCCAGTGCACCGTATATAGAACTCTCTTACCCACACGGTGTACTGTGGTGTTGCCGAGTGGCAGTCCTGTGCCAGAATGTAAGAGCAGGTTCCAGGAAAGTAGAAATATATTCCATCAAATGTTTCATAGTGGTGTTGACCCCAGGACCTGCAGATCCCATCTCTATCTTGACCCTGGTTGGGAACTGAGAGAAAAATGGTCATTTCCCTCACACGGGAAGGATGTGATGACAACGTGGACGTTTGTTTTGGACACATAAATTGATTTGAGCAGAACTTGATACTGAACTGAAGTGCAGGGAAAAGTCACACAATCTATATTTCACTGAACCTGAAAATGAATACTTGAATTTTCTAATAAAAAAACAAAAAGACCTTTGTCACAGAACCTCCCCAAAGCTAGCTATGTGCTAAGAGACCCTCGGAGTGAGTGATGGAGACGGTCACATCAGCTAATCTGCTCAGTGACTAGCTGTTCGTATTGATTCTGAGTGGCAGATGATGATTCATCTATGGTCTGGTAAAAGACACTAAATGGGAAAGTAATTCAGCCCAAGGGTTTGTCGTGTCGCATCACAGGATGCAGACTTGATAAAGGCTCCGAGTTCATTTTTCTTTAATACGGGTGACATTTCAGCACTCAGACGTTCTTCAAGAACTTGGACGTGGAATTTGAAAATGCCCGAGGGCCGAAAAATCATCTGCATTAAAGATGATTGCATATGGACCCACTATTTGAAGATCATTTCTGCAATTTTAGATTTTCTGAACATGTGCTCTGTCGCATTAGCTATTAATTAGCCTTACCTTCCAAATTTGAAAAGGAATACTTGAGAAGGAACCTTTTTTTTTCTCAGTATACCTTGATAAATTTGATCTGTCTTTATCTTCACTTTAAATAAGAAATTCACTTCAGAAATGTTAAAGGAACATGCCAATATTCTGGGAAATTTGTTTATTTGCCATCCTCCCAAGGGTGCTGCCAATTTCCCAAAAAGTTACCTTAAAGATATTTCAATCTATATTCATTTTTTTGTAAGTAAACAGGATAAACCCCTGAATTTTCAAGGTTTTTAGAAAAAGTCGAAACAACTTGACTAAGCTCAGTGATTGTTCGGTCATGTTCAAAATGTCTATATCCTGGGAGATAATGTACCCTCAAACATTGTTTTGTTTTTCTTTCCTTTTTTTACAGGATATATTCTCATTCCTTTTAAAGATTTCATTTCAAGCCGAAGTTCAGTTAGAGGTCTCATGGAAATTAAAAAAATCTTGGCAATAATCATGACCTTGTGATCTTCTGGTATAGTAGGAAGACTGTTCTGTTGAAATTATATAAAGTAGCAACTCCATCAATCAGCTGTTTCAATATTAGCTAAGTTCAATTTCAGCTATATCTGCGGCCTGGAGTAGTGTGTGTGTGTGTGTGTGTGAGTGTGTGCGTTTGTAGCATAATTACCATTTGTTGAATGATTGAATGTTATGATGTGCATGTGGGAAATATCATGGAACTCACTGCCTCCTTTAACAGCACGTTGCTGCCAGACAACCATCAGCCATTCTCGTTTGTTTGAGATGAAACAAAGGAAAACATGTGATGTTTGTGAACATGTGTTTGTGTGTGTTACTCACTGATTTGGCAGCGGTCTCCCAGTGCCTGGAACTGAGCACAGTCACACACACCGCCTTCCTGACACCAGCCACCGTTGAGGCATCCGCAGTGTTCTGGGAGGAGGGGAGCACAAATTCCTTTCATCTGATATATTTGGGTAATGAGACCTTTTCATGACTGGTGTATTTACCGGATGAGGAATCTCTGGATGTGTAGTTGTGTAAAATCCGACGTGACAGGCTCCCATCTGCCAGCAGCGGTCTGTATGTCTTGTAAAACAATGAACAATAAAAAAAAGAAGTAGATCCTTAAATAAACATCAAGCTTTAACAGCATCGGTGACAGTGATGGTGTACCTGCGTCTGTGACTCAGTTGTCACGTCAGAGTGGGTGGGAGAATGCGTACGTGTTAGTGGCTGAGTCTCAATCTCTACAAAGACAGCTTTGTGCCAGTTAGGGTGTTGTGTGCATGTGGGTGCCCTGACCTCCTCTGGTTCTCTTAGGTGTAGTGTACCAACCTCCTCCCCGAGGAGATCCCGTTTCGTCCGAAGTGCATTAGCCCTCCTGCGCACACACAAACATGCACATTAGTGGGGAGAAACAGTCAGAGGGGAGATTTAAGTGCACTTTACACCACTTGAATTCACGTCTCCAAAGTCTGCTTAACTGAATCCTCACATGCACAAGAGCGAGGACACACAGTGAGTCTCTGTCACACACCCTAGTGACAGAAATGGAGAGTGCAAAGGCATTTATCCCTATCAGCCTCCAGGAGAACCATCGGCGACAGCACTTCTACATCAATATTACTCATAATATAGCCACATTCTGATTAACAGGGGGATTCTGTTTACCTTTGTAGTCTTGTTCCTGGCAGTGACAGTCGGCTCTGGGCTCCTTGACAGAACATTCATCATACAACCAATCAGTTATTGATTTAAACACAAAATGATAAACTTGCAAAGCAAATTTTTGGAATTACTTGAATCAGCTGTGTCATTTGTATTAAGGTCACCATATTTAATATAATGAATATAAAATAATATTCCTGACAGACATGATCTGAAATTTTGTCCCGTAATACTGATAATACTTGAAGGGTTGTTGTACTACAGTGATATATTATTGCATTACCGGTGTCTAGAGTAAATGTTGTGACAAATATCATGTTGTGGTGGGTGGCACACTTACCCTCAAGTACCAGCAAGTGGGAGACTGAAAACGACATAAGAAGAAGTGTTTTCACTGTCCACTGAAAGTTCATCTCAGAGTCCGAAGGGAAGTCCCGGCGAAACGTTAACGGTGCATGTCAGTGGTGTCGGTAGGAGAGAGTTAGGAAGTGGAGAAGCACCTGAATGATGGCTGGTCGTCGCTGTAAAACCTCTCTGGCTGTGACAGCCCCCCACCCCCCACGCTGACTGGATGACGAGGACAGGTGAGGCGGGCAGGTGAGCGAGCCCGGACTGGTCTGTGACACACATCCATCGCGGAGATTTTAGGCTCTAAATTTCCGATTGATCATGTGATTCTCAGAGGAAAGTTTTCTCCCGGACAAAATATATATTTAAAAATAAATAATTTAAGGTCACGCCTTTTATCTTTAGTTCAATATTAATGGCTTTACGTACTTTTAATATTTAAAATACTTTTTTGTGTGTGTGTGTGCCTGACATTGTGTGTTTAAAAAAATTATAATTACTACATTCGAAGCCCTTCTTTACTCATTCATTATTAATTCCAGATTACACAATATTGCAAAAAATACCCCCCCCCCCAAAAAAAAATCATTGCTTGACAGCTGGATACCAGATGTCTTACGATATCTATAAAGTTCACTCTTGCTATTTGTGCGCTGGAGTTTTCAAACTTCTGCACTATACTTGTGTATTCTAAATATGAGAACAGGATCAGCTTCCAAAATATTTGCGATATCACAAATCCTGCTCATGGGAACATCGCTCAAAAATCAGATTGCCAATAAGCACAGAGAAAATGCAAGCTTTTTGTGAAAGATGTCTTTCAATGGAATAAAATGTTTTTGGGTTTATACCTGGGTGGTGCTGGGCCACAGGGACGGAGGTGGGGATTCTAGTCAAATTCCTTGGGTCATCACGACCTTGTTCCTTTTGGTCCAAGACACAAGATCTCAGGTTACAAACTTAAATGTGGTCTGATGAGGCAAGAATGAAGACAACTGGGTCTAAAATCTCAAGATTTAGCATCGTGCACCCACAACAGGTCAATTCTTCCTGTGTACCCAGAACTAGACTGCAACTAAAAGTTGAAAGACTTTAACGCTAAATTAAACAAAAAATATAGATCGTAAATGACTTCCCAGGAAGAATTCCACTATTTTGTCACCAATATTTCAGACACATCTTGTGAGAAGGAGTCCAACTTCACCTTTCTGATCTCCATGTTGCTCTCATGGTCTCGCGGATGACTTCTCCTGTCACACCTGTCTGCGCGAGGGCCGCGGCCCCTGAAGTCCTTGCAGATCTCATGTCCGCGTGAGTGCCTTTCCTCATCTGCCGACCATCTATGCCAGGTCACTTCATCCTTGGAAGGAAGCAGAGCGTCTCCCTCTATGTCTTGCCTGACTACGCCAGCTCAGGTTGGTGGTTTCAGGACCTTGGCCCCCCCGTATCGCTCTCTGGCCAAGGGTCTCTCTACATCTGCCGGCCATCGACGCCAGCTGAGTTCCTCCCTGTCGGGTCCTTGGTTCCCTGTGAACCCCTCGTTCCAGGGTGCGGGTCTCTCTCCGTGTCTTGCCCGACTACGCCAACTCAGGTCGGCGGTTTCAGGACCTTGCCCCCCCCCCTGTATCTCGCACTGGCTAAGGGTTTCTCCACATCTGCTGGCTACTACGTCAGCTGAGTTCCTCCATGTCAGGGCCACGTCCTCGCGTGTACTCTCTCTCTCCATCCCTGACTGAGGTCCAGGCCACATCCTGTGGTCGGCTCCCCCAGTGAGGCCCATTCGTTGAAGGGCCGCGGCCCCCCATATACAGTAGTTTCTGGTGTTGCTAGGGGTCCTCCCCACGTCCCGTGGTCAGCTACCACAATAACTTCCATTCTCAGAAGGGCTACGGTCCCCGACGTAGTCCCTCGGTCTGCCACAGTTTGTCTCCTGTCAGTGGTTTATTCGGTGGGTGGCTCTAGAAAAAGCCATTGCTGACTGGAAAAATAGTTGATCTCAAATATGTGAGGTGGTGGTAAAGATACTGGGTATTGTACTGGGATACTGGGAAATTGTAGAATTGTAGATTGAAATCGTTCCAGTGTGGAGCAAGAACAGACCTGAGCATGTTATCATATCATCCGTTATCTCATGACATACATCATGACATTTGGGGTTTTTGATTGCTTTCTGCTGGATTCTATCTCAATAATTCAGTGGCAAACAACCAAAACTCTACAACGTTCTTCATAAAATCAACTCAGACTTTTTCTTTGCTAAATAGTAATTGATCTATCCCCTTGATTAAACAACACTTATCTTATAGGTATCCTTTACTAAATCATTCTTAACTTGGAGGAAAAGTTAATTGTACATAACTTAGTAATTGATTCCATTCTACTTAATCAAACTATACTTCAGTCATAGTAGACTTAATTATGTTTAACTTAAATAGTCTTAACAAAATTTCACTTAACATGGGGGTGTACTTTAATTATGAATGGCTTGGAGGTGTATTTACCTGAATGATTCGTAACATATAGTTGCACTTAACTGTACTTAAGTGAGAGCTCTGCTTAACTTAATTACTCCAAACTCAGAGATAACTCTCAAATATAGACCAGCAAGAGAAAAATCAAAGCTAAAGTTTAAGGAAAGTGAAAATAGTCCTTCACCAGTTAGACAGAAACAAAACTCAACACGCATGATAATGTTTCACGCTACAAATATGATATAAAATAAGAAACAGTAACATAATATGTTCCTGTTGTGTTCACAACTTGCTTCTGCTGCCCCCAAGTGGCCAAAAAAACAACATACAGGTTAAGTTATTTGACACTGAGTTCATAATTCTACTATTTATACTAAATAAAACATAATTTTAACCACCAAAGTGTGAATATGTTTTGAGTAGAAACATTAATGAGCTATACGAGGATTTAATTTCATTATCTTTTGAATTGTTTCCCTCTCAATCAGACGTGGCTGAACAAAACACACTGACATTTTTTTTGTAAAAAAAAAAGAAAAAAAAAGTATCTTGTTTTATTACTCTGTACATAGTTATACACATTTGTTTGAAACATTTCAAGCTCAGGTTAAAGTGGGAGGAGGGAATTAGCGGAGGAAGAAGGTCTTAAGTCCATGATAGTGATTCATGTACTGTTTAGGGTGGGAATTATTGAGTAGATTTACTTCGTTAAGTAGATTAAAGGTTTGTAAGCAGACGTAGGGGAAACTGGCGGTAGTTAAGGGAACTGCTGCAAGGTTTAACAGAACAGTCGCATCATGCTGACCACCCAGTTTCATTTTTTGTTGGAAATGATTGCGTTGACCTCATCTTCCGGTTGGAGGCTATGCCACTGGGCTATGGGCCGCCGAGGGTTGGCGAGCATATCAGACCAGTGGCGCTGCTCAGTCCCGGTGCAGGTACCACCTAGCAGCACCTTCCCGATGGCGTCGTTTTTCCCAATCTTATCATAGTCCAGAACAGTCACTGCTACCTGCACCTTCTATAAACACACAAACACACAGAGAGGGGGGAAGTATTTATCTATGAGCACATGTAGTATGTGCTTTATATACAACTCTGTTTACCTCAATCTGTTCACATGGTACTTCAAAGCTGAATGACTCATTGTAGTAAGGGTTCAAAGTGTTCTTCTTTATCGTCGTTTTCTTTTTCTTGAGTCTTTTCCCATTCTGCATTAAGTGGATCTTCACATAAGGGTCTAAGAGAGAGAACAAGCAGGACTTTTTCAGCCTGGTGGGGGTGGTGCAGCACCTCCATCAGAGAAACACTTCTGCAGTACAGGAAAAAGTACAGTACTACAGAAATTAGGTTCCAGCACTCCAAATTGGATAATACTGGTTTATGGAACCCCGTACATATGGCGATACATACTTAGGTCTGATTTAAGCAATGCAAACGCTCCAACTAACTTGGCCTCAAAGAAGGACTGAAATGTTAAAAGGGGGTAAGGGTTTTTACAAACAAGTGTATGAGGCATTTGTAGTTCATTACTGAAGGAATTTCAAATCATTAAAACAGCGTAGATGTTGTAGCTTATCATATTAATAGATAATTGCCTTCCCTTCACCTTATGTGGCAAAGTGTACATAAATCAACCTTCATCCAGTGATGTAAGGAACTGTCTTTGCCGCTTGACTCACCTGATAATCCACCCACATCCATTTTCTTCAGGTTTTTGGCTTCCAGAATTACCACTGTCAGTTTCCCTGCAGTGGGCACATACCTCAAGGACAAACAAATGTCTCCAAGCCGCTCGCTCTGATGGAGAAAAAGAGAGGCTGGAATGTATCTGACTAAAACGTCTAAACCAAACAATCTAGTTGAAATGTCTAAGTAGGAAGATGCATGCAGCCTTCTGCCTCTGTCACTGGTCCGTTCACTGCTGGGTTTCACACTTGACTACAAATAGAATGCATGCACAATAAATCCTTGGAGTTTGTGATTTACGTTGCCTGACAAAGGCACAACATGAGAAAAGGGAGAAAAAAAAAGCCTTTTTATTGCACTTCCTCTATTATTCTCAGACTGGGGTATGTGTACCCCCAGGGGTATGCTCGGTTACGTAGCGGGGTATACCATGAAATCCTGTAGTATCCTCTCGCAGTCCTTCTTCAAAAATAAACTTGTGTTTTGTTTTCCCAGCTGCATTCTGCAAAGACCCTCTCCTCCTCTTCCTCTGACTGGCTTGGGCCCTGATCCACTCACATAAAGGATGATCAGGGCTGCAGGTGGGTGTTCTAGAGCGCTAGAACGAGTGTTCAAGCTTAATGAGGACCAACAACACACAGGAATATGTGTCTGTTTCTAACGTGGAGTCATCTCCCCACCCCCCCACGCTCCCACCTCCTCCTTCTCAGCCTTCTGCAGATCCCTCCACTCCTGCAGAGACTGGCTGAAATCCACGCTGCTCATCGGTATCTTCACAGCTCCAATCGCGTCATGTTTTGAGAAACGGTCAAAGTCGTACACAGTCATCACAAGCGTCTTTCCGCCCAGCTCAGTGTACGGTACCTACACACACACACACACACACACACACACACACACACACACGCAATTGGTCATGTACCTAAATGCTAGGATGAATAATGTATTATTCCTATTGTATCATCTTTTAAAATATACCTTAAATGTAAAAGTTTCGTTGAAGTTAGGGTCGAGAGACTTCCTGTGCACTTTGGTTTCAAACTTTTTCTTTTTGTCCGGGAGCAAATACAGTTTAACATACGGGTCAGAGCTGCCGCCCACATCCATGGCAGGAAGCTCTGCAGCCTGCAAGATGCCAACTACCAGCTAGAATGTGACAGCACAGGAAATAAGACATGAAAATCTGGCCAGCTTACAGACAAAATGTATTCCAATGTGATTTTTTTTTTTTTTTTTGTATGGCAGGTGGTGGGCAAAAAAAAAACGCCATCCATCTCACTGTATTATCTGTGAAGTTGTAGTCCAGTGTGAAATGTAGTCTTCCCAGTTTCACTTCCTCCTTTGGCTCATTGTCAGACAACTTTGTTTCTTTGTTACCTTCATCTTTCAGTGGCTGCACACAAAGACACACAAATGCAAGCAGGTAAATAAAAAAAGCTTTACAAGTAAACAATGCAAGGCTTGTGGAGCACCTCTGTCTTGCTGTCAGCTTTGTAGAGTTACACAGGCAGAAGGAATTAAACACGGGTCGTGTTAACAGCTAACGTTTATTTATTGTTTAAAGGGGACAGACTTGCATCCTTGAACACCTCGAAACATCTCAGACCTCGACCTACAACACACCAGCGAGGATGACAGAGCTGTGATACATCACATCGCAATTAGATCAGCAGGAGCCAGCTGTGTGTGTGCATGTGTGTGCGTGCGTGCATGTGTGTGTGTGTGTGTAGAGTGTACCTCATTGTATCCTCCATCCATTTCGGTGTCAAAGTCCCCTTTGCTCTTCTCTTTCCCCTTTTTCTTCTCCTTGTCTTTGTCCTTGTCCTTTTTCATGAATTTCTTCCACACACACACACCGAAGGACAACACCACACACAAACTCACAACACAAAGTGCGGCAACAGCCCACGATGGCACTGCAAAAAAACACACATATTGAATATTTCCAAAGTAAGATACCTTTCCTTTTCTACTCTGATTGTATAAAAGATAAATAAACAGTGAAGGAATCGGAAAATGCAAAGCAATACACTCGTTCATTTGCAGCCCGTATTGTGGGTGTAATGTAAACCTTTTAGTGTCACATTGTGTATTTTTAATGTTTTTTATGTTTGCACTATGTGTACACTCTGTGGTTAAGTGACTTTAAGTTTGAGACAGTCGAATGTCTGACAAACATCCTGTGTCGGACTCACTGTTGTCTGCGTGAAAGCATTAAGTTTTCGATGTTCTTCATATTCTAAATGTTCATGTATGGTTGGTGTGAGAGCTGGCAAGAGTTCAACTTCTGGTTTTTTCATATGTCAGCTGACTCTGATTCTTCTTCAGCACATGCTTGTTGTGTGTTGAACAAATTCCCCTCTTGCAAGGTAAAAGAATTGCTCAGACTCAACAGTTTGTTTCAGTGTCATTTCTCGTCTCACTAGAACTTCGAGCCTCTCGGGACAAACAATGCGTCTATCTTAAGAATTTTTCACCACAAGGGCAGTGCTGTATTTATCTACTCTGCTTGTTATGGTGTTACTGAAATCTTATATGGCAACAATGTCACATGACATGCCTTTTTATGGCTTGCAATTTAGATTATTTTTTGTTTAATATATGTACATGTGGCATTATAGTACACCATTCACTTAAAAAAACCTGATTTGTTCAGAGAGTATACTTCTGTTAATAATAAACTAAAGGAATAAAAAATGATATTAATTAATTGATTAAAAAAACTAACTTGTATTAAAATTAAAGTAAATTTGGGTGTTATTCGCCAATCAGTGCATATAGCTGCAGCATTTGTCCACCATCGGGGTTGTGGTTATGATATAACCACAAGTTGTTTTTTTTAATACACATAGTATGGTAAATGTTACATATTTATTAAACAGGATATCAATACCCTCACTCGCTTGGTCACCTGTTCATAGCACTTTTCAATTCTCAGATGTCCTCTAAAAACAGACATAACAATAATGATAAATATGAAAAGAAAATCTAGAACCTTTAGCTCCGTATCACCAGAGTTCTACGTTGCGTAGATATTTGCTCTCATTTAGTATTTACCTCATAACATTCTCTGCATAAGCCATATTTTTTAAATATGTTATTAGAAGATAAGGGCTCAGATAGCTGAAGCCTCTGAAAAATGTATGAAAACCTCCAGCTCAGTGTTTGCAGCAAATTGCACTACAGTACAGATGAATGCTGGAGTCCTTGGAAGTTCAGACAACTGTGATGAAGGTGCACTTTGATAGGGAAGACAACAGTTACAACAAACAGAAGGATGGAAGGAACTCCTCTGGCAAAAAATACTAACTCTGGAGAAGTCTGTTTGTGCCGCTACGCGTGGGTTGTTGCTGTTGCTGTACAAGTACATTTTCACCCAGAATTTGAATAAAGGCTTTTTATTTTATTTTTCAACCAGAGGACTGCTTTTCTTTTTTGTAACTCAAATATTTATTCTTTGAAATACTCACGTCTCTTCCCATTGTTCTACCGTTGCCAAAATTTGTACTTTCAAACAACTTTATTCCTCCAAACTGAATAAAGTATTACCCCGATACCTCGTGCACACATGCACGCACACACACACACACATACACACACATACAGTAGCTACACACACACTGGCTTTGGTGCTTTGAGAAGTGATTGAAATATCTGTAAATATGAATAAGAATTAGTTCTGTTAACTCACTGTGGATGCTGCGCATTTCACTCTTGAATTTATCGTGGCCTCCAGATTGTTTGTGGTCTAGGTTGGTTGTGGTGTTTGGTGAGTGGGTAGGGGGCGCTGGAGTGCCCACTGGGGCAGCATGTTGGCTCCCAGTCATGATCTTAGAGTTCTGATTGGAACCTGAATCAAACTGGAGGAGAAGCAGAATTTTTTAAAAAGAACATGCAGTGTGTGATATAATATACAGTATGATGCCATCCCAACAACGAAAGCTGAATCTGAAGAGCCATTCTATCAACCCACATGAGGACAAATGCTACCAATCAGACATATTTGAATCATAAATGTTGTCATCGACGGTGTATGACCATCAGAGTTTGACGACTTCTCCTCTTTCTGCTGGCCTGGCACTAACACTTCACCACAGGATATGAGAGCTGCGGTCTCTGCCAAAGCTGCTGACATGGAGGGGAGAGGAGAGGGAAGGAGGAGAGGAAGGGGGCAGACGCAGGGTTGAAGCATCATGCATGGACCTCGGCTGTTCCACCGTGAGCTGCCAGAGGTGAGAGCCATGTTCCAAGGTCACGCTCCTCTCAAGGCAACAAACTACGTCAAAACCACCAAGAAGTGGTTTGTGGTGTTTTCTATTCTGCAGATGTTACAGGTATTGAGTATCGGTGTTTGTGTCAGCCATTTCTCAACACTGACCTCAGGTTTTGTCTATTTTTCAGGATCATTCATTTTCTGTTAAACAAGAGCTCACATGCAGCTGTAGCAACAAACAAGAATATAATGTAATTTCAACAACATGCCATAGCAGGGAGTGATGCCAAAAAGAATTAAACATGCTTCACGTGTTCTCTAATCACCTTATTCATCTGTAAATAGATGAATCCTATTTGCATATGGTAGCTTTAAGCTTCTGGGATGTAACTAACGATGAAGGAATCTTTCACAGTAAAGCTTTTATGTTTTCATCTCAAGCCAAAACATAGAAGCAAGAAATTATATAACTGTGGAGCAAGGCTGCAAATGCATTACAGTGTAGAAACTGTCTCTACCAGATGTAAGCACTGCATCTTCGCGGAAAAGAAAAACACTTAAGCTTGACAATGGAAATGTTTTTTTTTTTTAACCATGCAAAGTTCAAATGAAGTGAAAAATTTATAAACTAATAAATCATGAGTTGTTGCTGCGTTCCAGCCTGTATTCAGTAAATAAGAGAACGACCTGGAGAAACCGATTTTTATTGGTTTCTTATCGAATTTTTGATTATCTTGGCACAGGTGAATAAAAAAACGAAATAAAGAAGCAGTAAAGAAGCAAAGAGGAAAACGAAAAGGACCTACCAGTGTTCAAGCCGTCCCAGCAGCAGTGTTCAGACTCACAAGTGCTCCTTTTCCCCAAAGAGAGGAGGAGGAGAAAAGATGACAGGACCAGAGAGGACAGGCAGTGGAAAACAGTGTCAGCGTGTTGCCCGTTTTTGTGCGTGTGTGTGTGTGTGTGTGTGTGTGTGTCACCATTTCTTTGACATCGAGAGTGCAGGTGTGATTCTTGGATCACACATGTTAGAGAGTGAGATGAAGTGTTGGGGTAGCTCAATCAGTCTGTTCACCTCTAATTGAGGTCTCACGGGAGCACTGGTCCTTACAGTTGATGCCCCTCCTCTTATACGACCTCTGTCCCGTCCCCACAGGTCACCCTCACCAGGCCACTGATGAATATTCATTCATGTAGTGACATGGCTTTTTAAAGGCTCGTTAGCATAGTGAGAGTTCAGCAGTAGAGGGCATTTACATTCACCGTGGACAGCTAGTGTACGCGCGTGTGTGTGTGTGTGTGTGCGTGCGTGCGTCGGACAGTAGCTGCAGAACTCTCAGATTGTCTATGTATAGATGATGTTGCCTGATTTAGAAACTTAGGATGTGGTTTCTGCGGCAACACAGAGATCAAGTTCCCGCCCCGCCCCGATCACCTTGAGGGACCAGAGATGAGCAGAGATACTGTACAGAGGGAGGGACAGAGCAAGGATGGGGACAAGAGCTCGACATAACCCACCCACTCCCCCTCCATCTATGACATGTAAAAATATACCCTTTGTATTTTTGCATTTGAACAATATGCCATATCAGCTCCTCAGAGTGGGCTTTTTTTGAGGCAGTCTATACCAGCTGACTTAAGCCCATATTTGAATATTGAGCTGACATGACAGAAATCCCTTATTTAGCCTAAAGCACATTTATGTCTTAAGTTAACTAATCTTGCTTAATTTGCTGAAAATGTCCAAAAGATCTCTCATGACAGACGTGAGCATGCATAGAAAAACACTCAGTCCATCCTAAATAGCTGTGTGTTGTTTTGTTTGTTTTTTATTGCCCTGAACAGATTAGACCCCTTCTGAATTGGAGACCTTCTAAGCCCCTCGACAACATGCCGGCCCCTAAGAATGTCTGATAAAGGTCTCTTTGGAGGAGCCTACCCAGTTCAGTCAGATCCATCCACTCTGGTGAGTCCTTTAAATCCCGATTAAAATTTTTTTTTTGTTCTCTAGGCTTTAGCCCCTCCTAATCTGTAATGTTGCTGATGTGTCTTTGTTTTTCTGTATCCTGCCTATGGTTTTGCATATGTTGTTTTTGTGTGATATGTTGTAATTTTGTAAAGTTATTTGCTTTGTACAGAACTTTTGATTTGGTTTTAAGATTGGTGACATATTTGGCAAAAACTTTGTTTCCTCACAAGAACAAGATTTTTACTCTAGGTAAGGTATGCAGTTTCATTTAGCAAACAACACAGCATTCAAAATGTCCACAGCCATCATTTTTCACAGCGCATAAATGTACATAAGTCTACTTTCAAGGTGAGCCTGCATGAAAAATAGCAGGATAATGAAGGATGCATGATTGAAGCTGAATGGGATTCACCAATCTGTGTTTTTGTTACGTATACAGTGCATTTGAGTTCTAGTGTACCATTAAAAATGACAATTTTTCAGCAGCTTTTGTTCTATTTTCCTATTTACCATGCACCCTGTAAAGACAACGAGGTCACGTCTGCAGGCAATAATATCCAAACTCACATTACATTTTGTCACACAACTCTCTAACATATTTGCAGGTGTAAATATTTCTCTTTTAGAACGCCGTTGCTTACACACAAAAAAACGTGTTCGTTCATGCTCTCACCGTTATAGAGACAGGTTCTTCATCCCAACGCCAGGTGGCAGTGTAATAATTCCCTCATAAGTATCTCTACATTACTAGCAGAAGAAGCGCGTCTCTAGGATACAGAGGGAAGCGCTTCTGTCGGAATAGAAGCCTATGGTGAGTTCTCTCTGGTAAGAAGTATTTAATTGCGGAAAGTGAGCCTTTGCGTTTTCTGAAGAGACTTGGAATCGTGCACTGAATAGTGTTGTGATTAAGGTAACGTCGTTTGATACGCTGTCTAGTTCGGTGCAGTGATTTAGCTTGTTGATGCTAACGATGTAGCCTGAATCGAATTAGCCAAACTGTTTAGTAACATGATGGCTGCGCTAAAATAAACTATTTCACAAGTACGGTGACAGTAATTACAGGGGTCGCAACGCTTAACTGGACCGGACCTCCAATATAACCTATTTAGAGTTATATTCATATTCACAAGCACAAACTATAACTTTTCCTTTTTCGAACGGAACTAAGCACTTTTCATACTCAGTTCTATTTTTATTGACTCGATATTAACCACATATGCATCATATGTGTTTGACGGTTTGAGTGGGGTTAATGTGAGTTGGTTCCTGCGACGGTCCGCCTCCATGTTTGTTTACATCGCAGGTCACGTTTGATCCCGCGAATCTCTGCGAGACCTTGTCCCTGCTTGGAGGAACCGCTCGGGGATGTTGCTACATCTTGAATAAATCGTCTTGTGTGTGTTTTTAGTTCAGTTGTTTGTCTTTTTAAAGGGAACTCTGCGCACGGGTGTGCGACAGGTGCGTTAAAAAGAAAAACAACTTTAAAAAAAAGAATAAAGCTCCCGCACACTGTCCCAGTGTCTTAGTGGGCCAAATGCAAACCTATACGTTGTGTTGGTAAAATGCCTTTTCGTTTTTGCCTCCTTTTAAAAATTTTTTTTTTTTTAAATGTTGCACTAAATTGCCATTCTGTTGTGTCACTCATCTTTAAATTATCAAAGCATAAATAAAAAGGGTAAAGCATAGTATTTTGCAGTACAAATTTAATTTAATTAAATCATTTTTGATTTGTATTATTGAGGCCTGTTATTATTACTTATTTATTTGTTTATCTATTTATTTATTAATTTTTGTTAGGCCAAATCAAACCTTAATGGGAGAACGTTGCTCCACAGTTCCCCCTATGTGTAGGCCTTGAATATATAATTCCCCAGGACCAGTTTACAGTTGCAACCCTTGCCAAATGGCTTTTCCATTTCAGCCTGAGGATCTTCCACGGTTATAGGATGCCACCAGTGGAGTGTCTTCGCCTGAAACATGTCCTGCAGACTGTTAGTGCACTAGAGGCTGTCATCCTCCGCTGTTTTGGTCCTGAAGGAGGACAGGTCCTCTTCACCCGAGACACGGGACAGGCGATGCTGAGCCGCAGTGGGACACGCGTTATCACTGCACTCCGACTGGAGCACCCTCTGGCCAGGTAACACAGGGATTTGCTCTTTCACTATTGTGCTGTTTGTCAAGTGTTTGTGTATTTTGTTATGTATTTTACATTTTTTTTTGTAATTTTAGGGTGGTGGTGGACTGCGTGCAGAAACACAGCATGATAACAGGGGATGGATCCAAAGCTTTCATCCTCCTGCTGACATCATTACTGCGAGAGATTCATGGTGTGGCCTCCAAGGAACCTAATGTGTCTCGCACCTATAACTCCAGGGAATCAGCGGAGGCTTCCACCGCCAGGCGATTGACTGAGGAATTGCTTGCATTTGCATTGGAGAGGCTCTATGAGCTCATCACTGTCGGAGTGGTCCCTCATGGATGCCGTCTTTTGTGGCAGGATGTCACTGCCAAAAAAGAATCTGCTGCTCACTCAAACACTGACTGTATTCAAAAATTGCTGGCATCATTCTTTCACACTCGCTTGGGTCGCAGCCACTCTGACTTCATGGGTGACCTCATCTGCAAACTGCTCACTCACTGGAAGTTTCGAAATGATCTACCTTCCTTATCACTTCAGTTTATAAAGGACAACTTCCCTGCTTTGCATACACCTGTATCAGGCTTCCCTGTGAGCTGTTCACGTTTGATTGAGGGCCAAATCATCCATAGGGACTTTGCAACACGCTGCCTTCACAATGACCACCAGCTTGTTAAAGCTGTAGCTTTTACTGGATACCTGCAGCCAAAGTTACTAAATGCAGGGGACATTCTGGAGCTTGGGGCTGGAACGAAGGCAGAGAAAAATATTATGAAGTTTAGCGCCTGGGCAGAAAGGTCACTAGAGTGTGTTATTGCAAACTTAAAGAAATTAGGAGTTTCTGTACTCCTGTGTGCAGTAAAACAGTCTGATGCAGTCCTGGCTTTAGCCACACAGGCTGAGATGTGGGTTGTGGAATGCATCAGTGAAGATGAACTGTCTCTCTTCACTCACCTTAGCGGGGTCACACCTGTCTCAGACTGCTGGATGATTCAACCACAGCATGTTGCTACTCTGACTTTTGCCCGACCGATACTGCTGGGAGCTGATAGGTTTGAAAACACGTCTCTCTTTCTCTATCATATTCATGAGGAGCACAAACATCTTCCTTCCTAAGATCATTTATGATGTTGACAGAAAAAAAAAAAGGGGTTGTCCCGCATAAATGATTACGCCATGTCTAAATTACTGTCGGGGATCAAATTCAATCTCCATTCAAAAAAACGAGCATTTTAGATGTTGCTTGCTTGCTCATGAAAAAGGAAGAATTCTTTCATTTTATACATCTGCATTTTTATACAAGAACATCTTTGTCCTCCACAGGTTTGTGCATGTATCTTTCCACGACTCCACAGAAGAACCCCATAGTATCGTCATTTGTGGCCCAGGGGAGGGACTAACAGATCAGTATGCATGTGCATTTCAAGATGCTATTCGCATGCTACTTACAACGTGGGAGCCCATCAGAGCAACTACATCATCAGAGACACTACTGCAGTCCAGCGCTAGCACATCTTCACAAATGGACCCCTCATCTCCTGACCAGACGCATGTGTGGGAGCCAGGCTGCATCGTACCTGCTGGTGGGACATTTGAGTTTCTCTTACATCACTTGCTCCTACAACATGGCTGCACTCACTTGATTTCTAATCCCACAAACACAGGTGTCCCCGTTGTTTTCGAGCTCTTGGCAAAAGCTCTCCTGAGCATTCCCCAACAGATTTACTCCCACAGTCCGAGACGTTTCCTGCAGATTCAGACAATGGTCCTGAGTTCTGTTCAGAATCCCTCCCAACCTCTCAACTTTGTATACAAACATGTGCTTAACATACGTTCCACAAAACATCCTGATACGTGGGAAAGGCAACCAGAGAATGTTGAATCAAGTATGTATTGTTATGGAGAGGCTGACGTGGCATCACACCCAGGGTTTGAATCTGTCTCCTGTAAATACCAGCTACTTCTGGCTGTGCTGCAGTGTCTTACCACACTTCTCCGAGTGGACGCCATGATGCATACACACACTGGCTTACACACACAAAGAATCACAAGCATTTCCTCAGAGAACTCAGACAATGAAGAATGAGATTGTGTACATGTTCTCTCATCACATACTCAGGTGTCATTTTAACAGTTTAGAAAATACTTTGCACTTTACTGTAGACTATACATAGTATACTATACTATCACAGTACAGCAATTCTGCAATAATTGATCTATTGCAGATACAGTCAGTCTATAATATGACGTCTGTGTAAATACCTTTAAAAAAAAAAGCAGGATTTATGATTTTATACTGCATTGTGGTGCCAGTTTAAAAACATTGGTTGCATCTGAGTTGTCAATATCCATCAGGGTGTAGATTCTCAGTTTAGAGCCTCTTGAACGCACGCACGCACACACACACACACACACACACACACACACACAAAGGCAACAAGGTGAAGCTAGTTATAACTCCAGCTGCTTTAAAAAGAACAGAAGATATTTTTATATATCGATAAGATACTTAGTGTCAGATTATCAGTGCAAAATGTATCTTATAATTTTGCAGAATCAATACTGTAACACTTTAGAAAATATTGTGATATTTGATTTTTTTGTCCTATTGTCTACATATATTTTTCCTTCACTGCAATAAACCTATGACGTATTTATTTGCAATGAACGACCTCTGTATCTTGAGTTCTCATCATGGCTCCCTTTTGTCAACATTTGATCTCATTTTTCTCGCCTTATCCAGCACCCTGTTATATAAAAAAAAAGGAAGAACAAAATGGAGTCATGAATGTACACGCTCTTCTTTAGAATTTGTGTTATCTCTGTAAGGGAGTAGGAAGGGGAGTCTAACAGGGCAACAATCTGTCAACAGTCAAATCAGTCTACTTCCTTGTGCTGTTATCAGGCCAATGCTAATTTCATTCCTCTAGTTTTAGGGAAGTAGTGAGTCAAAAATGGTCTGACTTACAAATCAGCTAGTTCTGAAGCTAAAATGTTTCATGCATTAATTATGAGGAGATAACCCAGGGAAACAGTTTTTGCGAGTCCTGTTTATGCTTTAGATCAAACTATATGAGTCATATGTGATACTGCAAATGTCAGGAGAGGGAAATTTGTTAGGGTGGGGTTAGTTTCCGTTGCCTGTGCTCAAGAAAGAACAAACCATGTCCTTATTCTGACCCTTTCATGCCTTTTTGAATGTGTCAACTTTTTAGGAAATGATTTTTTTGCCATCTTCTCCACAGCCAGGCAAGAAGATAGAAGCTCCTCCCTCCTTATTGTGTGCTATGGAGAGCTGTGACCCATGGAGACAAGGTGACGCAAGTTAGCTTAGCATAATGAATGGGAGTGGGTGGGAAGTGTTAGCATACCTCATGAAGTCATCTCATGAACTTTTTGTCCCAATGAGTCTTTTCCTGTATTAATATGGCTATGGCTAAATTGCTTTTCATTGTTTCTGCCAATCACAATAAATTCTCTGGTCTAATCTTGCTTCCTACTCACTACCGTTCATTGCATTAAGCTAACTAGCATTCAGCTAATCTCTGTGAATCTCAGCTCCCGCAAGAGTAGAGGATCATGTAAAATAAATGTATTTCCCTGAAAGCCCCTTCCTTTATTTGTGGGCTTGCAGACAAAAGGCTAAATGAACAACAGATTTCTCAACTGACTTGTGTATTGTGTATGGTTGTGTGCCATATTGGAAACAAAAAACATCTGACTCAGTCAATACCTTTTTTTTTAATTTCACTTTAATTCGTGTCTTTGTGAAACATAGTGCATATGGTCTGAATCAATCCAATCTCTGTAAAATAAAAAGAACATTTAAAAATACACCATCACACCTCATATACCTTACAACCATCCATGTTTTATATGTACACACACACACACACACCCTCACACACATACATATATCTTACAAATAAAAAAGAAAAGACATTTACTGTCACAAAGTAAAGGCGTTTTTAGAGAGCAAGATAGAAAGGAACAAATGAAATGTACAGGGAAGGAACAACTGAACCACTCTAATACTAAGCTGGAAAAAAACACAGCTCAGCCTTTCACTGGCTACTCGTGACCACCGTTTGATTTCAGTGTTGCAAGAAAAGGGAATCAGAGAATTTCTTGGCTCCTGTTGTTTTGTGCTGCAGTGGTAGATTTGTTTTTGGTTGTGGTCCATCCTCTTCCCAGTAGGTGATTCCACAATAGAAATGTGATCAGCAAACAACAACATGATCTTTTTGTTTAGATCAGTTCACAAACACTTAATTTCAGTCAAATGATCACAAAATGACATATTTCTGTACTACATTTCCACTGAAGCACAGGTGACACCCATTCTATAGTTGGGCCTAATAACCACATTGCATCTATCTAGTCCAAGAATGAGGGCCTAAGTGTGTACAACTAAAAATGATGTAACAACCAGAAATGGCTGCACAAATCCTGGTTAATGGTATCCCCCTCTTATACAAGCAGTGTTTCCATTGGCAGTGGAGAGCCGTGGGACTTGAGGAATGACATCATGCAACAGAAACAAGGACAGGTGTGATGGTGAGTGTCACACCACCTCCCGTGACTTCCTGATGGCACAGCACAGAAGCATGCTAAAAATCATTCCAAACACCTGAAAGAGAGTGGGACATGTTTCATATTCATGTTGTGATGGTATTGGTCAGAAGCAGAAACCATGCAAAAAACCTACCATGACAACCCCGATGGTGATGCCCACTCCTCCGATGATGTGCAGCTTTGAGTCGAAGACCTCGTCAATGGCATCAGGACAGCTCTGGAACACATGGGACATGATTCCTTTTTTTTTTTTCTTTTTTAAAATGTCTTTTTATTGAAAAAATCAGATAGCATCAATAAATTGACAGCATGGTTACAAAAGATTTTTCTTTTTTTTTCTGACATGATTCTTTTCACTTTCTCTAAATCTAAACTGAACATAACTTGTGGTAGATGTGACAGGCCTCAGGCAGGCTAAACCATAGTTGCCATAGAAACACTGAAGAAATACATCTGTAAAGAGAGGACTGAGGAACTCCAGACAACTCAGACCATCATTATGTACTGTATTTGACATACAGTAATTGCAACAGCTCTCACGGAGCCGAAGCATGTCTGTCAGATCTTCTGCTCAGCGTCCAAGAGTGAACCATCATTTCTCTTGCGTTGTCCTACCTTGGTAATGAGCTCCTCAAGCGGCTCTCCTCGAGGACAAGTGTCTTTGGCGGCATCTGTAACAGTACCAGTTGGACCGCAGCAGTTCAGCTGTAAACAAAAAAAACAAAAACTTAAGGGAACAAAATGACTTCCAGATAAAAACATCTCAGATAGTCAAACAACTCTTTCTGAAGAACTGTTATCACCATTCGAGTTTACTTAAACAAAGTTTCTGGTATAAACGTTCCCTTCCACTGCTTCCTGAACTCGGCGCTGCCCTTTATAATTGGCTTAAAGGTAAATAAACAAGCCAGAGTGTTGAGTCAGAAGTTTCTCTTCTCTATCTGCTTATGTGTATTTCTGACAAGCCAATATCAAAGAAATATGTTAAATGACCTTGAACTCTTATCACATTACATCGTGATGGTACGACTCACTGAAATGCCCACAGAAAGTCAATGAGGTGCAGCATGGCTCTGGGTTATTGTTTTGTAGGTCAGGAAATGTTGTTTTAGGATTTTTCATAGACTTCTTGACAAAAAAATTCATTTGGTGTCAACATGGTAAAGGTCCCATTATGTTTAGGCACAAAAAAAAACACAATCTATGAAGGTCAGGAAAACATGGTTGGTAAAATTAATGACGTGTCATAAACAGGATCTGAAGACGTGTTTCCTGCTGCAAAGTCTGGTTCTAAGCCTGCTGTCTGACAGACTGTTGATTTTGAGGTTGGTATGGTGGACTTGTCAGTTGGGACTGATGTTATTGTTCATTGTTTCTCCTCAGTGTGTCCGTAGAGATTCCCCTGCCTAACATTTGGTGCGACCTAGTTCCTGTTTTATTTCAAATGGTACCTCCGTCTTCTCTGTCGTCTGCTTTATTTCCGGTGTTTCCCCTCCTATTTTCCATGCTCACTTGTGTCTTGTCTGTTCATCAGTCCTTGTAAACCACATCCCTGTTCCTAGTGATTCTAAACCTATCGGACCCTTCCCTGCCCTCCTTCTCCCCAGCTGTTTCCCGTTGTATCATTACAGTAGGTTGTATTTGAGTCCAATTGGCTGGTTTCTGGGCGGCACGGTGGTACAGTGGTTAGCACTGTCGCCTCACAGCAAGAAGGTTCTGGGTTGGAACCGTGGCTTGGGCGCAGGATCTTTCTGTGTGGCGTCTGCATGCTCTCCCTGTGCATGTTCTCTTTGGGTTCTCTCCGGGTTCTTCCCACAGATATGCAAATGGAGACGAGGCTGATTGATACTCTAAATTGAACGTAGGCGTGGCTGTGAGTGTGAATGGTTGTCTCTCTAAATGTGTTGGCCCTGCGATGGACTGGCGACACAGCCAGGGTGAACCCTGCCTCTCTTGTTGCTGTTAAATATGATTTCTTCAAGTCCTGCCTCAGTTGTCTGCATTTGGGTCCATCTATCACCCCCATAAATCTGACAGATAAGATTTCCTTGTGTTTAACATCAATAAATGGGAGACTTTCTTGATCTTTGTGTTCCGATCACTGAAAAGGATCTCAATCTTACATAACCAGACAGTACACCCATTTCAGCCTCTTTCCACTTATTTTCATAGTTTGTAACTGTCGCACTCAGCATTAATTGAAGCACTTTGCAAATCTTTGTATGTCTTCGATGTAATGCAGGAGCTTTGAGTCCACCGCAAATGCCTCTAAGGGATAATGGAGTACTCTTTACCTAATGCAGCGTGAAGGAGCTGTGGTCACTTCCTGTATTTTCTCTGAGATTACATTGATTTCAGCATAGCGGAGGCTAGTTGTTGTTTCCCCCGCTCCCAGTATCTATGCTAAGCTAGGCTAATCACCTGCCTGCTCAGTCTTCTCATTTTGCTCTCAGAGAAAACAATGTTGTATATAAACACGTTCTTGTATTTCCCTAAACCTCTACTGAATTTTACCCCTAAGATGATATTCTGACTCTGTCTAAAAAACTGATAACCACTTCCTGTTGAGTCACAAATGATGTCTCACCCCAGTTTGAATCACACGCAGCGTCTCTCTCAGACGCTCGTCACCTGTTGACTTAAAATTGGTGTAGGTCTGCATGTAGAACGTTGTGATGTCATTCACCACCTGCAGAGGGTGATAAAAAAAATTAATTCATTTTATTTGTTTTATTCACTTCTGACCCCATTTCCATCCCTGTAATTTATCATTCTGGTGCTTTTTCTTACATCATCTCTTTTGTTTCTGTGCAAACAAGCTTGTGAATTTGTTGAAAAGTGCGAACAAAAACCTCATCACACTTTTCAACTTACCTTGCTCTGGTTGGAAAATCCCCAGATTCCAGCAGCAATTTCAACAGCAAATATGATCAGCAGGAAGAAGAAAAACTACGCAAATAGAAGAGACACAATTCGAATCACTTGATGTGTGCCTTTCATGCCTGCTTGTGTGCATGTGTCTTTTACAAGCATGCATGAACAAATAAGGTCAACTAAGTGTAACTGAAAACAAATTTACGTAAACTCCGCCTCCTGAGAGATTTAGTACAGAAAGATTAGGGCCAAACGAGAGAGAGAGAGAGAGAGAGAGAGAGAGAGAGAGAGAGAGAGAGAGAGGGTGGGAGGGAGGGAGGGAGCACAGGAAAATCTAGAGGCTGTTCGCTGGCCTTGACACCCTTCAGTAGACACGGATCAAAGCAGGCGTCATAGTTTTCATTTGAGCAGTTCACAATAGCTGAAGTTAAAATAATAAGTTCAAGTGCTGTTGTGTGACATCAAGAACAAAACTGTACACAGAAACTAATGTTTTATAAAAGGGTACTGATTTCATAATAAGATCAAAACATAAGAGAGCCAGATGAATGATGAATAAGAGGTACGCACCAGTCCCAGCATGCAGGGAGACTCCTGGATGGCCCCACAACATCCAAGAAATCCCACCACCATCATCAGTGCTCCGGCCCCTATCAGGATATACACGCCTACAACAACATACATGTGTCACAGACATACACAAGCGCACATTATCTAAACCAGAGAGTGAGCGAAACATTAGTTATAGAACCAGCCTAAATGTATAAGCTTTGGGTAAAGAGATGGTGAAGAGATATAGTCGTGTGAGAGGAGGTTGTCTTTTCTCCTTTCAGAGTCAGAAACTAAGAAATAACTCACGCATACAATGCACAAGAATAATTTTAGTCACGCTTGGCCAGCTGACTGAGTATGTGATGAAATATCATGATGATCTATGCGTATATAACTATACATCACGTAAGCAGGGGTAAGGGTGGTTCCTGATTCCAGGCTTTATCTAAGAGGACAACCACCATCTGGAACTCCTGATTTACACAAATCTTCTCCCACCCCGAGATCTGAGAGCCACTAAACTCAAGATTAACAGCAGAGTCACAATCATTCAAAAGCTTCACAGCACATCTGAGAAGGAATTTATGAATCTAAATAAAATTAAATACAACCATAATTAACCTCTAAAGATGTTTTAAACAATATTTCTCCATCTTACCTGTGTAAAACACATAGGGAGAGTCTGATCCTTCAAACAGGCCTTTGGTCTTGGGGTCTAATCGTAACCAAAGACCGATGGCAAACACAGCGGTGCCTGCAAGCTGAAACACAAGCACATATAGAATTTCACATCCTTCCTGGTACCAGTTCTGATATCTGAACTTGTATACTGAGCACTGATGTGAAACAAGTGTGTCAAAAAGATATTTATTGGTCAGATTTGGCTGAAAAAATTAACAAATACAGTGTTTCCACCGAATGGAGCCATTGGACTTTGTTTTAACAACTATTTCAACAATCGTCCTTCAAACTTCAGCCTTGACACTGCACACAGGCTCTGATTTAGTGGTGGAATTTTCCAGTGTAAAATGCCACCACATTGCTGACATTTAGCCAGCTCTGTCTGATGTATCGTATTAATCCATTCCTCTTCTTCACATCTTTAAAACTGCTGCTGTTAGCGGCAGCGGAGGCTAAATTCTATGCAGGTTTAGGTGAGTGTTTTATAGCAGCAAAGAAAGATTGATGTCCTGTATGTAATATAAGTAAGAGATAATGAAGCTAACGGGGGAAAAGCAGCATCTTGTTTCAGGGCTACTAAGCCTGTGATATCTGATACATTTACGTACTTGCAGATACTGATCCAGCATTTTTACCCCTATCACAAACATTTCTGATACTGTTATCAGAACTGCTCGGGTATACGGTTGCAGCACAAGTCTAACGTGAAGCATCGAAAGCCGGCCTTGAAATTTAAGACAGGAAGATGACATTTCATAACACTTGTTGTCGCCATGCCTGTAATTTAGTAGCAATGTTCACTCCTGCACTACTTCCACCATGCAGGCGTTTCGAGAGTTTAATGCTTTGATGCAACAGGGTTCAAATCCTATTCTTCACTTAAAGAGCTCGTACATCTGCCGAGGCAACCTCGGAAGAACATATTTGATATATTAAACAGATCACCTGCAAAATACAACGGCTTCTTCCTTTGTCCATTCAACAACCCTCCAGCAAGTTTCAGCTTTGAAAATCAACCTCATAACCGCACATTACGACCATAGACACCATTACCACTTTAGCAGAGGTAATGACATTTCAACTGTCAAGTCTCGTGTAACAGGTAAACCTCTGTTGACATTTTGTTGAATGTGTACAGTTGCGTGCGTGTTTATGTGACAGCCTATCAGGGAAAGGCAGTAACCTTGTGTTCATTCCACTGTAGCATTGTGTGTATATTTGTTCAGATTTCTGAATAAAACGCCAAACAAACCCCAAACCTGCAATACTGGTTGAATCTTCCTCCCACACACACACACACGCACACACACGCGCGCGAGCGCGCGCGCACACACACACACACACACACACACACACACACGCACACACACACACACACACAAAACGGGAAGTACAAAGTAGACTTACCCAGAAGAAGAAGTTGAAGATAAACATGAGATATTTCACACATTTGATTCCTCCGGCCACAGCCATGCTGATTTATGAACACAGTTTCTCTGCTACCTTCACTAACTTCTTCCCAGGACGACACAACGGCTTATCAAGAACAGAAAAAGGTGCAGCCAAGGGAAAGCGTTTAAATAACACGCCTACAGTCACCTGACCACACAGTTTGGGAGTGGCAGAGAGGTTTAACTGATCTCCATTCTTTGAATGTTATGAATAGATATCAATCTTCTCTACTTACTTTTCTTCCATGTCTGTGCTTGTGCAGTACGTCTCTGCAACTGCTACATGTGTGCAGCATACGCGTGCATAAAATGCTGCATTTATGTAACAGGCTCTGACTCTAAAATGGATGAGTGTTGATGTAGTCACCGTCAGTGCTGCAGCACGCCCGTGGACTCTGGGCCTTCAGTTGAACCACATGTGCTCATAAACACTCTCACATAAAGATTTTTTTTTCCAGATAAAGCCACAGCCCTGTCACGCCGAAGTTTAACCTATCAAACACAATTTTTTCCCCCAAAAAACACAAAGGTGGCACATAAATATGGCATTGTGACATCATTAAAGTATCTCTGTTATTTTTTTACAAATACATGCAACAAGAAAATGACATCATTTATTTTTTTTTTAGGTCATTAAATGGCTGACAACAGTCTGGGTCTGGACCCGTAACCAATAAACTATTGAACTGTATTACATTTACATGGTGTGTTTGTATTTTACAACAGTGGCATAGCATCCAGGGGAGCTCACACACCACTTGCATGCGTTCTAAATCACGCTACGTGATGCTACTAGGCCGTCAACTCTGTGTATTTCAGGCGGTAAACACTGTGACTGGAGGAGACATCGAGGGAAACGACACACATGGTTGAACTGAGTTGTTTAAGGTGATCAGTCGGAAAAACTTACTTTCATGGGGTTCTGTCTAAGAAAAGTAAAGCACACAATAAACACAGCTTTTAGTCAAGAATGGACGAGAACTACTCAGCTACCTCCGTACGGCAATCGATTCATTATGACACAAGCAGAACATCCTGACATCCCAGACAGACTGGACCGCTTTGAAACTTTTCTTTGAATTGAATACCATTCACTTACATCATATAGTTGTTGTGTAAGTAAACCTGTATCTTTTAAATTTATTGCCATGGACATGAAACAGCAACAAATAGCATAACTACGGCTGAATTTAATGCTCAGCCACCTCTTTTATCTCATTTTCATTCTTTTCCCTCGCTTCTGCCTTCTTTACTCCAGCGAGTGTTCGCCCAACACCTGAAAAATCAACAAAATAAATCCAAATACAGATCGTCACTATCACCTATTCTGTGGATTCACGTTACCTCATCAACTCAATGTGAATTTTGCCATTTTACCTCACACACTTTGTGCAAAACCCTGTCCATCCTCCAATGATTTGGGTAGATTCTATTTGTTCTAGTAACATACTGATATGTACTATTATGTAGCAGTGTTCTTGTAATCCCCACGACCCTGCACAGGTATTAATAATGGATGGACATCTTAGGAGTATTTTAAGCGGGAGGGTTTTGTTCCCAGAATGTTCTTCTTAGTGCAAGAATGACATTCTTTAAAAGTGTTTAGTAGTAATCTTCTAGGAATATTAGAAAACGAAAGCATTTTAATCATTTTGTTATATTTATTTTTCACTGTATTTGAAGCGTTTGCTGAGCAGTGAGTAGGAGAGAGAAGGGAATCCTGCTCAGAGGAGGGCGTGTTGTAAATGGCCAAGCCAGTCAGGAATAGAAGTGTATCCATGGGGTAGGAACGACTTGGTTAAGGTGTAACATCCTGATCTGTAATCAGATCAGAATGGCTTCAAATTTGGCACAAGCGATATCCAGTGTGACTCCAGGATGAAATGAAAAGATCTTGATGGTCACTGTCGACTGTGTATATGCCTGATATTCCTAAACCCAGTATCTAACTGCCATATAGCATTTATGGCTAACAGTACCTGAAAGTCCTGGTAATCTTTTCCAGAAAAAGTTTAGATTGATTGATTAGCTTAAAGACTGTTTAAAAGATGTCAATCATTTTAAATCCTAAATAGAACACAACGTTTTAACTGTGATATTCTGAGGGTGTTTTATAACCCTTAAAAAAAAAAAGTTCTGCCTTATTAAAAACCTTGTCCAGGAACATTTGAAAGATTTAAACATGTTGTAAATGTTCTCTCAGTGTACAAATGTTCTTCCTACGAACTAGGCTACTGTTAGCCAGTGTTGTGGGAATGTTCCCTGATGTCTGAAGAAATGTTTGTCCTCCCATCTATATATAGCTACAAGAACTGGAAACACACACACGCAAACCCACTCGCGCACACACGCAAACCCACTCGCGCACACACGCACACCCACACACAACCATATACACGAACACACCCCGCAGGCTTACGCAAATAGCCTATATGGGATATCATTAACAGTTAGCTAGCTGTTGCTTGACATGAACAACTCTTTGAATCACGTGATCGAGCAGAGGTATTCATCATAATGATAGACCCATGAAAGATCCCCCCCCCCCCCCTCCTGTACCGTTATTAAAATGCCGTGCGCGCAAACTCCAGCGTATAGCGGTGGAAGTGGGTCACTTGGCCATCGGGGATTAAGCAGCTCGGTCAGAGTCCCACACGCGCGGGGACATCCGCCGCGTTTGTGTCCCGGCTGGTGACGGCGCCAACAACCTTTCGAGAAAAATACAGCTGAGATACGGAACCGAGGCAGACAGCGAGCGGTTACCATTCTTCATGTGGGACATTTTACAGGGCAAATCCACGATAGTAACCTGCTAATGCGCATGCACGCAAAGCTCACGCACGGTCACACGCACAGACAGGATGTGATATCTGTTCCCTGAACACAGACAACGGTGGTCTCGCTTCAAACTCACCCAGAATACCAGGTTGAAGGCAAACATCAGGTACTTGATGCACATCTCTCCCCCCGAGAGCGCAGCCATGGCGGTGCCTGTGTGGTAGATCTCACTTCTGCTGCCGGAGGACAAGAGCAGAGGAGCCTTCAACTAACTGTGTGTGTGTGTGTGTGTGTGTGTGTGTGTGTGTGTGTGTGTGTGTGTGTGTGTGTGTGTGTGTGTGTAGAAGGAGGTTAGTGCGGACGCGCTGATACGGAGACGCGTCGTGCTGTGTGCGCCTGTAGTGGTCCGCCCCCACGGATAACGGACTGACACGCAAAGCCCATTTCACTCTTTCTTTCTTTCTTTCTTTCTTTCTTTCTTCTTTCTTTACTTTTTACTCTGAATTTTATATTTTGTATTTTAATGATGCTATTTTACGACTGTTCTCATAAAGGTTTCTCTATTTTACATATTCTAGCATGATGATAAATTCCTATAGTATCACCATGATTTTCGTCACACAGTCTTGGAAGAGCAAATGTCACGATTGAACTTTTGTAATTTTTTTTATATGATGCATTACGATTTATTCATTTAATTTTTTTTCTACTTGCGTAGTTTGTGTTGTTTCCAGTCAGTTCCTCAGCAAAGTGGGAGCAAGTTCCTGCAGCACCGTGGGGCAGTGCGATGACGTAATTACCCCAGAATAAGAAAAGCGCGTTCACGGATTGATGTTGTACATGAATGAACACGGTGCACGAGCATGCGTGCACACTCATAAATCAAGCTTCTATTGTTCAAAGCACCAGTTTGACACTTAAGTACAGGCCAAGTGTTTATGTGGCTTCTGCAGCGAAACATCATACAGAATGGTACATCTGAAAAAAGTTGATTTGTCTCAGACAAAACTGATTTTGTTTAATGTCCTATTAAAAGAATATTGAGGCATGTTAACTTTGCTTGCACTCTGTACTTTATTAATATTATTATCAATCATTATAAAAGATGTATTATTATTATCATTATTATTAACTTGTGACACATCTCCCTAGAGTAACCTACTCTGAATAATCAGAATCAGCATAACACTGGATATTGAATTACTGTCATACTGTTTAACAAATAATTATACTGAAGTAAATAATCTTGTTGAAATACAAATCATGATGTATTATGCTGTTTGTTTATGTACAGTTCAGTACAGAACTTCAGTATTTAGCTCACTGTGTTTGATTTCTCCTGAGCTGGTTTTAATGGTCCACATGTGGTTCAAAGGGTCTGCCAGGACTTGCTTAGAGAACCCTTGTTTAGGGTCTAAGCCCCAGGAGGGGTTAAAGACGTGCAAGTAAGTAAAGAGCTGATAAGACCTCTCATGGTTGGGAGGTATGACAGGGATCACGGGGGGTCAAAGGTCACCACCTACCTGCCATGTTGTGTTTTCATATATATTTTGACACACACAATACATCTAATTATCTCCATGGCAAGTTACTGTTCATCAGATTGTAACACTGATGTGTTTAGACACTTGCCTCCTCTGTCTTTGCAACTGAGACTGATGAATGTTCTTATTCGTTGTGTCTGTGCGTGTGCTTATGTATGTGTGTGTGTGTGTGTGTGTTTACATTTGTGTAATTGTGGCGCTGATGAGTCATATGTTTTTGCATGTGGCAAGACTAAGGAGCTGTTATTGCATGAGCTATCTACAGCCAGTGTGTTTTTCAGAGAAACTGTTTGGGTTGGCACTGATACAGGTTCATACGGGCAGACTAATCACTCAGCCAGGCGATCAGTGGGCACATCCTGGTATTGTCTTGCTGAGAGTGTTTGATGGTGTCAATCTGCAGGCACTAAGCTGTGGACAGATATTTGGTACTTCTTGACATAAGCTGGTAAGGGGAGGGGTTTAAAGAGAACTGGGTGGGAGGACTTCCTTTGCTATAAAACAGAACTTTAAGTACCGTTGAGGGTCTGTGGGTGACTTTTACGTCAGCCTGCGTTTGACCACCACACTGTACCAACATGTGAGGTCCGAAAACATCTGGATTCTTTATTTGTTGCAGCTTTGTGGATCATCTGAGTTTTGAGCCATGGAGGTATGACTATTTAGAGTTGGAAGAAGGAGCTTATATTACACTTTCATGAGATACGGTCGTGGAAATGATAATTAATTGATGATCGCAGAGGAATGCATCGATTGTGTGTGCGTTTGTGTGTGTATCTGTGCCTGTGTGTATGTGTGTGTGTGTGTGTGTGTGTGTGTGTGTGTGTATATATTTCAGATTTATGCAGGGAGATATTTGAGCAAAATTTGGATTCTGCTGCATCTGACAGGTGAGTGTCAAGTGATGGCTGGATAATTTTTGAACTAAGTGACTGTTGTTCTTACTTACTATAAGATTGTCAATCGCTCAGGCTCACCTAGGAATTAAAGTTACTGGAGGTACATAATAGATGTTAGGAGCAAGTAGTTAGAGTATAGCCTTGCTTCCTGTCCCTAAGACTAAATTGCAGAATGAGAAAATCCTATAACATTCAAGAACAGGCTTGTGCACGTGTCATGTATAAGACCCAATGCTCCGTAGGTTGGTAACATGCAAGGTGTGTGTGTGTGTGTGTGTGTGTGTGTGTGTGTGTGTGTGTGTGTGTGTGTGTGTGTGTCCAGTTTGTGTAGCAGGTAGCCATACAGGGAGATGCAGTCTTTTCGGACGACACCACGTCCACACATTTGATGGGGTTTTGTACGAGTTTCCAGGAGACTGCAGCTACCTGCTGGCTGGGGACTGCAAATATCATTCCTTCACACTGCTGGGTGAGTCACACTCAAACAATTCGTAAAGGAAACACTCACTGATTTGTACTCTATTTAATACTTCAAATGCACTCCAAAACTCATTTGTGCTTCCCTCATTTATAATTTAAAATATCATTGCTTGAAGCTGAAGAGGTTGTGCAATAGCTACAAGATCTTTTATCGGTTATGCGCAATTTGCAATATGTTGAATTTGTGTTCATTTGCTGTGGCCTCTTTGCATGTTTTCATTGTGATTCATTGTGTTCTCATACAGTCAATCCATACATGTTCCTATATCCAATTCTCATTAGCATGATATCTCAGGAAAACCGTAAAGGAATATGATGTGGTATTTGTAGTCCATAATAGTGGAAGTACTTTTTTGTGTGCAGCATCCAAATTCCTCCTTGAGGACAATAATTCTGTTCTAGTTTGTTCTTTCGCATTGCAAGTTGGTAAAAATTGTGTGGTTTTGGATCTGCAGGTGATTTGGTCAGCGGCAAAAGAACTGGAGTCACTCTTTTTCTGGGGGAAGTCTTTGAGCTGCACCTGTCTGTAGATGGCCACCTCTCACAAGGAGAAAAACTGTAACTGAATGTTGTTTCCATGGAAAAATCATGAAATGTGGTTTTATGATTGGAAAAGCACACTTAATGTTTTCTTCTCCTTTTGTTTAGACTGTCTCTTCCCTATGCATCCCATGGTGTGTTTGCTGGGTTGGAACTGGGGTTCTATAAACTCTGGAGTGAGGAATTTGGCTTCACTGTCACCATTGATAATGCAGCTAACATTGCTCTGATGCTGACCAAAAAACAGGCCAACACCACCTGTGGTCTCTGTGGCAACTTCAATTCTTTGACAACTGATGAATACACAGCTCAAGAAGGTATGTCAGATTGAGTCAAAAGCCTGCATGTGAACGTTTAGAAGTGAAACAAGGGAGAGTTCCCTATTACCGGAATTTAGGAAATGATTGAAGTCACCAGCACTGAGAAACAGGAAGAGTAGCAAGCCAGTACAGGAAAAGATAACAAGTTCTAGGTAAGCAAAAGATAGGGCAGTGGTAGGATGAGATTAAGGAGTAATCTCTCAGTGTGTTTGTTTGTGTTTGATTCCAGGATTCCTTACAGACGATAGTTATGATTTTGCAAATTCGTGGGCTGTGAGGGGGGCTGATCAAATATGCCGTCGTGTCTCAAATCCCAGCCGATCCTGCAACAGAACAAAAGAAACACCAGAGGTGAGACACGCACACACGAGCACACGCACACATTACGTGAATTACATCTAACATTCAACGTAAATATTTAAGCATCAAAGAATCAAACTGGCTGCGCATTGAGAGGATTTAATTTTAACTGTGCAGATCAAATATACCCACTTGTTTGTTTTTTCTCAAAAATCACGATTATGCTAATTTTTGAATGTATATTTCAACACTGATATACCAAAAATATTCTAATCAAATACCCACAACCAGACTACATTTAAAGATACTCAGTTTTAGGAACAAGCTGACACTAAACTTGATTTTTAGTTCATCTCTTTTTGTATTGATCTGCATATGTCTCTGTTTCTCAACAGATTCTGTCCAGCTGTAGCGTGTTACAGACATCCGGTGCGTTCCTGCACTGTGCCCATGCCGTTGCTCCTGAGGCATTTCTGTGGCTGTGTCAGGAGGAGGCTTGCCACTGTGACCATGGCAAGTCCGAAGATTGTTACTGTCCAATCCTGCTGGAGTACGCAAGAACATGTCAGGCCCATGGGGTCCTTTTACACGGCTGGCAGGAGGAGAGTCAGTGCTGTAAGTTTGTCTATGAAATAGTCATAGCAGGATATGAAGTTGCATTGATAATAATCCTAACGTGTGTGTCCAGTCCCCAGATGTCCAATTGGGATGCTGTACAGTGAATGCACCAAGTCCTGCTCTACGACTTGCCACAGTCTCAACATCCAGGAGGTCTGCAAGGAGGAGTGTGTGGATGGCTGCACATGCCCTGGTAAACTCCCACTCATCCACCTTATTTTACCCATCTGTTTCTATATATTGAAACCTCATGTGTATGTGTGTGTGTGTGTGTTTTAGTGGGTAAAGTTTTGGATGGTGATCGCTGTGTGGAGGTATCTCAATGTTCCTGTGCGCACATGGGACGACATTTCCCTCCAGGATCCTCCATCTCTCAGGACTGCAACACCTGGTGACTGACAAGCAAAGGGGTGGAGTACGCTGCACAATGCTACATTGCTAAATGTTCTTTTTTTCTCTTCTCTGCAGTGTGTGTCGTCAGGGTTCCTGGGAATGTACTAATGAAGGCTGCCCCGGTGAGAGAGAGGCCACAATCAGACAGACTCAACTCAAATTAAAAGGGTTGCTTTTGTGTGACGACCTTTGTTTGTGCTGCAGGTGAGTGTCTGGTGGTGGGCCAGTCTCACTTCAAGACTTTTGACAACAAGTTCTTCACCTTCACTGGACTTTGTCAGTATCTACTGGCAAGTGATTGCACAAATAAAGAGTTCTCGGTCATTATTGAGAATGTTCAGGTAATGAGAAGGCTTTAACTCTTCTGTCCCTCCCATACTGGCTGGTCGTTATTTTAACTGTCGGTTGGTAAAATGTTTCAGTGCGCAGACGATCAGGATGCTGTGTGCACACGCTCAGTGACACTCAGCCTTCCCGCTCTGGAGGACATGACAGTGAAGCTGAAGCATGGAGGGGTGGTCTCTGTCAACGGCATGGACATCCAGACCCCAATGCATCATGGTAGGTAATTTTGATGGAGTGGATCTCCATTTAGTTTCTCTCTTATATACAGGACTATACTTTCAATAAGTAATTCGAGTAGTATCAACACTTCACACACAAGCTTATACCACAACCAGTCTATTAAAAAAAACGTTTTTTGATTGAAATTTTTAAAATCTGTGGAATTTACTATCGATACAACATTGGTACATATTGGAACAACTATCAAATCAAGTTAAAAGTACATTTGAATGGTCTTGTTTGTCATGTGTGAACTTGTTCAGGTCACCTGCATATCCTGAGATCTGTCCAGTCGTCCGTGTTTGTCAAGTTTGAAAAAGACTTTCGTCTTGACTGGGATGGGAGGGGACGAGTGCTGTTGAAGGTGGAATAATGGATTATTTTTGGGTTTAATGCATCTTTTGTGAATAGCTTGGCAACTTTTTAAATTTTTCCTCCTCCTCCTTAGCTGGGACCACAATGGGCAGGACAGACATGTGGTCTATGTGGTAACTACAACAGTAACCAAGGTGATGATTTCTTGACCAGTTCTGGACTGGTTGAAGTGGGTCCTCAGGCATTCGGCCAGTCCTGGGCAATTAATGGAGACTGCATAACCAGTAACAAACACAAGACTGACCCATGTTCTGTTAATCCTAAGAGAGGTAACCACCTAGACAGACATGCTGCATACAAATATCACCACATGAATACCCACCAACGTTCAATCTACCCCTTTATAGTGGGTTTCGCAGAAGAGGGGTGTTCAGTGATGATATCGGAGGTGTTCAGCCCATGCCACTTCCTGGTGAACCCGGCTCCCTTCCTGCGGTTCTGTCGTTATGATGTTTGTGCATGTGTGGATGGCGAGAAGTGTCTCTGTTCTGCTCTGGCGTCCTATGCTGCTACCTGTGCTGCCAGAGGCGTGCTGCTCAACTGGAGGTCTCCGTCACTCTGCGGTGAATCTCACACTGTTACCAGAACAGCTGATCATTCAAACACACTTGTATTTCTTCAGTTTTTTTAGGCAGTTGTCTTGTAGAGAGCCAAAGTCTAAATTTTAGGAAACTAGAGCATCTATAATTCTTCTAATTTAAGTGTTTTTAACAGGTGAAAAGCACAAAGTGAAGGTTAACTTTCTGTGTTCTGATGTCAGAGATGGAGTGCACCGGTGGACAGGTGTATGAGGCCTGTGGGAGTGTGTGTGAGCGGACGTGCCGCTCTCTCTCTGGAACTGAGGCCGGCTGCAAAGGCGAGAGGGTGTGTGAAGAGGGCTGCTTTTGCTCCACTGGCAAGTACCTGAGCGAATCTGGAGAGTGTGTGACAGCTGACCTGTGCACCTGCCTGCACGACGGACAGCTCTACCAGCCTAATGATGTCTACGCTGATCAAAACAGCATTTGGTCAGTCTCTATTCATGCACATCAAGAAACCTACTGGCTATAATCTGTCACTGATGCAGCTTCATGTTTTTGTGTGTGTTTTTAGCTACTGTGAGAATGGCTCCATGCGTTGTAGCTCACAAGAAAGGAGCCCATCACTGTCTGATCTCTTCTATGACGATAACCTGGCACCATCCAGAGGTAATAATGCAGTGACTAGAGTTCCTACACCTTTCTGGTTTTACCTCCTCCAAGAAGGTTAGATGATCACCAACGATCATGTCTTTGTTAGAAGGCATGAGCAAAAACTATTAGATGGATCTTGGTGAAGATGAATGATTATCGATACTCTCAATATTTAGCTCATTTTGTTCACTTTTAGCAAATTTTACGCACATTTAAAACACAGATTAGGAAGAACAGTTTTACGTTTCACACAAAATATAAAGTGAACATCTTGCCAAAGATTTTGCATTCTTAAAAAGCAAACAACCAACTACCTCCACTCAAAGATATATTTGTCTTTCTGCGTGCAGAGCGGCGCTCAGTCCAGTGCTCCCCTCCTCTCATTAGAGCAGAATGTAATGCTGGGGAGAAAGGCCTGGAGTGTGCTAGAGTCTGCGAGAACCTGGATCTTCCCTGTATCAGTCTTGCCTGCATCCCCGGCTGCCTTTGTCCGCCTGGCACAGTAGGTGCTGTTTTGTCTGGGTGTGAGGGGCGGTGGGAGAGCAACATGCTGATTGATTAGCTGATTGATTACAGGTACGCCACCTCAGAGACTGCATCGCACCGGAACAGTGTCCTTGTTACCATAACAAAAAGCCTTATACATCAGGCCAGAGCATATCTGTGGACTGCAACACCTGGTAAACAGATTGTTTCCATACAGTACATGAATCATCATAAAGGGGAAATCCTGCACTGTTTTTGCTTACCATGCTTTCTCTTTAACAGTGTGTGTGAAAACAGAAAGTGGCGCTGCACAGAGAAGGCCTGCGATGGTGTGTGTCGCACGGTGGGGGAGGGGCATTACATCACTTTTGATGGCCTGAAGTACTCCTTCCCTGGCTTCTGCCAGTATGTCCTGGTCCAGGTATGAGACAGAGATTCAGAATAGAAAAACAATACTGAAATAATAAATACTTAATTCCTTGTTCTTTTTTTATCCCCCCCCCCCCCACACACACACACACACACCATTAATTAATAGGATATGTGCAATGGTGAGGATGGTTCGTTCCGTGTGCTTGTGGAAAATGAGGCCTGTGGAACTGTGGGACATCGCTGTTCAAAAGCTGTCATGGTCTTCTACCAGGGAGGGTTAATAATAATGCAAGATGGAGAGGTAACACAACCAAATGCATGCATGTCCATATTAACTACCATATACATGCTAACCCTTTGCATTATACGATACATAATGCATACTAATAATTGTGTGCAGGAGTGTACCAAATGATTCAGAACTGCAATTTGTGCATTTCATTAGACACTATTAAAAGTTGATGCATCAATATATATTTTACCATTTACATTTTTATATTTATATTATATATTTTACCATTTTCATATCACCATTATATATTTCATGTCTATTTGCTTTTATAAAACCACCTGTCTGGATTTGAAATTAATGACTTCAGATTAGGCAACGTAGTGGTGCAGTGGTTAGCACTGTCGCCTCACAGCAAGAAGGTTCTGGGTTTGAGTCCCGGCCCGGGCACAGGATCTTTCTGTGTGGAGTCTCCATGTTCTCCCTGTTCCTGTGTGGGTTCTCTCTGGTACTCCAGCTTCCTCCCACAGTCCAAAGACATCAAGAGGGGACGAGGCTGATTGATACTCTAAATTGGCCGTAGGTGTGGCTATGAGTGTGAATGGTTGTCTGTCTATATGTGTTGGCCCTGTGATGGAATGGGGACTTGTCCAGGGTGAACCCCACCTCTCGCCCAAAAGCCGCTGGGATAGGCTCCAGCCCCACCCCCCGCCCTTAACAGGATCAGCAGAAGAAATGGCTGGATGGATGGACAACAGGCACTGTTGAGAATCACACGTATATCTGATGGTCTTTCGTTACGGCAGGTGAGAATGAAGAAGCCAGTGCCACAGACCTCACAGGTCGAGATTGTCAGATCGGGTCAGTTCTACATGCTGCTGCTGGGGAAACACATTTCTCTAAGTTGGGACAAGGGAACCCAGCTCCTGGTCCACATCTCAGCCTCATACAGGGTACTAATTCATTATAAATGCATTATAATATGCTGATGGAGCCTGTTTTGTTTCAGTCCCATTGCTTTATGTTAACATGTTGGTTTGTATGCAGGGCCGGGTTTGTGGTCTGTGTGGTAACTTTGATGGGAACATTAACAACGACCTCATGAGCAGTAACAACCAACTGGAGGTTGACGCCTACCACTTTGGGAACTCCTGGAAGGTGGCTCCCAGCTGTGCTGATGTAACAGAGGTACAGTCTTAGACTGACAGCCCACTTCTATCATATTGTTTTTATTTGTCAAAAAAGTTCGCAGTTTTCTCTGGAACTGCTTTCTACAAAGATGTAGCTCCTTATATTTTTTACCGATTGGTGCAAAAACACGGTAGAAGAAGTACATTACATAGAGACTGACACGCTTGCACTGCACTGTATATATGCTTGTGCCTATAGCTGCCTACCCCCTGCAACAATAATATTCTCAAACTGGTAACAGTGGAACAGTCGTGCCATGTGCTCTCAGGTCCCATCTTTAAAGAATGCAACATCCGGGTGAGTATAATTATTCACACTGCGGATATCCCACAATGTCAGAGGCGTCATTTTGGATTTAATCGAAGGCATTCATGTTCTCCCACTGGTGTCTTTAGGTGGATAGTGAGCCATATGTGGAAATGTGTGTGGAGGCAGCATGTTCCTGTCCATCAGTGGGCGACTGTGCATGTTTTTGTGATGTCATCGCAGCCTACGCACAGGCCTGTTCAGAAAAGGGTTTATACGTTAACTGGAGATCCAATGAGCTTTGCCGTGAGTATAATGAATGTCTCAGTGAAATAAAGCTTGTTTTCATGTGTGGCCTTTCATATAGACATACTGCCATTAGTAACAAGGGTTAATGCAAATTTACCATGAATTCCTAATGTCTCTCACTCAAGATTTTATATATTGTTTGTTTGATGACCTGAAATTCTCCTAATGGTACTCATTAGGAAACCCAGTTTCCTAAAACATTTCTGTGTAACTATGATCAAATGCAGGAGCCAAGCTCGGTGAAGTAGCTAACTTGAACGTTTTGTTTCAACAGCCATGAGTTGCGAGGCACTGAATCAAAAAACCCCTGGCACAAGGGAGGAGTTATGCCAGTGGAGGTATAATGCTTGTGGTCCTGCCTGTCCCATCACCTGCCAGCACCCAGATCCCCTCCACTGTTCCCTCCAATGTGTGGAAGGCTGTCATGCTGACTGTCCCCCAGGTACCAACAGAATTTGCTTCATACATACAGTATCGAAATACAATGTAGATTTGATTGCATGAATTTAACTGTCACCCTTGTCTGTCACAGGCCAGTTGTTGGATGAAGTGGCCATGCGTTGTGTCGATCCCTCTCAGTGTCAGGTGTGCATCCATGAGGGTGAGAGAATCTCCCATGGCAACAAAGTCATTCTTAACCGCAACGACCGTGAGCACTGCAAGATATGGTAATACTAGCTACGCGCACTATTTTTTCATTTAGTAAAAAGTCAAAAATTAGGGTTTTGCAATTTGGTTCTTACAAATGTGTTTGTTTTTGAAGTCACTGTGACAACAACATCTTGAGTTGTGAAGACTGCACTTCGTTGACCACATTCACGACTCCCACACCAACTTCTTCCGCCCCCTTCACAACCCTGCCTTTCACTACCCTGATGCCAGAGGACACGTGTGACCGGGCCATGGATCTTGCTTTCCTATTGGATGGTTCAGCAGCTCTTAGCAGTGATGAATTTCAGAAAACCAAAGACTTTATACTTGGAGTGGTTGAACGATTCCGCATGGGCTCGGCTCACACTCGAGCCACAGTGCTTCTTTACCACTCTGGAGTCAAAACATATGACCTGCAGGTAGAAAAACCTATAATATGGGATATATACTGTATAAGGGACTTTCCTAACTCCATAAAACAGAATGTTACAGTAAATGTGTATTTTCCTTATTATTCTGTTTGCATGTAGGTTCAGAAGTGGCTGTTTAAGAGGACTGTGCATGACCTGCATTATGTAGGAGGTGATGCAGCTTTCTTGGATCAGGCTGTCAAGTATCTGGCTTTCAACATTTACGACAAGAACAAACGTGAGCATGCTGGCCGTGTTGCCATCATCTTGACTGCTAGTTCCAACCCTCGCTCTGTGCGTGCACTTATCAAGATGCTCCACAAGAAAGTCATCACCACACTGACGGTAGCACTTGGTCCAGGAGTAAACATGGGGCAGATAAATGAAATTGTCAAGGCTAACCCAGATAACAGGGTCTATGTGCTCAGCAGCCCAGAGGAGCTGCCTGATCGTATGTTGGAACTGACAGATTACCTCTGTACACTGGGGCTGGATCCTGAGGTGCCCAGCCCCACAAAGCCCCCCTCAAGAGCTCCCACTTCAGCCTCACCCACTGGCTTGCCTACACTCACCACTTTACCATCTTCTCCCTCTCCAACCAAAGATGTGACATTCATCATTGAAGGCTCCGAGTCAGTCGGGGTGAGCAATTTTAACAAGTCTCTCATGTTCCTGGAAAAAGTGATTTCAAAGCTAACAGAAAAGGAGGAGGTCATTCGCGTCACTGTGATCCAATACTCAGTAGTGGTGACTGTGGAGATCCATCGATGGGAGCTGACAAAAAGGAACACCCTGCTGCTACTGAAACAACTGAGGGAGATTCGTTGGAGGGGCGGAAATAAGACCAACACAGGTTCAGCTGTTTCTACAACCATTCAAGAAATGACCACAGTCAAACCATCACCCGGCCCCATCCCACCTCGGCTGGTCTTCCTTGTGACGGAGAACCCGCCCACTGATACAGTGACACGACCACCCTCTACAGACGTCAATACATTTGTGTATCCTATCGGGGTTGGAAAAAAAATACATGAAACTGACTTGACTGTGTTCAGCCACCCCCGCCCTCCAGTGATAGTTCAAGACTACACCACGCTAGAAACCTTGGTTGACTATGTCGTCAATATCACACACACCACACTGACGCCCCGCTTCCCCACGCTGCCTTCCCTGGTCCATCCACCACTCTCCGGCCTGCCACACTCAGGTACACAAGACACCTTCACTTGAGTCACTTAGCTCCCCAGGAATTTACACTTCAATTAATATGGTTTTAAATCTTTGCCTAGTGCCTTGTAAGAAGCCTGTAGATGTGCTGTTCCTGTTGAGGGCTGGAGAGCAGTTTGAGGACATGAAGACGTTCGTGAAAGATTTCATCACTGAAGCTGACATGGGTGGGTGTGGCCCGGCCCCTGACGTATTATTATGTTTTCAAAGAGAAACTCACATGAAGTAACAACAATAATCCACAGTAGTTTCATGTAATGTGTTAAAATACAAAGGGTAAATCAATTAGGATCCTTTTTTTATAATAGACTCGCTAATTCCCTGGTACAACAATAACAGGTGTCATGTGGTGGTTTCAGCTGTGAGAAACTCCACACCAGAGGGCAGGTTGGGGTGGTGTGCCAACAAAAACCAGACTTTACAGAGCAAGACAACTTTTCCAGTCACATTCTAGCCCTCTTAATGATGGAGCAGTTCAAACCTACCAAAATATTATTTGTGTTGATGCATCATGAAACATTATTTTCCAAATTTGCTCATACGTTCCAGAAGCTCTTGTATAGAATAATGAAAAAAAAACAGTTTGTAAACTATGTGCCCCATAGCAAAAGGATCCTAATTCCCTTTCTAGTGCCACGGACATTTGACATATTTCTATTCTACTTAAATTAACAGGAATCTTGAAACCTCATCTCTGGCTGAATTCTTCTGTTTTTTGGTCGTATGTGTTTCAATTTGGGTTGCACGGTGGTGCAGTGGTCAGCACTGTGGCCTCACAGCAAGAAGGTTGCGGGTGTGAGTTCCGGCTTGGGCACGGGATCTTTCTGTGTGGAGTTTGCATGTTCTCCCTGTTCCTGTGTGGGTTCTCTCTGGTACTCCGGCTTCCTCGCACTGTCCAAAGACATGCAATTTGGGGACGAGGCTGATTGATACTCTAAATTGACCGTAGGTGTGAGTGTGAATGGTTGTTCGTCTCTGTATGTTGGCCCTGCGATGGACTGGTGACCTGTCCAGGGTGAACCCCTCCTCTCGCTCGTAGCCACTGGGATAGGCTCCAGCCCCCCCGCGACCCTTGACAGAAAGGACTAAGCGGAAGACAATGAATGAATGTTTCAATTTGAATTTAACGTAAATCTTTAAGGATTGCAAGATTTCTTTTTTGGTTTACTTTAACCCTAGAACACTAGCGTCAGGAGATTTTCACCCACACGATTCTTATCATGTCATTTTATGGAACCTTTTTTTAATTTTATGTGACATTGCATATCGGGAAATTAAAGAAGAGTACTTCAATTAGGCATACAGTATTGTACTTCAATATATTTTGATGAAACTATATTTAATCAGGAATATTGTATTGGTTAAAGTATACCCAATGTTAGTGATGGTGTTACTAATTTTAACATCAGCGTTCTAGGGTTAATAACTCAGTGTACTGGGCTGTTCAAACATACTTCTTATGTGCAGGTCAGAATGGCACTCAAGTCAGCGTGGTTCAGTGTGGAGACACCTGCACAGCCGAACTCACCTGGAAAGAGGAACAGAGCCAATCACATCTCTTGAAACTGGTGGACACCATACCAAAACGGACCACAGCTGCCCCTGCACTGGGTAGTGGTGATGTGAACAAACACACACGAACACAATACACATGTATGTTCACTGTTCTGTCTCTCTGCAGGCTCTGCACTTAGGTTTGCAGTGCAGACAGCCATCTCTTCCATCAGTGGTGGGAGAGTTGGTGTACCCAAAGCTGTAGTGATGCTGGTGACTGATAAGTCAGCTGATAATGTTCAAGAAGCAGCTAATGAGGCATTGGCCGCAGGTAAGTAAAGTGCCTAAGGGCATTCCAGAGGTATGTATGTTAGGTGACTCTGCACTTTACCCATGAGAAACCTTTCAGTTGATCCTGAAATCCCAGTGGATGTTTGTGGCAAGCTTGGTGTCAAACTATGAGTGGATGCCCATAGTTGTCAAGTCTGCATAGGATATTCTCAAGACTTATGAGAAAAACTGGAGAAATTACTGTGAGGCCTTCCAGAGATATGGTGTTTATGTGAGGTGGCAATGACAATGACCTTTGACCATCAAAATTTTAAATCCATCCTTCAGCCTCTGTGGACATTTTGGCCAAATTTCCGTCAAGGCATTACAGAGACATCACTTTAACGAGAAGGGGACAGATATACACACCTGAGGTGGTTTTGAACTTTGACCACTGACAATTTTCAGGTCATTCTGGAGTCCCAGCAGATATTTGTGTTATATATGAGGTAATTTCCTCAAGGCATGCCTAAGATATGCCCCAAATGTGAGCTGTCAGTGAGCTTTGACCAACAAAATCTTGTTGAGTTAACCGTGAAAACCCAAATGGTCATTTTAGCCAAATTTGAAGAAATTCCCTCAAGACGCTCCAGAAATATCCGGTTAAAAAAAAAAACAGGATGTACAGACAATCTTTCGCCTGCATGGGATGCTTAAAAATGTCGCCAGCATGTTCTAGCCTCAGTTATGCTCTGTCTTTGTAGTCTGTCGCTGATTAGCATCTCTGCCCTCAGGTGTGTCAGTGTTCCCCATTGGAGTGGGACAAGACTATGACAAGAATGAGCTCAGCATTCTTGATCACAAACAAGACAACGCCCTACACTTGAGCAGCATGGATCAGTTACCGATTTTGCTGAAATTGGACCACAGTTACACAGAGAGAATATGCAGAGGTACTTACCCTAACCCACCGTCATGACGATGATTTATAATTTCTGTGATAATGATTGTTAATGAGGACTATTTGTTCTTGTCCTCAGCTGCTCCACCTGGAGTGTGTGTTGACGATAGTGGAAATGAGAGAAAAGTGAGTTATGGGTTATGAGTTAGTTATGCTGTAACAGCAGAGCAGAAATTACAGCTTTTCTTGGCAATGAATTATGAATCTTTGTATATGTTTGCTTCAGCCTGGAGAGTCATGGGTGCTAGAGAATGGGTGCTACTCTCTGACATGCCATCCCAACGGGGTCACAACAGTCCTGAACCACAAAGTCAGCTGTGACAAATTGGAACCGCCAGCCTGCAGAAACAATGTGTCGCCTGTCAAAGTGCAGGAGGCCTGTGGCTGCCATTGGGAATGCCCTTGTATGTACTCCAAGAGGATCACATGTTCATTACATCACATTTCATCCATCTATGTTAAACGCACATAATTTCCCATGTGGGCTTCTGAAACTGAGTGGTAGCATTCCAGCCTATTTATACTGATAATTAATGGATCACATGTTCCTTGCTCTCCCTTTCCTGCCTCTGTGTATGTGTGTTTGTGTGTGTGTGTGTGTTGACAGGCATTTGTATGGGCAGCTCCACCAATCATGTGGTGCGATTTGACGGCTTGGCGCTGAGGCTGGACAGAGAGGGTTCGTGTTCCTACACAATTCTCACTGTCAGCAGAGGTGTCAGTGAAGGGTCAGAGGTCAAACTCCACAGTGGACCTTGTCAGGACTCCATGAATTACAACGACGTGTGCATGAAAGCCATGGAGGTGACACATGGACCCCATAAACTACTGCTAAAAGATGATATGACGGTAAGCTGTGTGTCTGTGCATTTGAGAGAGAGTCAGTGATTTTTTACCAACTGCATGTTTGTTTGTTTGTGTGAGCAGGCGATGTTTGATCAGGAAGAGCTTGTACTGCCGTGGCGGTTTGCTGGCCTGGAGCTGGTGCGTTTCGGAGGAGTGATGCTGCAGCTCAAATCTGATCATGGCTATGTCCTGAGTTTCACTCCTCAAAGCAGCGAGTTTACCATCTCATTACTCAGTTCCACCACCAATGGCCAAACTGCTGGACTCTGCGGTAACTTAGACACAGACTTCTTCTTTGTTATAAAATAGATTCTCATTTTTTTTCTTCAACCACACTCATTTTTGTCATATGCTCATCATGTGGGATCTCTCTTCTAGGTGCCTGTGGTGAGGAGACGGTTAACATTCTGTCTTTGCGTAACGGCAGTTCAACCTCTGACCAGGCAGGCTTCATTTCAGACTGGACAATGGGTAGATTTGGCAGCATGTGCATGCCAAAACAGAGCGCAGTGTGTGTATCTGGAGCATCCATGGGATGCCAGGCCCTACGCTCTGAGGTGTTTGAACCATGTCATGAACACATACCTGTTCAGGTGTTCCTGGCCAAGTGTGAGGAGCAGGCATGTGAAGAGTCAGATGTGTGTGAGCTCATTTCTGCCTATGCACGCCTCTGTAGACAAAGAGGGGTGTGTGTTGACTGGAGAAACCTCCACCTCTGTCGTAAGTCCATTTCTGATATGCAGAACATCTGCAGGTTTGCAGACTTTAATGCGAACTCCAAGACTAAATCTTATCTTCTGTGTTGTAGCATTAAATTGTCCTGTCAACATGGTGTATGAGGCATGTCGGACAGGGTGTGTAGAGGACTGTGGAACTATAGAGACATTGCGAGGCGACTGGTCGGTTGCCAGGGGTAACAAGTCAGCCTGTATGGACACACCTACTGAAGGCTGTTTCTGTGCTGGAGGGACAATTATGCATCATGGAAAGTGCATAGCACCAGAGGCATGCCAACAGTGTGTCGACCATCAGGGAAAAACATATAAGGTGAGACACGCGTGACAGCATGTGTGTTCGATTGATGCAAAAAATAAATCAGCTTCTTAATGACAGAAATAAATGCTAATAGGATTAGCTAGAGCTGTCATCTATGGGCTCCTCTCTAAAGTGTGTTTGGACTGCCCTCTAGTGGTGTGGTAATGGAACTTCCTTCTTGTTCCACAGTACATGCAGAGTTGGGTACCAAGTGAGAACCCGTGTTTGATCTGTATATGTTTGGACCAACAACGCATCAACTGCACCGCGCGGCCCTGCAATGATGTCAAAGGCAAGCAGCTTGTTAATTTATTTTATAGCGAAACCAGTAAAAGATATTGCAAGTATTGTGTTGTGAGTTTAGACTCAAGACCTTTTTTATTAATCAAATTTCTGCATGTGTGTGCAGCTCCAGTGTGTGGGCCCTGTGAAACCTTGAATAAAAAGAGAGAATCCAAGTGCTGCCCAGAGTATGAATGTGGTATGTATATGAGGTCTACTGAGAGTGGATTTTTAAAGGCCAATATAACATCTTTTTAAAAATGCATTAGTTCATATATGATCTTTAAAACTTTCCATTTCAAAAGTTACTCTTTTATAATGTGAAAATTAAGAAGCACTTATATCTTGAGGTAGCTTTTATAATAAATCAGATTTCATGTGGACACTGTAATCAACATCATGTTTATATCTTACCAAAAAAGCTGTCTATATAAAGTTAACTTTCTTTTAAATTACCTCTGATTATACAATGTCATATTCTTGATTTTATAATGACTTTTTAAGTATTCATAAGAGCATGAAGCTACACAGGCATCAGGCATGATCCCTTTTTGTAAAACCTCCTGTCAGCTCCAACTAATGGTTGAACTCTAATATGTAAATAACAAAATTATGTAGCATTATTGTTATGTATCTTTTGCCATGCGTAACTTTTATGTTAACCTTTTGGAATTGAGGACAATCCCAACAACACAGTTTATATATCTACGGAGGTGCATGCCATCTTTTGCATGATACTGGTACAGAGTTGGTGTTCTTTTGTAATCAGAAAGACAAACTCACTTACCTTTATATTCAAATGCTAACTGCCTAACTGATAACCCTCTCTTTGACCCTTTTTAGGTTTTTCTGCCCTCTTCTGAGTTACACTCTGTTTCTTCTTGCCCCAAAATAGCAATAAAGCTATTTTTTTCTAAATATACTCAAGGTTTAAAAGTTGTTACAATATCACCTTAACAGTTTTCTCCAGTTGCTCCTCTGTAACTCAGTGTCTCTCTGTTTACAGTGTGTGATCTGGTGAATTGTGACCCACCTGATGTGCCCCACTGTGAGGATGGTCAGGTCGTGGTTTTGAAAAACCCTGGAGAGTGTCAGCCTGTACACGAGTGCGGTAGGACATTTAAATGTTCTCTCTGATGTCTTAGCTCTGCTTGACCCAGGTGCGGACATTAAACACAACACACATCCTTGTGATCAAGTTCTCTTTTTGTCTCAGTTTGCAAAAAGGAAGGTTGTGTTCATCAAACTCGCCCAGTGTGTGCTGCACATCGCCAACTGTCAGTCACAAAGACAAAGTGCTGCGATGAGTTTGAATGTGTGTGCAACTGTCAGAATTCCACCCGCACCTGCCCCGCTGGCTTCATGACGTCCTCCTACACTAACGACTGTGGCTGCACAGAGATCGTCTGCCTACCAGACAAGGTGAGTAATTGTGTGCGTTTGTATTTGTTCCACACTCATATTAAATGTAGATAATATATTGCCATGTCTCTCCAGGTGTGTGTGGTTGGTGGTGTGGTTCATCAGGTGGGGAGCGAATGGAATGCGGGATGTGAGAAGTGTAGCTGCACCCAACTGCAAGACAAGGACACCAAGCTGCACATTGCTCAGTGTACTCCGCCTGTCTGCGAACAGACCTGCCCCTTGGTGGGACACCCCCTCACTCATGATACACACCAAAAAATACTCATTCAGGATTGTGGGTCATAATGTTTAAATATGCTTTACGTCAAAGGGCTCGACATACACTCCTATACAAGGAGAATGCTGTGGGAAGTGCTCACCGACCAGCTGTGTGGAGGGGGAGATGGTCATGCGAGGGGACACGATGACTGGAGGAGTCCTCAGACATGTACGTGTACAGCACTTGTACATCTCGCATCGCCTTTTCTGTTGTTTGAAGAGAATTCCTGGGCACTATATCATTTTAATCAAAATAAGATAGAGGACCAAAATTTCTGTTTCACAGTTAAATTCTTCAGAACATACAGGGCTTATACGGGTTAAAGCGGAGGTGAGCAGAGTACCTAATAAGGTGTATTTTTCCATGAGGAGTACCTTTGTCTTTCTTTTATGGAAAGATGATAGAAACCCATAATAACTGCAGCTGGCGTATGGGGCAACTATTCAAATCCACCAAAAGAGATTATTGAAATGCTCAAATTGTTATTATCAATGTCTGAAAATATTATTCAATCCTAAAGAGACAGGCTTGTGTCGAATATGTACTTCTCATTCTGAAGTCTTACATACTTCCTCAATGGATGGTTTCCAATTGGAGACGACCATCAGAGTCAAATATCTCATTCACGTTGTAATCAGCAAGCAGTTCTTCTGTTGAAAGTGGCTAAATTCTCCACCCTGGTAAGTTTTAATGTGACCTGTACAAAACAAGGCCCCTACAATTGTGGCAAATTTGTACTCTACATGTAATTTGGGAGCTGTAACGTCTTTGCCGTAGGTCCTCCTCTTCACAGGAGTGATTTTTTCATAAATCTTACTCTTAATGTCTTCAAATAACCGTCACTATGCTCTTTTTTTTATCTCTGCGTGTGTGTGCGTGTGCATGTGTGTGTGTGCGTGCGTGCGTGTGTTTACAGGTGGACGAGGTTTGGCAGTCTCCACATGATAAATGTGTGTTGAATCGGTGTTTGAAAGTGAAAGAGGAGGTGTTCATCTCTGTGACAAATGTCAGCTGCCCTAACATGGATCCTCCATCCTGCCCACTTGGAACTGAGTTACGATGCGAAATGCAGGACTGCTGCCCTCGCTGCCGTTGCGGTAAACACACGTGCATATTTACATATTGATTTAATCATTAATTGAAAAAGGTAAAAAAAAAAAAATTTGGATCACAAGGAAGCATAGTATGTGATTGACCAATATTCCTTGAGAAAGAACCAGCTCTATTTGCCTTGAGGTGACACATCAAGGCAGTTGCACTGTTTCTCCAGCAGGGGCTCTATCATATTGCTTTCACTCAACTTGCAGTTCTTTTTTTACATGCACTGGCATAGCCTGGATGGTGATCTGTTTTTAATTAACCAACTTACTTTTCCCTCCACAGCTCCTGTGGACGCCTGCGTGTACAATCACACTCTGATAGGAGTAAGTAGTTTCAACTATTAGGCTGTTGCCCTTTCAGTTAGACCTCTCTGAACACTGCTGTCATGTCTCTGTGTTAAGGCAGGGGAGACGCTGATGATGGACGTATGCACACACTGTCGCTGTCAGGTAGAGGAGGGTGCAGTGAAGAATTACAGGCTGTCCTGCAGGAGAATCAGCTGTTCCATTTGTCCAATGGTAACCATCATCCTCATCCTCACTATCAACTTAAATTTCCTTCTTCTCCAGTGATTCTCTAATCTTCTGATGACTGACATCACAAATGTGCAGCCATATAATTTTCCATAATTCACTTTATTCAGACAGGTCATAAGTGAATTGTGCTTTTTGTTCTTTACAAAATCTTGAGGTTGTATTGTCCTTTGTTCCTATGTAAACTACTGTGCACGACAATGTTTTCAGGGTTACACTCAGCAGAAGGAGGAAGATACTTGCTGTGGACGCTGTGTTGCCTCTACCTGCTTTGTGCAAAGGCCTGATGGAAAGATGATCAGTCTGGAGGTACGACCTCTATTGACCCCTGTCACACACAGAATGTAGACGCACTCTTACAAGTGTAAACCTTTGTAACTTATATGACACACGATACCTTGTGAAATATAATACGACACAATACTATGAGATATGATGCACTACACTTCTTTTTCCAAGTGAGGTTTGAACTGGGAAATTAGTGGACATC
>NC_141326.1:17987500-18074936 GCF_037954235.1 Aulostomus chinensis
TCCTGGAGAGACCGTATTAGATTGACCCCCCTCTGTTCCGCTAATGTGAGGGTGCAGTTGACCCTTCCGTCAGCAAGCTTACAGACCTCTAAGCTCCGCGCTGAGACGAAGACTCTGACGCGCCCTCCTATTGTGCTTACAGTCGGTAGGAAAACAGTTGTTGTATTGAATTAAAGCCTAGTGATAAATAAAAGTGGCCTACTTGTAATTTTTCCCCCGTCTTGTTGGATAAAACCGAAGCAATATGAATGAAAATGAATGAGTCACGCTCATGCAAAGGCACTCCTTTTTGAAGATCTGTCACATATCCTGACAAACTATTTTTCAGTTTTAGAAATCATTAAGTTATTTGCACATGTTATTAATTCTTCAAATTAATTTTTATTCGGGCTGTCAAATGATTAATTGTCTAAATTACTTGCTGATTTTCAGTGATTAATGGTAATAATATCCCATTTTCAGTGCATGTTTACAATGAATATATTGTGAATTTCAAAACTGTTTTTAAGATTTAACAATGTAAAAAAAAATTCTTGATGGTTTTTTTGAATGGGAATTGGTTTTGGTTGTGGTGTTTGTTTACATTGGTCCTGGAGTACAGGGTGGAAGTTCAGGCATTGTGGTCTTTCACTGGTGTTGTTGCAGGAGCTGTTGACGCGTATGAGAAACCACTACGAACCATGCAAGCCACTAATAAGCTAAAATGACTCATGCACCACACATGGAACATGTGGCAAACAGCAAAGTAAACTAAGAACCTCAGGCCTCTGCGGTCTTCTAACACCCGGATTTAGACCCTCTAATGGGTCCTAAAATAAATCCGACCAAAGGCAAATTGATTAAAGAGATAAGACACAAAAAAAAACACAAAAAATTGTTTTCCAACATGAATGTATGCTTTACATGATTATTTTGACCTGTTGACCCTAATAGTTATATTCTCTATTTCTTTCTCAGCTCTGTGTTTGCTAACACAGGATTATCGTGGTAGGGTTTGTGTGTGTGTGCATATGTGTAAGGGGATTGACTGTTGAAAACCTCTTTCCTGTTTGTGAGTGCATTGTTTACAGTTACTGTATTTGCATGTCTGTCCACGCTCGTATTAGGACCTCTTGTGTGCAGCACATATTCAGTATCATTCCTACCCACTGCCTCACAGAAACCCCTTTCTGTAATACCCAGTCAACATCTGGTGGATTTATTCAACAAATCACCCTTGAATGACCTTGTTGTTAATTATTTTACGATACAAACTCCTCACAAAAACCAACATCAAACCTAAATATTCTAAAAGCTATAGCTCCTCTGGAGCCTGTTTTCACTTTTTTTTTTATCAGTTAAATGATTCATCTCACCATTGAACTGTGATCCATTTTGGAAAGTCTAAGACTCATTTATTCATAACAACAATAATACATTTGATTTAAGGCATTTTCAGGGCACTCAAGGTCACCTCCCAGTGCACAAACAATGGTTAAAAGGGCACAGCAATATAAGTGCAATAAAATCAGAAATAATAGATGACAAATAACAGTGAGTGTGCAAGTTGGAAAAGGTGGGTGTATCCATATTTAAGTTATCAGAGGGCTGAGTGTGAACAGAATTCTTGCAAAAATGTTGTCAAGAAATTAAAATTCACATCAAGAATTTTGCACGGAAGTGATCTTAATGAGCATTGTTCAAATTCATTTGGTGAGGGGGTGAACTTCATAGACATTCATTTATATTCAAAAATGATGTACTACAGCTTTAATAATTGAGGACAAATCACAAAACTCGCAAATATTACAAAGGCTTTAAATAGATTCATGCAGGTTATTTATTTTACAAACGGTCATATCTCTTAAAATTTTGACTCAAGTTTTAGGTAGGCAATCGTAGCACCAAAACCTCTGATTGTGGTCAACACTCAGTGTAACTCCAGTCGGATTTGTTTGCGTCTAAGAATTTTGATTTAGTGTTTCTGAAATTGGTTGGGCACCTCAAGTTGTCATGTTTCTATCAGCTCTGTCTTTATCTTTCAGGAGTCTCATTCACGACAGCTTAAATATGGAGTTAATTCCACAGGGATTCATTCTTGGACCCTTGCTATTTTATTCTAGTGCTGCTGTTAAAAAAAAAGGGCAAATTTGTTACAGTTACAGATGAGTCGCTGTCTTCGTCTCCTGCCATCTAACATCACTAACTTCATCTTATAAGGTATGAAAGGTGTTGCTTCAATGTGTCCATACAGAGACCTCCTCATCCCCTAGGAGCTTTAAAACATTCTGGGATCCTCTACTGATCCTTCCTTGTAGGATCTTAAAACCAAAGTTGGCCAGACTTTTTCAGTTTCGGCCTCTCAGTTGTTGTATGACCTACCAGAAGAGATCAGGAAAGTTAAATTATTTCCTTTTTTTTATTTGGGTTAACCTCGTACTTCTTGTTCACTTTAGATGGTACAGATCTCAAACTGACTTGAAAAGACAGATATTTTCTTTTTCTTCATCATTTGATAAATATGCCTTCAAAAACATCAGCCTGACATTTTGCATTCAAGTATAACCTGTTTCCATGTACTGAAAAGGGGATTGGCCATACTTTTAATGTATTTCTGCACTCTTCCCCCAAACATAAAGATGTCCAGAATCTGTGCTCTTCAGGGACACTCATCATTCTCAACGTAGAATGAATGAGCCCAGTGACCAAATTACCTCAACAGATTGTAAACTGTACCACATGGAGTGTGAGCTTAATCCAAGCCTACAGCTTCAATTGGGCAAAAAAGAGACGAGACAGCTTAACTTTGACTTAGATCTTTATTTGTCACTTTAAAACAACCATTAGGCCGATGCTGTTATTTTATTGAAGGCGTGCCAACATAAATGTATCTGTACAGCACCTTATCCAGCAACACAAAGGCATACATATAGAATTAGATAAAAGTAAATCATAATCGCCTCAGAGGAAACTGAAAACCTGAAAAAACATAAACAAGCCATGAAAAAAAAACATCACGTAAGAATTTCACAGTCTTTTTGTGTTATGTACATTTTGGAATCTGGATCTGGAATGTTGTTTAAAAGTTGGTCAACTTGGTGGCTAAAAGCAGCCTCGGCAGTTTTAGTTTTAACCCTGGAACTCCCCCATGGTCAAGCCAAGCTGAGAGGTTTACAAGGTGTTTTAGACCTAAGCCATTCATATGACATTAGAACAGAAAATCCACCTAAAGCAATCTGCAACACATATTTCTGGCTGGACATAAATAACTGCCACAAGACTTTTAAGATTTTCAAAATGTAAGAATACCGATGAAATCAGGGGAAATTGTTTGAGCGAACCAGTTGGCAATTTTAATTTAAAGATGAATATAATGTTTCTTTACTTTAGCCTAGTTCTCACCTTGGTGGTGGAATCCTGCTTTTTCTCACGCTGGGTTGAAAATAACCTAGATTGTTTTTTTCTTTGTCATGATTAAGTAATTACATATGTTATTATAGATTGTCATACAATTGGAATTAATGTGCTTTCACTAAAATAAAACTGTATTTTTTCTGCAGTTTCTCATAGATTATTGGATAATTTCAAGCTGATGTCAGATACAGACATTAAAAGCGGATATAAGAACAATTGGTTGACCGTCATTGCTTTCATTACTGACAATCCAAACGAATAGGAACCAGTCTCAGTGTCTCCCTGACATGGTGATACTGAACTCCTTTTCCTTTCATGTGCTGACAGAGGGATGAAACGCAAAAGAACATATGTCCGTCACCACAGCAATGAGTGAGTCGTCGTCCATTCACTCTGCAAAGCTTGTTTCATTGGCCCATTCGCTCTCGGGGCTTGGGCTTGATGCCGCCAATGGAGGCCCAATCAACCCCCCTGATATTGATGAGTCTCCTCTTCCGGTATGGTGTCTTCTAAATACTCGCATTCTAATCTATTTTTTGAATTGTAATAGTTGTTTTTTCTCCTGCGCGGCCTCATTTTGTGTCATTTATTTGTTTGCAGGAGTCTGGCATAGATTTAGGCCCTGGGCTTTTTTTCACAGATGGCAAGAGGAAAGTGGACTATGTCCTTTGCTACAAATACAAAAAAAGGCGAGCATCCAAAGGACGCCTTTCCCTTTCATCCATTGCATCCAATGGTAGTATACCGATATTGCTGCCAGGCCGATGGGAATCAGAGCCAGAGTCTGGGGATGCAGGTGCACCGGCAGGAGACGTGGAAGAGTCAAAGCTGTCTGAAGAGGAAAAGGCATTAATGAGGGAGGAATTTGAAGCTGGACTACTGGAAGCCGGACTACAGATAGAACGTGATAAAGAGGTGCATATCCGTTTTTACAGTGCTTCCTTTATGAGTTTTTTCTGATTTTTTTTTTCAGACTCCTGTAGACTGTATAGGGTGAGTGTCATCCTTAAGTGATGTGACAAATCCTGTGTTTGAATGGCTGCCAAACAGGTTAAGAATAAGACTCAGCCTGTCGCTTGCAGCTGCAGGACGTGCTTGCAAAGAGAGAACTTACTATTAGTGGCACATCATAGGACAGGATAGGATAAACTAACTGGGGTATACCAATGGGAAGTATCTTTCATCATGCACTGTGTGTCAATGTGTGGTTCTATCGTGCTTTTTAACCTTTTTATATATATAAACATATATGCATGGGTGAGTGTCTCTGTATTTGATTATTCTGTGTGCATTTAGTTATGAGACACATGCATGTTAAATCAGCTGCTGTTTTGGCTGAGGATTACAACGGCTGACCATGAGTGTGTGAAGCCAAATGCCAGATTATAGGGCCTTATTAGAGAGTGATCCACTACTTAGAAGTGTGTGTGCTCTTTAATGCACACAAAGGGCAATTTATGGGTTTGACTTTGGGTTTCATTTGTTGACAGGTGTGCTTAGTGGTCACAGAGTAGTGTCTGTAATGGAGTATAATTTTAAGGAGATGCATCAGTGAAGGATTCATGTCAGTATTTACTGTACTGTTATGTAGTAAGGAATCAGAGTTTGCGCCTAAACTGTTGAAATAATCTTCCTCATACGGGTTTACCTCCGCAGCATTATCATTTTTAATGATGAAACATAATAATTATTAAGTATTCAATACTCCTTTTGAGGGAAGATGGAGCTGGGTTTGATACATCTTCACAGATTAAAATGGATTTTAATGTCATGAGTGGAAAACACTCAGCATTTGAGATGGAGTTGGTGCAATCTGAACTGTTATATCCTCTTTGTGCTGAGGGCATAGCTGTAATTGCAGGATTAGATTGTAGTGGTCCAAAAACTTGCTAATAGCATGCACTTTTCATATAATTGGCATTGCTAATTGGCTACATTATGCTGTCTTTTGGGCTTTTATCCAAACAGTTAATCACTATCTGCACTTATTTATTGTACTATTTGGATTGGAAGGTTCTCAGCTTGAAATAATGGGATTTTCTACAAAATAGCCTCATTACAAGACAAAGTAGCATACTTACAGGTTTAGAGGAAGCTCATCTGGCTGCCTCAGGACAAGTAGCTGCAGCAATTAGTAAGACAAAGACAACTGAAAAGAGGGATTCGCAGTTGAACCAAAGATAATTTAACATGTATATGGTGCTAAATATGATGAAAAACAAAATGCACGCACATCATGTTTTTATGTTTACATTCCACAGAAATATTTATGTTCACTGTGTTGTCTGTGCACAGAGATCAAACGGCATAGGTTTTATTAGGCTGCACATCCCATGGCCAATACTCAGTCGAGAAGCAGAACTTCAAAAGATCAAAGTTCCTGTAAAAAAGGTCAGTAGCCCTCCTCTATCCTGCTTATTGATATTCTAGATTTGATTTTTTTCTATTTGCGGAATAGTTTGTTTCCCCATCACAAACAGTGCTTTAGGATTCCTAAGGCTTTTGGTAGGAAGCTGCACTTCTATCTCATTTATATGTGTGAGCAGAGTTGTTGAACAGATTTGATGTGTGTATGTTTCCACCGAACAGAAGTGTGAATTGCGGAAACGGTTGGGCATAGCAGGCCTATGGGATTCCTTTGTCACCAAAGTCAACACGCCGTTTCAGCCGGACGTCCAGGATTTTGACGTCCAAAGAGACTCACAGACACACACCCATTACAAAACCCTCAAACACCCTTTTATCAGAGACAAGCAGCATCTGTGAGTACTCTCTCTCTCGTTCTCTCACACACTCGCATGCACGCACACACACACACACACACACACACACACACACGAGTACAGTTGGAAAAACGCAGTATCAACAAACAAACCCACTCATCTCCAGCTTACTTCTTGTGTTCAGTCATGGTTAGTGATTTAAAGAATAGCCCCTTATCAGATCACCCTCAGGCTGTGTGCTTTGAATCATGTTTACCTTATCATTGTAGGGTGGGGCTGTCACCTGATTGATACTTTGGTGTTTACATCACTGAAACAGGGATTCACAAACTGTGTGCTAAGCAAGTTACTCTAACTATTTAGAGGAAAATCCTGACCTAGAACAAATCTCTTTGAATTAAAGTTTGAGTTGGCAGTTTTCTTGGTCCTCATTTATCCATACATCGGGTGATCGAGTCCACAATTAAAGCTCTACGTCCTCCTCTATTCCTGCAGATATGACATCAAGTCAACCGAAACTCTTTTTGACAACGCCACACGCAGCAGGATTGTAAGTTTGGAAGCAGATTACAAAATATCTTGCATGTGTTTTAGATATTTTTGGCAGACAAGTACAGAACCATGTCTATAATTTTTTTCTTCTTGCTCAGGTCGCTGAGATTATTTCACGCACTACCTGTAGACAAACTTGCCAAACTACTGGTGAGGACAGACTTCTGCTGTGGTTTCTTGCGTGTTTGTTTATTTTTCGATTGTCTGATATCCATTTATTTCTCAACAACAAAACTGACCATGGATGTGACATTTCTTGTTTGTGTCAAAAGGCATCAAGTCATTATTGGCTCGGGGTGTCTATGTCTCTGCTTTTCCTCTGCATGATGTGAGTATAACACCATCTGTATGCTTCCTTGTTGACAGCACACTAACATTCATTGTGTTAAAGTTTGCATTAAAGTTTATTAGATTAATATACACATGATTTTTGGAGTATTATGAATGTAAGCCAATTTAGTTTATGTTCAGGAGTGGTTGCTTTTTTTAGGGGTCGTTTACAAGGAGAGGACGGAAAGATCAGCGAAACGACAGACAGGTAAGCTTTATGGCAGGAACAGAAAACAATGAAAAGCTTGATCATCAGCCCAGTTGGTCACAGAGACTTTGCTCTAGTCTTAAAATAGATCTTTTCATCCCAGTTGAGCCAGAAGTCCAGAGCCCTCCAATTTGAAATTAGCCAACGCAAACACTAGTTAATAGTCATGGTCTGAAAACATTACATAGTCATGCCTCTGATGTTTTGTATCTCAAAGATTAAACTGTTTCTAACTGGTGTTCTGCTCTTGCATCATGTGTTTGGGTGTCCTTCAGCTCCTCCATGAAGAGTGGGCTAACTATGGAGTCATGCACAAGTTCCAGCCCGTGGACCTGATCAGGTTAGTATTTAGTGCAGTGCCTTACAAGAATCACTAGAAATCAACAATGCAGAAGAGAACAGAGAAACATTAATACACACTGGGAGTCCTAGGAGTAACACAGGGAGTATCAGTTGCTATCAACTGAATTAAGACTTGCAATAATCCAGCAAACTAAAGGGACCCAGACCTGACTATAGATAGACAGGTGATTCAAAATTTAGACCCAGGTGAGCACTGTAAATGTCTGGTGACCAAACATAGGCTCATCAAATTTAAATGTCCTTAGATCTTGTTGAAAACTTGAGGTCGTCCAAAATGGGGAAAGGTCGTTATAGTAACTAAATCGTCTTTCTGGATTTAAGAAAATTTCCCAAAGAATAAGTCACTTCTTCAGAGCTTATTAATCAGTCGATGTGTTGAGGCATTATTTCTCTGTTGACAGGAAGTACTTTGGAGAGCAGATTGGATTCTACTTTGCCTGGCTGGGTGTTTATACTCAGCTCCTCATCCCTCCATCTGTACTGGGCATTATTGTCTTCCTCTACGGCATATTTACTGTGGATACCAATGTGCCAAGGTGGGTAGATACAACATCTATTACTTTTAAAAATATGCAATGTTGTATTATTACTTGAGCCCAAGTGATACCAGAATTCTGGGGCCATTGCAGGTACTGATATATCATCAGTTCTAATCAGAAAGTTTTGGTTTTTTTTGTCTATCAATCTCATCTAATTTTGAGGAAGAATACATCCTTAATTTTTAATGGTCACAAACAGTAACTTGTGGTTTGCTGCTTAAGTAAATCATCAACTTGAATTGTTCAGTTTGGAGAGAGTAACAAAGTAAGTCCTGAGTAAAACACTTTTGGTGTGATGAATATGTTATTTAATTTACTTTCCTATTAATGTCATACAATAGAGGCAAAATAATGTAAATTAGGTCTAAATAAAGTTTTCACATCGTTGCACAACAGATTTACTGATTAAAAAAAATATCTGTGGAAGGTCAGCAGTTTCATGATTGTATTGCTCTCTTTGTGTGTTGTGTTTCATGTGTATCTCAGTGAGGAGACGTGTGATGACAACCTGAACTTCACCATGTGTCCACTGTGTGACGGCGTGTGCGACTACTGGCGGCTGAGCTCAGTGTGTTCGCTGGCTCGAGCATCGTACCTGTTCGACAATGGGGCCACTGTCCTCTTTGCCATTTTCATGTCTCTATGGGGTAACTTTACTTTCCTGGTAATGTTCCAAGGAGGAGATTATAATTTATCAGCTCTTAGAAAATTTAATATAATCTATTATATAATCTTTGATACTTCGAAACAACTGCATAGCCATCAATGTTTTTTCTAGTTCGTGCTAGTTAGGTCATCAGTTCTATTAAAAATGTTTGCCTTGTAGTCTATTTATTGACTAAACACATGACTTAATGAATTTTTAATTTATTTAGCCCGTATTGAACGGTGCTTTCACAGTAGTAAGCACAGCAACAAACGTTTCATTTCTTCTTCTGCTTAAACATGATGGTCACACGTGAAGGTCAGTCAGAGGGATTTTCATCTTTTTAACATTTTCTGCTTGTGTTCCTTCTTGAAGCTGCCTGTTTCCTTGAGCACTGGAAGAGGCGACAGATGTGTTTGAAACATACCTGGGACCTGACCAGCCTGGAGGATGAGGAGGTACATTATATATATAAAAAAAAAAAATGCTATTCACATATCTTAAGGACACAACGAGTTGTCTTTTCACTTTCATTTTTCATACCTCCTGGTGGTTAAGTCAGTCAGGGTCAAAGTGTTAACCTCGTAGCCCAGGTCAACCATGACGCCAGAGATCAGTTGACATAAACCCAAACACTCCCATGTACACATGCATGAACATGACTCTTTACCCTGTAAGGGGGCTGTAATGGGATTGCTCTGTTCTTAAAGCAGTGAAGTTGTTGCACAAGGTGAAGCAGCAGCAGGATCACAACACAAACACCCCTGACCTAATGTCTCTTCTGTCAAACTCTCTTTAACTGTCTCTGCTGCCTGAAGGAGCGAGTGCAGGTTAGTATGTTTCTACGACCATTAACCATGAAAGTGAATCAATTTTCCTTTGAATGACAGAAGCATTTTCTGACATTTCAATGAAACTGTGAAACAGCAGCAATACAATTTAGATGTCAAAAATGTTCTGCTTGTAATAATATTCATATTTGTTGGTGAATATTTACCCAGGAATGATGTCATTCTATGTTTTGTAGGGGAAAACTTACTTAAATCGATGCAAATATACAAGATATAACACACAACCAACAAAAATATCACAGGCTTGAGGGATAAATTTGTAAATCTAAAATCATTTTGTTGTTAAACCAAACTCTGAATTTCTAAATCAAAAGTAGTCCCAAGGTGTTGTCTTGTTCAGTGTGTGATTCATTTCCCTTGTGTTTCAACCTCTGCTTGTTCCAGGAAGAGCTGAGGCCTGAATATGAAGAGGCTCTACATGAGAAGAAAGAGAAATTAAAAGCACAGTCCAAGAAGAAGGTTTTGTATCTGACTGTGTGTTTAAGAGAAAATCTCCTTGTAAGAGTAAATGTACAGCTCGTCATTCTGCCTGTATTTGCTTGTGTTGCAGTTGAATCAAAGTGGTGATGGCGTCGACGGAGAAACAGACCACATGCTGGCCTCACAGGTATCAACGCATGGCTCTGTTTTGGAGGGCAATACATAGACAGTGGCTGGGGATCGGACAGGGTTGTCACATTAAGGTGATTTAAATTTGTAGATTATACGAACATGGATCTCGCTTCCACGGCGATGCTGCACACGGACTCTAAACGTTGCTAATCAAACAAATATTGTTGCCTGTCTTCCTCTGTCATGTTTAAATTAGATTATTACTGACTAACTCTATTTGTATGAGTTTATATTCGTGCATAAAGAGAAAAAAACCCTTCACCTCCTGTAGATGGTTCAGTCCAAAGCTGCTTACCTGCCTGAGATTAGCCCAGATTACTGATGCAGAGAGAGAAAGGAGGAGGGAGGGGACAAAGGGGAGGAGATTTCTGTCCTTTCAGATGGCAAACATACACCTGCCAGACAGTAATAATGTGTGTGTCTGCGTGTGTGCAGGATGTGTGCTCAGCATTAACGCACACCACATAGACGAAAGCAATGTGTCTGTTAGTAGCCTACTAAATGAATGTTTATCTTTTCAGCGAGAGCCAGACTCCCTGGACATTGAGGATCACCTGTCAGGTTACCTCATCAATGTGTCCACCTTATTATTTCTGGTACTACACTGATACTCTTACACTTTCTAGTATTCACCTGTTGCTCCTCCTATTTTCACTCCCTCTTTCACATTACACAATACATCAGAATATTGTTTTATGAGGACCACATCCTGTGTCCTCTCCTAACCATCCTTCTTTGACCTCATGTTTTCCATCAAGATCGAAGACAGATGTGAGGGGGAGTTACATGCGCAGTAAAAACACAACGATTCCACCTTGCAATCAAATCCTTAGTTGCCTATCACACAAGCAGCTGTGGTGAAACTCAGAAGACAGACTGTGAAAAGCATCTTTCTTTAATCTAATGGGTTCTTGAAAAAATAAATTCATCATACTGATAGACATGATTGGGACAGATCTACAGTATGCCTAAAAAAAATGTAAATGCAAACAATAACATTAAATAAATGTTCACTGAAGTTTGGAGATTTGGAAAAAACAACGGCATGATGATGGCATCTGCCACCTTGCGCTCTAGAATATTGCAATCTGCAAATGGAAACCCCATATTAGTAAATGAAAGATTCATTATCACAGTCAAGGTTGTAATTGAAATAATCGCAAAAGTTAAATGAAAATGATTACCAGATGGATAGATAATGATCATAAGCATAGTACACAATCCTGACAAACATATTAACTCACATCAAATATTAGAAATAGATAACGTCAAATCACAGCTGTACACCATTGAACAAATTAACCTCATCACCAGTTTTTTACATCTTCACATTATGTGCATGTGATTGTATGTCGTCAGATCTTCGTAACCTTCTCGGCAGTGTTTGGGGTGGCGGTCTATCGCATCTGCATGTTAAGTGTGTGGTCCATGAACCCCGATCCTGAAGCCAAGGCCAGCGTGAGGATGACCGTCACCACCACAGGCATCGTCCTCAACATGCTGGTGGTTCTGGTGCTGGAAGAGGTCTATGGAGCAATAGCCGTGTGGCTGACTGAGCTGGGTAACGCTGCACTTTAAATGTGCTGTTCTCTGATGGCAACACGTTTAGCAACATTGATTCAAAGCAATTTGTGTTTCAAAGTAAAGCGTGAATTAGTGAAGATGAGGGACTTTGTCCCGAACAAATGTAAAAACTGGTGACAGTAGCAGTGTTTAAGGTGAAGCTTGAGATATTTAACATCGCAACACTCCTCATACACTTAAACATAAATGATTGAAACAAATGTAATGAAAAGATCAAAAGATTCAATATTAATTTCTTTATACCTACTGAAGTTTGCAGATTTACGAGAAACTGTTGCACAGACGAACTCAAATGTTGTCACTAATAATTCACTTTCTCTTGTAAATTCCGTCTGGTAAGTAAGTCATAAAGATGACAGTGTTTTTGTCGTTAGTTATGTTTTTTGTCACAGTTCAGTGTTGAAGACTGAGAGAAGTGTGAGGTCCTGATCTGCAGCAGCAGTATCAGCACCATGGAGAGCGCTCAGTCACATCCACTCCTGACCATAAATAAAGCATAAATTAATTGATAGAAATTAATAAATGAGTAGAAATAAACTAATTTGGCAATCAGAGGTGAACATGTAGTTTTGTAGGTTGGGAATGACGGATTGACTCATTATTGACGAGGTGGGTGGGACAATCCAGCTGTCCACACAGATGCATCGATTTATCAACCATCCAAATGCATTCATGCAATGTCAAAACATGGATGTATGTTGCCAGTTTTAGAATATGCCTTTTAAATGATATTTTGTTTGCTTTTTGTGATTTGATATAAATGCAGCAGATTGATCACAGGCACCTCAATCATATCAAACAGAAATCATATCTAATGTCAATTGTGCAGTTAAGTAAACTGAATGGATTGTGCGGTATACGTGTCATTATTTCTGCTTTAAGGGTTTTGGAATATATTACGATCTGCCATTTATTTATGTCATGGCAAACTTTGTAAAAAAATCAACCAGCAAATATTGCATTGTTGTCCGAAGAACCAATATAATATTGTCTTGTGATGAGACACTTTCTAAACATCAAATGTAGGAAAAAATTTTATTCTTTCACATGAATCCTGACCTGCACTCCCTGATTGCCCTTTAGTTTCAGGGTGTTAATAGTACTCAAGTTAAGCAGCTCACATTATGAGTGTGTGTTGATGGTGTGTTTATTACTATCACCAAACAGAACTCCCAAAGACAAAGAAAGAATTTGAAGAGAAGCTGATCTTCAAGTCTTTCTTTCTCAAATCCATGAACGCCTTTGCGCCTATTTTCTACGTGGCCTTCTTCAAGGGCAGGTGTGTGTCTTTTGTCTTTTTGTCCTTTCACTCACCTCCTACCATAAGTCATTTTTATTTCTTACATTGTGACTTGGTCTTACAGGTTTGCCGGGCGACCTGGCGATTATGTGTATGTCTTTGGAGACTATCGCATGGAGGAGGTGACTATGCTCATTATCTGGTAGTGTGTATGTTTGTGCATAGAGGTGCGTGTGTGTAAATGTGTGTTTTGTACTCCAGTGTGCTCCTCCAGGCTGCCTCATCGAGCTGTGCATCCAGCTCAGCATGATCATGCTTGGAAAACAGCTCATTCAAAACAACGTGTTCGAGGTTCTTGTTCCGTATGTTTGGTTTCTCTTTTGCCTCTACATTTCTGAAAAGCTGTGTGCTTTTTTTGCCCTTAGGCCTTTGTTTTGAATTTTTTCTTCCAGTAAGTTAAAAAAGATGTACAGAACAATACAGGAACAAAAAGGAATGCAAAGACAAGCAGAGGATGTGGAGAATAACACAGAAGAGAAGAGACCGAAGCAACAATTTGACAAAGATTTTGCTCTGGAACCTTTTGAAGGTGTAAGCCCAGAGTATATGGAAATGAGTGAGTGTCTTTCAGTGTCTGGCTAACCTTTTCATTCTCTCACGACTGTAATAGCCTATTTAACTCTTTCTTTATAAATGTGTTTGTATTCATAGTAATCCAGTATGGCTTCGTGTCTCTGTTTGTGGCCTCCTTCCCTCTGGCACCCGCGTTCGCTCTTCTCAACAACGTCATTGAGATTCGCCTCGATGCTTCAAAATTTGTCACAGAGATTCGGCGGCCTGATGCTGTGAGGTGTAAAGACATAGGTATGAATAACACAGGACAACATGCCCTCACTGTTCTTCTGTGTGTGAATGTGAACTGAACTATCCAGAAACTTTTAACCACTTTCTTCCTTTTCCTTTGCTCCACTCTGCCCCTCCTTTTATGTCTCTGTTTCCATGTCTGTCCTTCTTTCACCTACACTCATACACTCATACATGCATACACACACAAACACACATGCACACGTGGATGGACACTCTTACTTGTCTCACTTCATGGACATGTTGTCTCCAGGAATTTGGTACAACATTCTCTGTGGAATCAGCAAGTTCTCAGTCATTACCAATGTAAGTGTGTGTGTGTGTGTGTGTGTGTGCGTGTGCGTGTGCGTGTGCGTGTGCGTGTGCGTGTGTGTGTGTGTGTGCTAAGCTATTATACTATTAACCTTTGACCTGTGATAGAGACTGGCTCACAGATATAATGTGGACAGTGTCTATGTCTGCAATCTTAGTTGAAGTCCCCCTTTTGTTGTTCTTGTTGTACCCACAGTTAAATGCTTGATCTTCACTGTGTAGAAAGATGTATGTGATGAGTCTGACAGTAGGAGACTGATTGGGTTTTTTTTTATTTTTTTCTTGGCATAGACATCTTTATTGAACAGTAGACAGACAAGCACGGGGGGTGGGGGGCATGCAGCACTCGCTAATAACCATCCACCTGAGCAAGTCACAGTAGGAGACATTTGAGTATAGATATTCTCTGCCCTTGCTGAAAATCAGATTTCAAGCATCAGGTCTATGAGTGAATATCTTGGAAGCCATTCCTGGAACAGTATAAGAAAAAATGATCCGAAAGCTTCCAGTCCACAAATACAGAAAATGAATTTTGTTGAGAAGTAGGAGACATCTTGTGTCTAGCAATATTACATCCATCTGTCCTCTGTCCATCTATCCATCCATCCATCATCAACCACCTATTTTGTGCAATTAAAAATATAGAATGAAAGATATTTGTATATTAATGATTTATTATTAACGCAATAATGTGTGGCCAAATAAAAAACACAGACCTCCTAAAATAAAAACAGTAAATACAGGATTAGTTTAGGTGACACTGAAATACATTCGATGGTAAATCAGTCCTTACATGCGATTGTTCTAAATATGTAAATGAGGAATATAAATCTAATTCTGGTTCTCAGTATTACAGCTATATTTGATAAATCAACAAATCTTTCAAGTGATATTGACATTTGATATTATTAATTTTGAATTATCTGTCTCAATGGTAGTGTAATATTGCTGATAACCATGTGACGCCTCAGCAATGATACAGTGTTTCCATCTTGTGCTTTCAGGCATTCGTCATCTCCTTCACGTCAGAGTTTGTTCCACGGATGGTTTACCAGTACATATACAGTGCTAACGGCACCATGAATGGCTACACAGAGCACTCACTGTCCTACTTCAACGTCACCAACTTCCCACCTGGCACTGCACCCACAACCGGAGAGACCATGTGCAGGTCAGAGTGACTCTCTTACCCTTGACCTTTCTGTATTCTTTAAATCCTTGAGCCAGGCAGATTAAATCTTAGTTAGCCTAAACCCGTACGTTGTCTGAAGTTTCCAGAAACTGTGATATGTGACATTTATAGAAAGGTTTAGATTATTTACTGAGGCAAATCTGCCAAGAAGATTAGGTTTGTTGTCAAAACTATGAGGAAGCAACTTAGACTGTGTTTAACCAGGTATAAAGACTACAGAGACCCACCATGGGCAGCAGATCCCTACAGCTTCTCCAAACAGTACTGGTCTGTCCTGGCTGCAAAACTGGCATTTGTCATATTCTTTCAGGTAAGGAAACATCTTTGCAAATGTGTTTCTATTGCTAGTCTGCAGATGCAACTGTGCTACATTTATGTGAACAATGGACCCATGTGCTAATTTCAGGAGCATACTGGCCAGATTAGGAAATTAAAACAAGAAATTAAAAGTTAAAAGTGCATTTATTGAGTTTGTGCATTTCTTTTTTATTCAACCTGAATACATAGTATGAGGAGCATGTAGTTTCTGGTGTGTCTCCTTTGGTAACAATTTTGCATGACTATAGTACAGTGTTGTGACAACCAAAGACAAATTTGGTAGGGTGAGCAAGGAGCTGACTGGGCGAGAAGACCTGGACACAGGGAGGAAGTAAATGAAACATGGCACTAAGAGACAAACCTCTCGAAATGAATAAAGAAGTAACTCAGACAGGGTTTCTCTATGATATCATTGATGGCAAACTAGGGAAAACACAGTAATACAGAGGCCACAATTCTGCCCTAAACTAAAAAAAAAACAATAGAATAAAAGTCCAAAGTTGATTCAGTCTGATCTCTTAATGTTGACAAAGACTGGGTTATCTCGGGCAGTCCCATAAAAAGCATTGACTTGCTTCATGGCCTACAATTCAGTCAATCAAGACAATCCAGTGTGCGTGCCACAGATTGATGGTCATACGAATAAACCTGAATTACAGACATACTCTCCCAAACTGTAAGAGTCTCGCTCAACTCATTGATCACCTTTCTTCACTGATACACACGCACGGGTGTCTCTCTCTGTTTTGCATACCCAAAATGATCTGCTGGCAGTCTTAAATTCTGGCACATAAAAGGGACTGAAGTGGGCTGGTAATGAGGTAGTCATCTGTAGTATCTCAGCTCTGTGTACAGAAGACACGCTGACCCATATCTACTGAAGGTAAGCCCTGTACGATGGACGACTACCTCACACAACCCCACTTCAATAAGTCCAATCTATCCCTTTAATCCGATACACCGATGATCTGCTGATACCTGGATTCACAGGGTTAAAATCTGTACACCTCACTGTGTGGAACGTGTTATTCACTTTCAGTTATGGAACCTGAAGCTTTGAAGAGAGTGAATCCCTGATTGGTGAAAACTGACTGTTTTTCAATGTAAGCAGTTGTCCCAGCATTCTCTGTTTTGTCTTTCAGAACCTGGCCATGTTCCTCAGCATGTTGGTTGCCTGGATGATTCCAGACGTACCGCGCTCACTGCGAGAACAGTTAAAGAAAGAGAACATGATGCTGATGGAGTTTCTGCTAAATCAAGACCAGGAAGCGCAGGCCAAACCTCGCGCTTCAAAACCCTCCATCCCCTGCTTCTCCACCAACATAGACATTGTGGTGGAGGAACTAGTGGAAGAGCCTGAGACGCTGAGGGTGGAGGAAGAGGAAGAAGTGGGGGTTGAGTTCAGTCCCGATGAACCTACAAGAAGCAACGAGAGTGACCCAGAGGTTGAAAAGTCATTTGAAGATGTCGAAGAAAATGGAGGTGAAGAACGAGGGTATGAAGGAGAAAATGAGGTGACAGAGGGAGAAAAGGAAGAAAGGGAAGAGTTAGATAAATCAGATGAAAAAGGTGATGCTGAAAAAGATGAAGAGGAAGAAGAAAACAAGACAGTAACCCAAAGAGAGGAGGAAGAGGTTGAGCTTGAAATGAAAAAAGAAGAGAGCGAGAGTTGTGCTGTTGATCTGGACTCCATCATGAACCAGCTGGGGCTGTTAGGTGAGTGAAGACAACTGTATTTTGTAGTACTTTTGGTGCTAGAACTGAAATACTTTCTTTGTCATTAGGTGCTTTTGGAACAAGCAGTTACAGGAAAAAAGTTAAGAGATCAAGCCACCAGCCTCAACAACTACCCTCCCTCGGGGGCCTTTTTTCTGTTTGTATTCACACCGACTAGCCCAATGATGCTGTGTTGGTTTGTCTTTGTCTGATCAACAAACATTTACATTACTTGTTGTTCCTATTGAGCTGATAAAATACCCACCCTAAGGTGGGAGCTAGAAAGGTTCCTCGAAACGGCGCTTCTTGAATTAAAAGGGGATTAGATGGGATTCAGTTGTGACAGGAACTATGAAAGGGTTCCTCCAGTCCAAAAGTGCATATTTATCATTGTTACATCTTGTCCCTCAAGTAATTGTTTTCCATTGTTGCATTTACTTTTAAATAGATGAAGAACCATCATCAAGCACAGCAGAGCTGCCCCGCTCTGACTCCAAACAGGAATACCAGAAACCCCAAGAGCCTCCATCACTTCAAGACCCACTGTGTAAAAGAGGCTCATCCCAGAATCTTAGGGACTCCAGGGCAGAAATGTCAACATCAGACACTGACAATAAACTCTTTGCACTACTCGCTCCTCCTCCCAGAGATCCAGGTGCAACAGCAAAGGTCCGCTGCTCCACTCTGCCTTCCCGCCACCGTGGAGCTGAGGCTTGTTACAGCCTGCCACGACCCAGCCACTCCACCAGCCTCACAAGGTTCCAGCAGTCGGCTACACTTACCCCGCTGGTTCCCCTTGGCACTTCATTATCAGCCTCATCCAACCCCTTCTCTCCCCCACATACACCAGTGTCACCTTCATCTCCACATCTCACAGAGTCCCCATCAGCCAAAACACAGCCCAAAGACCCCATTGAACTATTTACGCTGAAAGGCCCTCCACCACAACAGCCACGCTCCAGGGGCAAAGCCCGGTGCTCCACCCTTCCTACGCGACAAAGAGCTCCCGGCCCAGAGGAGCACTCCACCAAGCCAAGCCATTCCACCAGTTTTACAAAGCTGGGGGACCGCATCCCCCCTTCCCCCAGTGAACTGAAGCGTAACACGCCAGTATGAGGGGAGGTGGAGGAAGGGAATGGGACAGAGGGCGGAAGAGGGAGGGGGAGGTGATCCAGATTATCTTCTCCTGTTTGTGCCTGGAGTCTCACCTCTCCGTCTGTCCTGCCATAACACCTGGGTCTGAGCAGAGACCATCCAGATCAACGGACCTTCGTTATCCTCTTAATTTTGTTTGTACCCCCCGGTGGGTTATAGAACTGATCCTTACAAGGAAGTGCTGGACAATTCAGAGAAAGACATTGTAATCCTCTGAAACCGTCCCACCATTCACCGCAGAAACTTTTTTTGGGGGGGGGGGGGTCTGTTTTTTGCCCACTGCCACAGCTCAATAGCCACTGCTCCTCTGTAATACAGAGGAAAATGACAACAATATTCATCACAGCTAGAACCAACTGTTATGCTTGTAGGTCTACTGTTTGTTTCTAGCAGTTTTGATATATAAAATATGTAAAATTCCAATAAAAGAGACATATTTTTGACATCTTGTTTCCTTTTTTGTGAAGTTTTGAAGCCATAGGTTGGAGTTTAATCATGCATTGTGTTACATTCTCCAGTTTAATTAACCACATTATAGATGACAAGTATCATCTCTCTCCAGGCAGACTTCTATTTATGACAAGTGGAGTCACTAATGCTAAATCCTGAAAGGAAGATGATGTCACCGAGCAGGACTATTGTGTTGTCTCTGTTGCCCCCTCCTGGTGTGTGGTGAAACAACAAATTCAATGGAATGCCACAGTACAGAGGTGAAGTAATGTGCTGCTTTATGGTTTAATAGTGGAAAAATATGATCAGTTCTGCTGCTTATGGTCCTGCAAACTGCACAGAACTTGCAAGTACGCATTCATTTTTAGTTTAAAGGCAGTTAATTGTGATACATTTTTTTTGTTTGAAATTTCTATTATATTTGTTCTTTACCTTGACAGCTCAGTATGCAAAGTCATGTTTTCCCCCTCTCTTGTGTGAAACTTCTTTTTTCTCCATCTATCCATGACCTGCATTAGCTCCTCCTCCTCTGCCTCACCAGTGAATGGGGCCTTTGTGGGGGCTTCCCAGCATTCCAAGGGAATTCCTGCAGGTGAGGGTACGCAAACAGTTCTCTCTTCTGATGAGTGCTGCAGCTGCTCACCATATGAAAATGCAGAATACTTCAAGGGTGCTGAAGACTTTCCAACGCTGAGCTAACCTCACCTAAAGGACTTGCGTGATTAAAGTGGGAGGGCTGTATCTCAGGTGAGTGAGTTCTCATATGTATGCTGGAATCACGGGAGCCTGTTGACTCACACACAACGAGGTACATCGTTCAGATCCGGAAAAGCATTAGCACATGAGTAAATATTTGCCTTCTTTGTTACTGAGTCTTTGAAGAGCGGCTCCACAAAAGCTAAAGTGAGAACTTACAGGTTGTTACTGGATTATCAGGTGTGTATACATGTAAAAGTAACAGGCTGACTTTACACACACAGGTTCCTGGGAAACTATACAACCCACAACTGCATACTAAAGGTGAGTGTGTGTGTATGTGTGTGTGTGTGTGTGTGTGTGTGTGTGAGACTTTTTCTTCAGATGGTGTCATTATTTAGACATTTCCTCACATTAAATCAAAGCCTTTAGAGATATCATAAGCTGAAGTGAACACAATATTTCAATTACTTTCAATGGACCTTGTCATGCGCATGCACACACGCGCACACACACACACACACACACACACACACACACACACACACACACCATCTATATGCCTCACTGTATGGAACTCATCCACCCTCTTCTTTAGCTTCCCTCTCCTCTGTTGGAACTTGTCAAGACAACACAGCCTGCAGGTATGTATGCTTGTTTCCCTCAATGCTGACTTACTATCATTCAGCTTTCACAATAGAATTCACAACCATTTAAATAATGTCAGTGAGCAAAACTGGGTGTTTATGATTATAGATGTCAACTAGTGGCAGATTTGATTGAAGTTTCTGACATGTTTTTATCTGCATTTATGGGCATAGTCCACGAGAGGAAGGACTTTACTTCTTTGTAATCTTTACCAATGTGAATTGCTCCTCTCCCTTCTTTGTTATCATTTTGCACTTTGATATCTACTGTTTTTCTTCATCTCCAAATTACTCACGTCCTGTAATAAATGAGATTACAAGGAATTTATGGAATATAAATATATACAAGACAAAATCACTGTAAATGTGCTCCACGTGTAGGCTACTGATGCAATTACACCAGATTGTAATCCAGTACTGGTCACATTGACTTTTCTTCATGGCCAGTGTTAGAAAATTAACATGCTGCTTTGACTTACTTCTAATTTGTAATGTTTTTTTATGGGTGTATTTCTCATTTCCCAGCAGCATGTTGCAGACAGTCACTGAGTGGCTGTGGTGGGATCGTCTGTGGTTCCCCGCAAACATCTCCTGGTCAGACCTGGAGGACAACGAAAATTGTGTGTATGCTAAAGCCTCACAGCTTTACGCTGTTGTGCCCTGCGCCCTCTGCTTACTCTTGGTCAGATACGTGTTTGAGAGGTGAGTGCAACCCTCAGATTTCACAGAATGAGGATTAGGTTGCATAAGCTGTGTTCTGATGATATTTGGAACAAACAAGGTTGGAATTTGCTGCATAATTTGCCAGTACTTACAATAACAAAGTGTTTATAGATGATGTGGTTCTTTCTCTTTTTGCATGTTTGCTGCTGCAGGTATGTGGCCTCACCGCTTGCTAATGTCTGTGGAATTAAGGACAAGTTACGTCGCACAGTAGAACATAACCTCATCTTAGAAAACTACTTCTGCAACCAAGCACGCATTCCCTCACAGGTATGTCAAATCATAAATCAGCTTTATTGGTCAAGTATGTGAACATATACAAGGATTTTTTTTTTTGTCCATAAAGCAGTACTTGTATTCCTCAGATATCAAATCATTGAAAAGGCAGACTAAAAATCCTTTTGTAAAGAACACAATATCAGTATAGTATGCAGCACATAATGATGTTGACGAAACAATAACTGTGTCACAATTCACTCCTATGCGGGGAAATGAACAATTCAAACCGGAGGGATTTAAATTATGGGCTGGAAAAGGAACTGGGATGGTTTCTGACCTTTAGTTTGAGGGCACCATTCTTACATTTGAAGAACTTTGTCAGAGGTATAAGGTTCCCCAAAAACACTTTCACTATGTCACTATGTGACTGTTTGAGGGGATGTACATGTATATTTTGAAAAGTCTGTACATTTAACATGAATGCAGCACTGTCAAGTGATCATAAACAAGAAGTCTTCGATGATTATAGGATTTGTATTAAATAATCAGTGTGTTCACTGTTGCAAAATTTAAACAAAATGAAACACTGAATTAATTTGGGCCTTTTGCATCAATAAACTATGTGTGTTTCATTTTTGTCGATCCAAATGTTCTCATAAGAGCCCTGTAAGTACCGTTCTCTATCAGCATCCCTGGGGAGGCCTCCACTGTGCACCCAGGGCTGGAATCAGTGTAACATTTGGATCATTTGTGTCTCAGGCTGATGTGACATCTTTGTGTAAGAAGACCAGTTGGCCAGAATGGAGAGTTCAAGTGTGGTTCAGGAGGAGGAGGAACCAGGAGCGTCCAGGGCTTCGTAAGCGATTCTGTGAGGCCAGGTGTGTGTGTTTGAACACTGTTGAATCCACTGGTGCTTATTTGTTCATGTGACATCATTATTCTCGTCTGCCAACAGTTGGAGATGTGCGTTCTACTTTTTTGCTTTTTTTGGCGGAGTCCTCGCCTTGCATGATGTAAGTATTTCTGACATTTTTTTTAAAAAACGTGCTTTTTTGAGACACCCCACCAGCACCTGGCACAAATTGTTTGTTTTGTGGGATACTTTTCCTTCTCTTTTCTATGTTTGGATGTAAGACTGCAGTGCATGTGAAAATCTTGTCTCTCTTCTTATCTCATGTGCTTCAGGGTTTTTCTCACACTCTTAAGATTGACAAGCATGCATGAGCTCATTGGCCTACATTTACTCAGGCCACTGTTCTTCAACCAACCCCCTAACGCTCTCGCCCTTGATTTTTCTTTGTTGGCCTTAGAAACCTTGGCTTTATAATCTGAGGGAGGTTTGGGCAGGCTTCCCTAAACAGGTAAGTGTTGTGTTGTATGCAATAGTGTGTAAACAAAACAGAATGCATTAACGTGTGTGTTATTTGTCTGCATAGTCAATGCTGCCATCACAGTACTGGTATTACCTTTTGGAAATGGGCTTCTACTTTTCGCTGCTCCTCAGTCTCACATTTGATGTTAAACGAAAGGTGAGTGAGGGGATGGGAGGGAATTTACAGAAAGAAAGTGTTTCCTCCACCCTTACATTGTTATTACTTGTGTCACAACAGAATAGTTGCAAAGACGCCATGATAACGCAACGAAATGTAACTGATGAGTAATGAGAAAGCAATAAAACTAAATTTACATAAATTCAAGGCAAAACGCAAGTTTTTCTTTTCAAGAAAGAGGATGTAATATGTTTGATTTGTACATACATACATGCATTCTTCTATATGTGCGTATGCTCATATATGTTATGTGTGTGCGCAGGACTTCAAAGAGCAGGTGATTCATCACTTCGCCACTCTGACACTTCTGAGTTTCTCCTGGATTTCTAACTACATCCGAATTGGAACTCTTGTGATGGCTGTTCATGACTCTGCTGACATTCTGCTGGAGGTGAGCGCAGCTGCAATGCCACCTCCTGTGTATCATAATTTGTTTGTGAAAACAGTTGAGATGGTGCCATAGTTGCAGATAACAGGGAGATAGCATCCTGATATTGCTCTGAATAAGCTGGCCACCCAAAAGAATGTCAGGAAATTTGTGATCTGGAATCGTCATGAATTATTAATTGGCTTTCCAGGTCGAAAATGTTGCTCTGATTAATTTAAGTGTCAGGCTGATATGGATTTTATGCAATATCTTGTAAATCGGAATTTTTCACAATGATTGACAATAGCTGCTGAAACTGACACATCCCTCAAAAAAGTGTAGTTTGCCTTTCAAGTTGTCATAATTAGGTGTCTTGAACTCATGAAGATGTTTCCTTCCTCCTGTATCCCTTCTTTTCGACTCCAGAATTTAGTGACTGTTAGCCACATACAATTAGCTCGAGGCTAATGAACGATTGATGGCTGACAGCAGCCAAAATGTCAAAAAAAACATCTAACGAAACCCTCTCAATTGCATCATCGGGTATAATTCACATCTGCTGTATCCAGCCGTATACTCAGTGATCCACAAACACTTTCATTAGACCTAACAAACTATAATACTGCGGATTCTGTGCTACATTTAACTGAATGCGCCAGCTGGTCTCACTCCATCCTTGTTCAGTGGTAAAAATTCCGCCAACATTTTGACCCATTTTTTTTTATCTGGAAATGACCAGAGTGGTGACTCATGTACCTTTGTAGGAACGTTGCTGCAAGAGCTGCAACGTTGGGAGGATGATTTAGGAACATTAATGAGGAACTAGATTTTAGAGAGTTTGATTATAAAACACTGAACAAAATCCTTAAAACATCCTAAAATGTTGCAGGGACTAGCTAGATAGGTTTTTGGGGGGGGGGGGGGGTTTGGCAATGTTGCCACGATGCTATTTTCTGTTGCATTAAAATGATAACCTTGATTGTGCAGTTGTTAATGGTATAAGCTTTGTATAAAAAAGAATGTTACTGTTGTTTTCGTTCCAATAAATATCAATGAAGTTACACCAGCTCTGACTTAATGACAGTGTGTTAATCAAGAATTGACTCTGAGGCATCTCATCTCACTTCTTTTATCTCGCAGGGTGCAAAGGTATTCAACTACGCCAAATGGCATCAGACTGCTAATGGCATGTTTGTGGTGTTTACACTTCTCTTTATGGTGACCAGACTTGTGATTTTTCCTCTCTGGTAAGAGTTTGAATGAGAGGAATGAGAGGAAGCAGCATGATGCAGGATCTTGGCATGTTTTTTAATCATGTCTTGCTTGTGTGTTGTCCACAGGCTGATCCACTGTACGTGGGTGTATCCGTTAGAGACGTTCTCTCCCTTCTTCGGCTACTATTTCTTCAACGTCATGTTGATAGTCCTGCAGACTCTCCACCTCTACTGGGCTGTTCTCATATCACGAATGTTCTATAAGAGCATCTTCAGCAAGGTGTGTACAAGCATTTTCTTGGAGGAAGATAACATAGGAAAATTCAAGAGGTCACATCTTTATGATTTTATTTGCTTCATTTTTTTTGTCTATCCTCTCTGTGATTTTTCTTTATTCCGCAGTTGGAAGGGGATGACAGGAGTGATGAAGAGGAGGATGACAGTGTCTCACCGGCAGAAAGAAACCACAAACTGAAGCACATGAATGGCTTTGCAGCCCGGGGCCGACCCAGTGGTCACTGATACACACTGACGGGGAAGAATACTGATAGCAGTTGTTGGAATGTATTTGTACATAAACAAGGAACTTAAAACACTTGATTATTTTTCTGAAGGAACTGTGAAGGATAAGCCGATCTTGAGCTGTATATCTGAAACTCACTAAATCCAGATATTACATCTTATCTTCAGTAAAAAGGAAGACAAACTGCTTTTTTTCAATTAATGTGTGTGGTCTTGATGATTGTTATGACATTGCACCTTTAAGTGAGTGTTGGGTGGCTACTCTTGCAACTTTGTGGGATGTTGATAGAAAACCACACAGTCAAAGGAGTATTTTTGCACAATTTACTGATATGTGTACTTTTATTATGTCCTTTTTTGTTTTGTTTTCTTTCTTTCTTTCTTTCTTTTTTTTTTAAATCGATACCGATATCAGCTCATCATTTCCTCAGTCTCCTGTGCGGGGAGCAGAAAGAGCTTTCCTCAGTTGTGCTAGTACTCCCTCTCGCGACAGGCAGCGAGAACTGACAGCGCCTTATGCGTCACCATAGAAACCACTACACAATCCCGAATTGGGGTTTTGCAGACGGAAAAAACCCAACGCATGTACGTTTCATTATTATGATATATTTGTCTATGATTATTATAGCCAATATGACTAATCGAGTTTACGGCACACGAGTGAAAATCGGAAACTGGAGCGAGGACCTGAGTTTACAAGAGGTTTGTTTCAAAATAAAAGCTCTCAGTTACGGTAGATGGTTTGTTAGCTAGCAATTTTGTGAATGTAACTTTGTAAATGTACTAATTGCTTGGCAACAATTTTGAATGCAGCTAAAGGAAGTTTCTATTAGAAATACTCCTGCTGCTAAAATGAAATATAACTTTTCAGCGTAAGTTATATTTTACATGTTGATGAACTTTAGAAACACATTGATTTAGCTAATTAACGAACTGTTTACTCACTACTGCTATATGTTTAACTTGCCAGTTACTATTTATGTAGAAATAAAGATGATGATAAGGTTAGGCCAATAGTTTCAAGGTGCTTGGCTAAACAGGTAATAAAATACAAGGATAAAATATTACAATAATATTTGTCAGTTTCCCTGATTTTCTGATTAATGACTTAGAGGTGCTCATGGGAACAGAAATAGGCCTAGAGGGAGAAATATATGACTGAAATCATGTGCTTGTGTGGTGAATCTTCCCGGTCGAGGTATCTCCTAAGTGCTGTGTCAAAGTCAACTCCACCATTTCAGTTTCCTTGAAGTTCTCCTGCTCATCCAATAGGCTTCTTCAGCTCTAAGTTACTAGTGGGGGGTGGGAGGCTTTTATAACTCATCCTGGGGTTGACCTCCTACAGAGACGGTGCAAGTGAGCTCGGAACAGAAGCACATCAGGGAAGCACTTCAATACCTGCGGCTACCCCAACTGGGCCTTTGTCAAGACCTGCAGAAATCCTGTTTCACTTTGAAGAAAGTAACATTCTTAGGCAGTAGCTCAGCCACCCTAGGACAATTGAGCACCCTTCCTTGTCTATCACCCATTCACACATTAGGGTCAGGATTCCCCTGATTCACATAGATTGTGGTTTAACAACCCCTGAACAACCCATATGAATATCATTTGAGCCAACAGCTCTACCACTCTGAAACCCAGAGCTCACATGCAACAGCGTCCCAGTAGAAGGTCACCCCCACCCAGTTATAAAAGCCTGCAATGCCCCATCAATGACTCAGAAATGAAGAAGCCTCTGGGAAGAGAGGGGGATGTCCTCAAGGAAACTAAAACATTGCAGGGGAGATGTGAATAATATATGTCAATATATTAATGTGTCTATAGGATGCTTTGAAAGACTACATGGAGAAAAAAGAGAAGGGTGAGCTTGCTGCACAGAAAATAGACTTCCTCAAGGAGAACATTTTGAGACCGGTATAATCATGCTCATTAACAACAACAATAAAATCCTAATGAAGTGAGATGGGATAAAGGTAATGAGGATTGTGCTTATAGGTGACTCTTGCTGTGACAAGGGATGGAGGATTGCGCTTTGGGGATGTTGTGATGCTGGTAAACATGGGAGGAGAAAAGAGGGAGTGGAGCACATTAAGCATTAACGCAGACATAAACGGCTTCACAAAGATTCCTTCGCCTGGCCTTCGAGCTCCATGTGGAGTAAGCGCTGGACCAGGTCTTCAGCCCTGCGCGAGGACTGCCTTCGTCATTACCAGGTACAGACAGAAACCCGGTTCTTACTACATCAACACACACCTGATCAGATGTAAACCTGTAAAACTGTGTGTGCGACTGCAGTGTGGATGGAAGTCCTGAAGAATCACCTCTGCATTATGAACAAAGTTTTGCCCTGAAAACAACAAGTGGCTTTGCAAGGGGAGTAAGTAACTCTCACACACACACACACACACACACACACACACACACACACACACACACACACACACACACACACACACACAGTCACTCATGCTCACACACACAAACAGTGTGTGACCTTTGGACTCTGAAGTAACTGTAGCTGCACTCTTTAGTTTCATCTCAGTCCTTCATCCTGTAAAACATAGAACTGTTTGTCAACTAAGGCTCAAGACCCCCCAAGGACCTTGACTTCAAACTCTCCATGTCATCACCAGTAATGCACACATCGAGTGTGATGTCAGTCAGACGAAGGATTTTTGAGTTAAAGGAGTCAGAGGCGGACAGATTGATTTTCATAGTTTCTCATTCTGTGTGGGCTGGGCCAGTCTGAGTGGGCAAAATATTACCTCCAATACACTGTTTATAGGGTCAATATAAGTGAATTTTGTTCCCTGTATAGGGTGCAAAAACATCTGGACATACCTTTGTATTTATGCAAATAGTGAGCTCATTCTCTGTCAGCATCAGGCTTTATTCATTTTAAGGTTCTGTTCTCTATTTCTGGTGCATTATCTGTGAGTGTAATCTACTTAAAAACAAACACAATCAATAAGAAGACTTCAATAGGAAGACTTCAAAATCAACAAAATGTTTTGTTTGATTAAAATTGGAAAGACGTTTAAAGATGTTTTGAACCTCCATGTCAAGTTTGGTGCAAATGCACAGTTTTCTTTTCGGGTTGTAGCCATTAATTTTTAGATTGTCCCTGGTAAGAAGGACAATCCAGATTTCCATAAATCCAAGCTTGAAGTATTTTGGTCCTGTCAGCTGACGTGTGAAACCTTCGTCAGGCACAGCTACTCCAGTTTTATATACAGTTGAAAGCTAGAATTTAGTCCCTGTTACATTTATATTTGATATTTTGTAACATCTGGAACTGAATGTTATTATTGTTGTTTAACAAGTGAAAAAGTCATCTTTGTCTCATCACACCCTCTCCCCAGGGTGTGTCTAGACTATTGGCACAGATTAGTAGTAGTTAGCATGGGTTTGTGCTCTTCAGGCCATGATTGTGATGTGCACTCTGTGTTTTGTGAGACCTCACACACATGCAGGAGAGCAACGGCACACATCTGGTGCTGTGGAACTGGGCAAACATTGGATTACCACCTGCCCCTTGTTGGTGGTTGGGGGTTGCTACAGATGGCCGGGTTTGAAGGGACCGTCTCCAGATTGCAGCCTGGTCGTTGGCACAAATGGGATGCAGACCAAGAGGCCTTTCTTGAGCTCAGCTGTGCTTGGGAAGTCTCCGATGGGCACTTGACGAAGACGCAGTAATAAGATGCTGCATGTATGAAGCAGTCCAACCAGCTCACACCACGTGAGGATGGTCTGTTCATGCTCACTATCAGGCCATCTATGGATGGTCTCTTCCAACCCAGTAAGAACCACAGTTAGTCGCGTCTTAGGCGAGGAATCATTTTATTGTTGTTGTTACAGCCCTTGGAATGACGATTCGTAAGGTTGACTGATGCGTAAGGTCTTTATTTCTTTCGTTCACTTTATGATCCTTACGGCACCGTGAAACTATTTTTTTTAAACACATACAAAATAAACATCAAATACAATTCCACAGTAAATTCATAAGTTTAACAATATTAAAACATTTTGCGCATACCTCGCCGCGCTCTCCAAGGAATGTAAATAAACCCATGAGTGAATTGCGTGCTCCGGTGATCGTCAAACCCCCTCATGAATGAAACGTCACATCCTTGCTCCAAGACAACCTTCAAACAAACAAAGAAGTGGCGGCACAACATCCACTTTGTCTCACACCAACATGACTTCTACTACAAAACAGAAAGATAATCTTACCAGGCCTGAGTGATGCTGCTCCCAGCTGCTGCTGCCTTGATGGCTGTATTAACTGCAGCCCTGACCCGACAGGAAATACTTAAATTCTCAGGCAGACATCACGTACGGGCCAGTTAATATCCCCCCCCCCCCCCCCCCAAAAAAAAACAATGAATAAATCACATAAGAACAAGTAGAGGTGTGTCCAGATGAATTTTTGGGGGGTCTATTTTTATTTTCATTTTCAACCAGTGATCAGCTGCCAGTCAGAAAGGTCTATCATATCAAAACATAATTCAGGGGTGTTTAGGAATAGAACAGAAATTACAAATTGCTAACAGTGCAAACAGTGAATAAACTGGCATACCCTTTTCCAAAGTGATCGTGTGTCCATCAGTGCTGACACTTTACACTTTCACATTTTCTCTTTCTGTGTTTCCTCAGCTTTTCTTAACGAGTGACCTTCTGAGTTTTCAAAAGGTAAATCAGCTCATTTATGTAAGGTCATGAAGGAGAACTGAGAAACTGACCAAACACTGAGGTAACTTGTTAACTTAAGGAAAATGCTGATAACTTACATGGTAGCTTCAAAGAACGTGCCAACCTTTTGAGACATACGTCTATTTGCCATCCCCTCCAGAGCCAGACAAGATAATGTAGATACCCTTCTCTCTCTGTATTATGGAGCTCAGACTGGCTGGCCGCTAGCTAGCTTAGTGCAATGTATGGTAGTGGATGGGCAGGTTAGCGTACCTCCATCAAAAGTGATCAAATAAACCGTTCTTCAAAGCAGTCGCTGCCTGTATTAATATAGCCGGGAGTGTGTTTAACATTTGGGATGAAACAACAACTGCAACGCTGCTAGTAATCAAGGCTGAGTGAAACAGTGGATCAGGAGGATCACATCCGCACGAAAGATCCTGAGCCTGATCTATTTGAATCTGACCTCACACAGGAGGATCTACAGGATTTGGAAGATGAGTGGGCAAGAAGGAGATATGCTAACTTTCCTGTTCACTTGCATTCATTGTGCTAAGCTAAGTAGTGGTCAGCAGGTCTCTGTGGGTCTAACCCTCAATGAGCAGAGGAGAGAAGGGAATCTATCAAATGGCAACTAAGCCAATTCGCCAGAGAGTCAACATCTACCTTCAAGGCAACATAACAGCTTCAAAATCATTCAGTGGTTCTCTCTTGTTATAGGAAGAGTGGCGCCTCCCACTCAGTGCCCCCAAATGACTATTTTTGTGCTATGTATGTTGGGTTGAGCATATTTTCTCCTACAGTAGGTGCATAATGCTTTCCAGGACTATTTTACACACTTAGACTGCAGTACAGCAGCATGGAGAGGAATGACACGACCTTAGACAGTACAGCAAATGAATAGAGATATTGCGACATTGCCCACTAGTTCCTTCGATGTAGTAAGTACTACTGCACTACTCATTTCACTAAATTTCCATTTTAATGGGATTCATTTATAGTGTGCCAAGAAGTCTCGACTCCAGGAAGTAAACTTGGCTGACAATGATTCCTTTCTGTCCTGGTGGAGGATAGTATACTTTGACCCCCAGGAGAGGCTTGAATATGAGGGTCAGCGTGTACCCGTGAGTATGCTCTTGCTTCATGGTTAACTATTCCACCTGTTGCAACATCAGCATTCTCTGTGGCTCAGTTCTTTAATTGTCACGACGTGGACTCTCTGAGACCAAGGGAGGTTTTTTGTTGTTGTTTTGTTTTGTTTACAGGCAAATTTGAAAGTGCTGATTATACACTGCAAGACAAACCAGGCTCTCGCTGTTCTGCATGATCAAGTTCTTTGGTATTTCTCTTTGTTTTTATGTTTTTTTTTTTAAATAAGTAGTGGACTCTGGTCAAATATAAAGAGCTTCTCCCACTTCTGGAATCATTCTGATGTAATTTGAATTGCTTTACATAAATATATTACACAATCATCAAATAGACACACACACACACACACACACATACACATATATATATATATATATATATATATATATATATATATATATATATATATATATATAATTTTGTTTTCATCAGGCAGACCAAATTGTACCTCATTATGGGCAAAATTTGTCTCCCAGACCACACTTTGGGCAGCCCTGACCTAAACTAACTAATGTGTCAAAAGTAATATGTCCCCAAATTAAAATTCTTTGAAAGGGTCCAGTTGTACATTGAGGCCTCTTCACACCTGCCTGGTTTGGTGAAGACTCTCAGGTGTGAAAAGGCTCTCAGCGATGTAACCAGTTGTTTTAAGCAAGTCAGATGAGGGCCTCCAACATGGCTGACAGAATTCATGTTACAATGCCTACACACCTGCTGTTCTGTAGCTAACAGTTGTATCTTTGTAGGACCACATATGGCAAAGAGTATGAGGTGACGGCTCACACTTTCCTAGACTCCCATAAAGCTGAACAGGACAACAACCACTGGATACTGTGCACCTCTGACCCTGGGGGGGAGGGGCTTGCACTTCTCATTGGTGGTCAGTTAGCAGCTGGCAGCGTGGAGCTCCCGGAGGCAAATGAAGGCACCCAGATGTAACAAAAAACAATCCCACGCTGTGCATGAACAAGTAGGGCAAATAGACAATTAACAACAATGAACTTTAGACAAATAAATGTTGTTTTTTTGAATTCAAATCATTGGTTTGTAATTCTTGTGCGGGGATGTTTTCACACTGGCCTCCAACCAGGGTATTAGGGTGATATGATACAGACTGTAGCACCAGGCATCTCTGCAGAAAGAGGGATTTGATCTCTTTCAACAAACAGAGGATCGCTCTAGTTGGGTGTAGGAATAATAAAGTGATACTGAGCTGCTTCTCTCTGAATTTGGAATTTCCCTCAAAATGTTTGATCACCCTTCATGAGAATTCATGCCATAATATGACTTATTTGTATGGAAAGTACAATTGCTGTTTGCTAATATTAACATGCTTAAAATACGTAGAGTAGTGTGTTGTTGACCCTCAAAATGGCGTCATGATTTTTATTGTACATTTTAAGGTATCACAGATAGAAAAAAAAAATTAATCATCTGATTTTCTTGGAAAGGTTGAGTTGTGTTGTATGTTAAAAAGAAATAAAGAAAACTACAGTGGTGTCTGACGTGTCATTTCCATGTTTGGGTGCGCACGCTCGAATTTGAATGTCACGCATTAAGAATGTGCATTTCCTTCTGTGCGTCACACTCAGCCTGCGTGGTTTTACAACACGTGTGGACAGCGGGTAGTGTCGCATCTCAGGCGTCTTGCTCCTTAATCCTGGTTAAAAAATGGCGTCTTACGATATGTAATACTGTGTTACCACGTGACAACGAGGACCACGTCGTGTGGCCTGTCACGGGTTAAAGCATTATCACAAAAGTATGTATCATCACCCGTAGATAAAGCTGAGATTTATTGAGGCATAGGGACATAAGGTGCATTCACATGAAATCGGTTCAACTAGACTCGTGTTGTGCCCAGCTGTTTTCCTCCTTACCATCGTTCCACAACGTCATTCGAAATATTCGCTACCGGGGATTTTTTTTTTTTTTTAACGGCTTCAGTTTCGGTGGCGTTTGAGGTTTCAGTTGTGAGCACATCCCTTATCCGCATCTTATCCCGCTTCTTCTCTGACGTTTTCCCCACGTTGTAAAAGCAGTGAACGCAACCCCAGGTGTCACGTTTCAGACGGAGACAATAGAGGAGAAGCGACCCGCCGACCAACCGCGGCAGCAGTTCAACCTGACTGGAGGCAGCGGCGGTTCTGTGGAGGAGAGGTCGCCACCACCGCGGAAAGGTGAGTCTGTTACATCATAATTGGACGTTAGATAAATTAAGAGCCCACATTTGTTTATATATTTTTGAAGGTCAGCTGGGCATCATAATGGTTCTGTTAAAAATATGTGGTGGTTTTAGCAGTGGATGAGGCTCTATGTGGTTTACCGGGATTTAAAGATGTTAGCTTAAAATGTGGTCCATCTAGCGTGCAGCTGTGTCCTAATTTGAGTCTGGGTGTTTGTACAACGGGCAACCGAGTCGGTTTACCGGAGATGAATGTAATATGTAATATATAGACATCCATGAAAATAAGATTCAGTCATAATAGAAGTGATGATGTCCGAGGATTCATGTCTCTGGCCTTATTCCTGTTTGGAATGGTTCTTTTTTTTTTTTTTTTTTTTTTGTATATGATCAGGAATGATGAAGCCTAAGGAGAATTCTTAAATGTTTAAATTGAAATAACCCTTTCTGAAGGTAGATTTTTTTTAAAAAAAAAGGGACATTCATAATGCATTTAAGTGCCCTTTGTCTCTATGAATTTGCATATTTAAAGATGTAAACTGACGAGGATTAATGGTCATGATGGTCTCGGTCTTTGTCGAGTGTCAAGCATCCGTTTGCAAACATGGTTATTTTTCATTGTGGCTTCATTTATTTTAAGTAATTCTTATATTTGGTTTATGAAGTATATTATATATTTATAGGATTTTCCCCAGAATGAATAGATTTGCTTCAAAGACACACGCATACTGGATTATTATAATCATCTGAGGAAAAATCTCATCTTGTTAATACGAATTTACCTTACTTTTACCTCACAGCTTGTCATTGTGGCTTTTTTTGAATGGCCTCTGCTGAGTTAAGATATCATATTTGTTTACTTTTCCCGTGCAAACATAATGCTCCAGAGAATGTGCTGTCTTGAAGCGCTTTTTCACAGGTGTGGAAAAGTCATGCAAATGTATTCGTATAAATGTGTGTGAACCCTGCCTGAGAAATGAATAAAAAAAATGCTTGGACCTTCTCTTAGAATGAATATGTTTTTCATTGGCTGGCGCTCCACAGAATTCCATGAGAATCATTGTGGTAATTTTTCCTGCTCAAGTGCCAAGATTATTGATTTGAAGTGTATCTAAAAATGAAGTCAGCAGTTAATTTGGGCACATTTATACATGTCGACATGAATCCAAAATGTAGACGGTTGTTGCTGTGCTAAAATCGAGCACTTGCTTAATTATTACCTCAAAGGGTAAGAAAGAAGCAGACATTGGTGACCTGCAGTCACTGTTTTTGAATTAAGCCCACATAATAGTATCAACTAAAGTATTTGATCTGTTCTTGGTGATGAGGAAGTACTCCAAACAGGGAGCAACTACTACTTTCTACTAACTTCTTTGAGCAATTAAATTAAGAAAAGAGTTTGAAGTTCAAGACCCAGTGGGAATTTTTTGCTTCGTGCATCAGTTTCCTTTCACGTCAGTGGGAGGAAGGAAACTAAGTTGCAAAGAATGAATTGCTATTTAAGACAAGTCTATTTACCCTCATGAATGTCTGTTTTTCACAGTCCTCTTAGGATTGAAATATGGTGACATGGTGGAAAAATGGTCTGATTACTCACTGGTCCCAGTCTAAAGAAATGAATGCTTCTCAGTCCCAAATGCCACAAAAAAAAAAACAACAACCGGAGAACCTGACACCCGTGCCCTCTGGTGGCCCAGGTCTGGGCACCGTGTTTGTCTGTGCTGTGCCGTCTTTGTCCATGTGGCTCTTCCTTGTGGGGCGCACCTCTCCCATCAGTTCTTTGTGGGCATATTTTACAAGTCTCGTTTGTTAAAAATGCATTTTAACAATCTGGCATCGCCACCCGTGAGCGCTCTGCTCTGGAAAATTCCAAAACATTGTTGCAATGACAGCAGGGTAAAAAAAAGTCTCTTTTTCTTTCCCACACACCCTCGTGTGTTTATACGAAATGCGGCTGAAATGTTTTTCCACTGTGCCACTCTCCTTCACACAGCCACAGGTTAGCTAAGGCTCGGTTTCAGGCTCCAGTTGCATCGGATCAGGCTCAGCTCCACCCGTTCAATAGCATCGGTGACACTAGTATGCTCAAATCTCAGGAGTCTCCAACAACCTGTGTGCTGCTGAATGATTGTGAGAAAATAAAATCTAATTTGCAATTGTGACACGCTTCACAATATGGGAGGGGACAGTGAACTGCAAACATTTGAATTGGATGACATAATTGGTGTTTGCAGGGGTCTGAATTAAAAAAAACGAGAGGTGTATTCTCAAGCCTGTACAGGCTGGGAGTCTCTGCAGGGCCACATGACGATTTGACCTCATCAGCTGTTGCACACCCACTGATTTGAATATTTTACATTACAATTTTGCTGAAATTTCAATATTGTTGGGCACCAGGCTATGCAGGGGCCTATTGCAGGGCATCTGTGCAGACACAATGAGCCGGGTTTGCAGGAACAAGGCTGGATGAGGGCGTGTGTCCTGGGCACTTCACTAGAATCTCATCTGGATGGTTCGGGTGTCTTTTTCCTGGAAACGCGGTAGTCTAAGGTGTTCTTCAGATTGGCCCCCCAAAATATAAATAAATTGATAAGGTTCAGCCCCAGAACCTACCTTCAGTCAGTCCTGGGCTTGCAGGGCTGAAATAGTTATTTAGAAATATAATTATTTTCTAAAACAATAAATGCCATGAAATAATTCTTTTCTGTCCAGATGAACTTGCTGGTTAAGGGAGAAAATGAAAATTCACAAAGTGAAAGTTAGAACCAATACATTTTGAGCGCTTTTTTTTTTTTTTTTGGAAACGACAGAAACCGCAACCCCTTGATGAATTAGTTGCTGATATATGAATGAATTGTTTCAGGTCTAACTTGAGGGGCGGCTGTATTTCCCTGGCTGATGCAATACTTGAGAATTCTTGTTGTTCTTGTGCTCCAACCTTGTTTTATCCCTGACACCGTGGCATGTTAAGCTCACGAGAGGTGGTTTTACAGTCTGTATGGTGTCTTTATTGGGACCTGGTTGAGTGGGGGAAGCTCTCAGCCATTCAAGGTCACACTGAGATTTTCTATTCAGTTGTTCAATAATAGAACCTTCATTGTGGACTCGGTACTCTTGCTCGGTCTGAATAGGTCCTTTTTTTCCCCCAACTCTTTTTCTTGTCTTTTTCACAAACACTTGCTGAATGTGCTTCGTATGTTCTGGCAGTGTAACTGATTGGCAGACATGGCCGTGCACGTCCCTGGACTGGTGGCTGTGATAGTCTTCTATATCATCATCCTGGTCATCGGGATCTGGGCGTCTCGAAAATCCAAGATGGTGGAGAAGGCATGCGTCGGCAACAAGAGTGAAATTACAATCGTTGGCGGTCGCAACATCAATGTCCTGGTCGGTGTTTTCACTATGACAGGTAAACCTTTTCTTTCATTTTGTGAAACTAAATTCTTTTTGCATGTGTTTGTCTAAGCAAAGTCTCCTGTATTCTTCCTCAGCGACCTGGGTTGGCGGAGGTTATATTATGGGCACAGCTGAGGCTGTTTATTCTCCCACTCAAGGTCTCATCTGGGCCATGGGGCCCCCTGCATATCTTATCAATTTTCTTTTGGGTAAGTTATGTGCAACAAATGAAGCCTTTGTGAGATAAAAACTCAGTAGGAGCACAGTTAGTTATTGTTAAAAAAACAAAACAAAACAAAACAGAAAAAAAGCAACAAATAGAGCTCAACATTCTTTTCCAAATATATTGGGACATTTCATGTTTGTTTTGGAGGGTGTAACGCCACCCCACGGATGTATTTTCAGCTTCACACACATACTTTTGAGAAAGTGAGTGCTGATAGTTCTAAACTATAGTTTGTACAGGAAGCCGCAACCAGTTATGCAGAAGACAGTTGTCATACCATATTACACCTAGATAGACGTCAGTTTGATGGAGGGAAGCATTTAGGGGATATTGATTTCTAGGAATTACTCTCATTCACTAATAGCCGGTTGCTGCTTTGGTATTATGGAGGAGCGAGCGGTACTCTGACATCTGAATGGGAGGATAACCTGCGCTGAGAGGAGCACGACTTTGTATCATTGATCAGCATCAGAGATTTATTGAGAGAATTTCACAGAATTATAATCTTTGGTTCACTCATTGCAGATAGTGACTCATCCACCTGTTTTCTAGGTAAAAGACTGGCGCGCACACACAGCTTCATCGAAATTGGAAAATAAATTTATGATTAAATACTTAAATTGTACTGTCTCAATCATGAAAACAGAAATTTGCAAACCAGTGCCAAATAATTTATTCTCAGTCTTTTGTGTAGTTTGTTTTGAGATGTCTTGCTTCGTTGACCTCAGGTTTGTTCTCAGTTCAGATTTGTCTATTTATGGGGCTGTTTTGCCGTTGAGGGCGGGTTCAGTCTACCTCACAATTGACTGACAGCGTGTGTTGGGCAGTTTGTAAGCAGATATGACTGCTCAGGCTGCTCCCCACAAACGGCCAATACCGCATTTTCAATGGAGCCAAAATGTCTCCGTACATCTGCCTCCGTCCAATATGCTGCTGTTGGGCTAAATTGGCCAAGCAGGCAGTCAGATCCTATTTGACCGTGAGAGATGTGAAGAAACCCAGCACGCATTAAAACCATGTAATAAAAACAAATAGATGTACGCGTGTGATAACACCCAGCGTCACGGCTTTGCTTTGCATTGCATCATGGAAGTCTGATTCCTGCAGAGAAACTCTGACATATATGCTGAAATATCCTCACACCCTCAGCTTTCCTGTGAATATGTCAGTGTTCCATTACAGTTAGTAAAATGATCATGTTTTTGTTTTTATGTCCTTCAATAACCATTAAGTCAGTAAGTGTTTAAATGCCCATCAGACCTTTCGTTTTGTTGATAACCCAAATATCTGCTGAGTCGGTTTCTGTTGAGCGACTGATCAGTGATTGTTCAACTTGAGGCTCTATTTTAAATAACCACATCTACTGTTCCGATTTCACTGTCTCTCTTTTCTTAGGAGGATTGTTTTTTGCGAAACCGATGAGGTCAAAGTGCTACGTGACCATGTTGGACCCGTTTCAGCATCGCTATGGCAACATGTTCACCGCAGCTCTATTGCTCCCTGCTTTGATCAGCGATATTTTGTGGGTTGCCTGCATCCTTGCTGCTCTGGGTTGGTAACTCTGTCTGTTTGAACCCAATTAAATATTGAGGGTCCTATTTTCCTGAGCTGGGGGCGGATACAAAGGTTCAAGCTTCTGGTGCTTGTATGTGTGGGTGAAAGCAAAAAAAGTTCTTCACTTTTCAATCAATCAAACGACCGGAAGAACGACTGCTACTTCTAAGCATGGCTGACTTTGTAAGAGAGAGTACAGGATACAGAAGCTGAGCAGGCGAGACGGTGATTTGCTAACCTGCCCAACTACTACCATTCACTTTGCTAAGCTAAGTAGCAGTTAGTCAATCTTCGTGGGTCTCAGCACCCTGATGCACACACAGAGGAGAGAGTAGATGGGTTCCCTCTGCTGAGCCATCCATGGCTGATGCTTGGGCCCTCTCTCCAACCACACCCTCCCTCCTTTCTGCTGGGTGGAGACTCCAGCTCTTGAATCTACTGCATAAAAAATGGTGCAACATTTGTCAAGTGGTATGTTTGCGTGGTCAACTCCCTCATTGAGCATCAGTATTCACAATTTCTCTCAAATCTAGGTTGGTAAATTATAGTCATGAAGGTAATATATTGGCTCTATGAAATTGGATTTCAACACACGTGTTCATTTGCACTCAGTGAAAACAAAACAAACCAAAACAAAAGAGTTGACTATTTTTTGGCCCTAGCAGGAAAATAGGGCCCGAACTTTTAACTTCATGTTTGTGCAATAATCCATTGCATCTCATTTTGTTTGCCATGTCTGATTTAATATTCTGTGTGATTTCCAGGGGGAACGATGAGCGTAATTCTCGGGCTGTCATCTTCTCTCTCCATTATCATCTCTGCAGCTGTGTCCATCGTCTACACTTTTCTAGGGGGTCTCTACTCCGTTGCATACACTGATATCATCCAGCTTTCCTTCATCTTTTTCAGCCTGGTGAGAAAATTAGAGTTCAGTAAAATGAGTAGAAGAAAAATGGAAGGATTTGTTGCATAAAATACATCAATCCTGTTTTGATGATTTGCCAACTGCTGTTTTCTCTCTCTTTCAGTGGCTCTGTATTCCTTTTTTGATACTCAGTCCTGCTGTTTCTGCCAGTTCACCAACGGCCTTTCTCAACCAATCAAATGACAACTCATGGATAGGCGAGCTGGCGCCGGCTGATGCTGGAAAATGGGCAGATGAGATGCTGCTATTGGTCAGACTTCATATTTGATCTACCCATTACTGTATTTAGGTGATAGAAATGCTACAATCTTGATGGCTTAACTGTGCACATCAGCACGATGATTCTAGAGGATATGATTCCTAAAGCCTGGAGTTCATCTTGGAGCTGCTCACTGGGCACGTTCGCGTTTTTGTCATGTGCAACAAACCTGTCAATAGTTTATTAAAGTAAATGCGTCAGGTCATAGAATATGGCTGGGTCAGGTACGGAGTGATGTTGACATTGTATGGCATTGTACTGACTTCTTTATAACAGTAACAGCGGTTCCTTTTTCTATTCAAGTGTCCTAATCAGTAGAATGAAACTGACAAATGTAAACATCAAGTTTAACATTTAAAGATGTGCTTTGTGCTTTGTGTTCTATTTAAATCCAAAATATTTCAGTCTCTTTAAAAGTGATGAAACACTGTGGTTAAAAATAACCTGACTGGTGGTTTAAAAAATGACTGCTGTGCACATTTGCATAAACAAAGTATAACTGTGTGGTGTTCAGTTGGAGAAGCTGCAGTGGCCTTTCTGACTCTGGCCACTTTGCACTGCATCAAGAAAGGCAGAGGAGCAACAGATAACATGAACAATGGCTCTGCTCCATTTCTGTGTCCCAGTCAGTGAGCCAACATGATGTGGCTCAGCTAAAATATATTCGAGTCATTGTTCCCGTTCATAGAGGAAGCCTATGTAGCTGTTGGATTAGAGGAACTACACAAGTGGTCAATTTGCTCGCCGACATCCTGAACAAGACTGTGTTTTTGTTCTTGCCCTCGCAGGCTTTAGGGGGACTAGCGTACCAAGCGCTCCACCAGCGGATCCTCTCTGCAGCCTCCTCTGCTCAGGCTCAGGTCACCTGTTTCGCTGCTGCTGGGGCGGTTTTTATTATGGGAATCCCCTCGGTTGTCATTGGAGCTGTGGCTGCTTCTGCAGGTACAAATGAATGCAAACACACAGCTGTGCATCGACTGTGCACGCACTCAGAGACGTGCAGGTCTGCATTCATCTATGCTCTCTTCCAAGTTGTATGTTCCACTGTCATAGGTGCCCAAGCAAAGATGTGCCTCAAAATAGAAGCCTGGAACTTACATGCTTGGTCTCTTGATTATAACCAAACATTAAAACGAGTTCTAAAGGTCTATTATTATTATTATTATTATTATTATTATTATTATTATTATTGCATGGTCAGGTTTGCCAGTCAACTTTGCTCTCCCATCCATGTCAAGGTAGCTGCTGCCTCCACAGACAGGAGGTGGGACTCGTTTCAGTTTAATGTGGGAATTGATATTAGGCCTCAATGAATCATGTCCTCTGTTTATTATATATTATTCATTACTCACAGATGATTACTACAAGTCTAATTTTGATCCCATTTATTCGTCTGTCTGTTAATACAAACTCAAAACTTCTGCCATCTGTTTCAAATTAAAAGCCTTTCAGTGTCACTTCAGAAACCAAATAAGCCATCATTTCAACAAGCGTTTTAATGTGAAACAGTTGTAGATTTGGAAAATCAAATAGTTTCCCTGCTCTTTTCTCTCCAAACAATAGAACTGACTTCATGTGTAAAATATGGAAGTGTAGTCTCAGTGGATTTTTTGTTTTTGTTGTGCCCCCGATCAGATATTTAATAGAGGCTGATATGAGTCCTGATCTGATACTTGTATTTTCATTAGTCAGAACTAAAGTTTTTAAATAAATCAAATGTATATCCATGACAACTGAATAGCTCTCCATGAAGGAAAAATGCCTGCTGCTACTCGTGCATTGTTGTGTATTTAAATAACATAAATTATAACAACAACAAAGCCCAGCTTATTCTTGTATTTAAAAGCCTGGAACCAAAAAAGTGTTTAACATGTTTGATTGGGGGGAAAATAACTGATCAAAATAACCGATAATCAATTAAGTATGGCAACTTGACGTGACAGCCGATCTTAAATAAAATGATCCCATGGGGTTAAAAAAAAAAAAAGCCTTGAAGTGTCCCAGTTCCGTCTCTGAGGTCAGAGAGAGGGAGCGTCCCTGTGTCGGTGGGACTGGAATTAAACTGTCGTTGCAAAGTCGTGTCACTCTTTCAGGTTTTCTGTGCTCCGTAGCAGGTTTTGACTGATAGAAGTCTTTGCTCGTGTCAAGAATGATCTCCCTCAGGTTTAACGTTGTTCAATCAGCTTCGGCGATGCAGATCCCATCAGTTGAAAGGCTGTTTATGGTCTGGTTGCCTGCAACCGGCTGCCATTTTAACAAGCATAATGTTTTGATCAATCGATGTGAAATATTGTAATGACCATTCCCTGTCCTCATCCGTCCATTCTCTCATAGCTGCCTCACTGAAACCCGTGTAGACTGTGTGAGTGGTTCTCTTGACTCTCTTGGAGTGTACAAATGTACTATCATTGTTTTAAATTGTTCTTTTTCTGGACCAGTACCCAAAGACTCTCCCACCGATGAATCAGAGTTAGTTTCACCATTTCACAATATAACCAGGCACCCATGCCCACCAAAATAGCTGCCATGTGATATCACCTGACTTGTCCTTAATGTGTGTTTGATATGATACTGATTATGGTGGGACTGCTACTTTATTTAGCCCAGTATTAACAATTTAGCTTTGATTTCTTTTTATATAGATATATTATTTACCACCATCACCATAATCTTAAACGCTTCTCCCCCTCCCCATTATTTCTTGTCCTCTCATCTCTGCCTGTCTCTTGATCTACTTCGATCATCTTCTTTCTTTCTTTCCTTTTCTCTAAGACTGGAACCAGACAGCATATGGTCTACCCGCTCCTTATGAACGCGGGGAGGCAGGGAAGGTCCTGCCCCTGGCCCTGCAGTACCTCACACCCAGCTGGGTGTCAGTGTTAGGCATTGGTTCTGTGGCTGCAGCCGTTATGTCCTCCATGGACTCTGTGCTCTTGTCATCAGCATCCATGTTTACACAAAACATATACAAGACGACTTTGAGGAAGCAGGTGTGTGTGTGTGTGAGTGCGTGCAAGAGTGTGATTGGTTCAGCAGCAAGAAGTTTTACACCATGTCTCTGGTCCTCTCTCATCCCGCAGGCGTCAGAGCGGGAGCTGCAAAGGGTGATTCGTGTTAGCGTGCTGCTAGTGGGCCTGGCTGGAACCGGCCTGGCCTTTGGTGATGACAGTGTTTTCGCCCTCTGGCTGGTAAGCGGGGACTTAATCTACTGCATTATCCTCCCGCAGCTTGTCTGCGTGCTGCACTTCCGCTGTGCTAATAGCTACGGGGCTATCAGCGGCTACATCGGAGGGCTGCTGCTACGCGGGCTGAGCGGCGAGCCATCACTTGGGATCCCTCCTGTACTCCTGTACCCAGGCTGGCGAGAGGAGGCCGGAGTTATCAGGCAGTACTTTCCCTTCAGGACTCTGGCCATGCTCACTTCTCTGGTGTGTGTTCTCACAGTGTCCTGGCTGCTAGAGCTCGGCTTCTGTCGGCAAATAATTCCTCAGTCCTGGGATGTACTGAGTGTGTTTGAAGTGAAAAGGGGAGCAGAAGGGGAGGAAATGCCTGTTCCCCAAGAGGAGAACAAATGTATCCTTAATACAAAGTTATAGGTTTACTGCTTCATCCAAAGTATATACAAATGTATTTTTATGCATATTCCTACCAGCCTCCTTCTCCGCACAGACTTATTTATATACTCTTACATGTATAAAAGAATTATGTAATGTTTTATATGCACCAAACTCTAACCAGTAGTATGATGAGAGGGATTCTGGGTGGTCTGCTTTCAGCTGAATACATGTGAAGACCTCAGGTTTCTGATGTTAATGTTACAACCCAAAATGTTGTCATCCTTTTGTATTGAAACTTGTTTTTCTCAGTTGTTAAACACGGCGCACCAGTATTTACGTAGGCTTTCACTCCTCTTTTCCATTCAGAATTAGGATAAATTAGTCAGTCCAGTTGTTATTTAATACTTTAATTATTAGTCAACCATTCTATGAAGTTGTTTGACCTCTGTGCATTTAATGAGAAGTGGAGCGAGGGGCTGGACACGTTTTGATGAAAATGATAACTGACACCTTGAAGGTGAGAAGCACATTTTATATCAAACAAGAGTTAAGTGTTAAATATTATGAGTATTATATATTTTAAAGGGAACATCGTTGAAGGACCATAAAGTTATATAATTACAACTATTTTTAAGCTGTTTTGTGATCGAAAGTGTTCATAAAAAAAAAGAAGAAACGTGAAGCTGACTCTTTGTATCTGATGGCGTGTGTGTGTGTGTGTGTCTGTGTGAAAGATAAACATGCTGCCTAAAAATGAAAAAAAAAGTTATTTAAATTACTGTACATAGATGAGTTACTTTAGGTTTTATGTATTTTAATGATGTTGTGTTTACATGTATGCCAACAAGTATTTATCCCACAAGACCTAAAAGCAATAATACAACTGCAATGGTGCCTTTGCTGCAGCAGAGGGCGACACCTCAACGCTGTCGTGCAGCCTGCAGCAGGTTTAACAGTCAACATTTTAACCCAATCATGGAGTTTAATTCTATTTAACTTGATTTGCGATCAGAAGTGCAGCATTTTTCTCACCTCTCCTCGACGACTGTTGGGAGACTCCAACACACTCTTGTGTTTGACTTGTAACTGTTAAATAAATGTGAGAAACTGACAATCAACCTCAAATGAACACGAGGAGTTAATATTTTTACTGCAACACCTTCACTAATAGAAATTAGTACCAAATACTTCATTTCTGACTTAACTGCTTCTGTTGCCCCAACTAAACTGAAAACGATACATTTCATTGGAATAAAGTTCGCAGTCAAGTTGGAAGATTTTGTCCTTGCAGTATCTTGTTATGACAAAGAGTCAAATATTACGAGAGATTGTGAAACGTTTTCTAAAGTTTAACAGTTACAAGCCTGACAGACAAAGTCATTAATCTTCATTTAGGAGTGTTGTTTTTTTTTTTTTTTAATTGCTAGAATGTTTTTTCCAATTATGCAACTATCATCCTTTCCCATCCAATTCCCATGTGGAAGACATGACTAAATTTTATTTTATGTGTTAACTTAAAAAGAAAAAAAAGGAAACGTGGAAGTTTTAAAGGTTATACACAATTTGATTTTTCAATAAAAAAACAACAACAACAAAAGGAATTAGAAGTCTTGAACTCCTTATTATGTCACATTCAATGATCAAATGGATGTAATGTGATTTTTGACTGACACTTTAAATCAAAAACAAATGTCGGCGCCCATTTCCCGCAGCCGCTGCGTCCTGAATGAATGAAGGACAAAAGCAGCGCTAGCAGTCGCGTCTGTAGTTGTACTCCATGTCAGATTTTACTGGAGGCCTGGACTGGTGGTGTACATATGTTACAGCCCCAGTGCACAAATAGACTTCATGGTACTCAGGGTTTGAATGTTGTCCAGTTAATTTCTGTGATATAAAAGAGTAAAGAATTTAGTGAGGAAACGGTTCATGCTAACAAGAAAGAAACTTCTTGAAGAAAACGTGATTGAGACGTAATTGTTGGAGCTGCGTATTTTTATTTAGTAGCAAGAAAAATAAGATTTAAATTTCCAAAATTTGAAATCTAGATTTTACGCTTTCCTCTGTTTAGTTGATTAAGTCCACATTTGATTTGTCAACTGATTTCACATGCCTGTGGAATATCTCTGATTAGTTAAAACAAGAAAAAGTAATTTAATATTGGTAGTTTCCTCATATTTGTGTCAAAAATGTCAGAATAATTCCCACACAAATGTTCTAACTGCTGTCTTGCTGCGGGAACACACATATCATGCAAAGACACTTTGAAATAAATAGTATTTACATGTGAAAACACCTTGTTTAAAGAGGAATCCAGTTAGCTAGAATCAGAAACGACTGAAATCCAAAACAAACGGTCAACTTTAGTTTAACAGCAGTCTTGTTTCACACTGCGGCATAAAATATGTATAAAGTAAAACTTGTTGGACTTCTTCATATCGCGGCGGACACGGATTTGCACAGACTTAAATATTTAAGCTTAACTCATCCTCACCATCTGTAGTATTTGCCCCTTTTTGACAGTAAATCAGTCACAAATTCCTGTAAAACTTGGCGTCATTGTACAAACTCATTATTCACCACACGGACGAAGAGTTACTCAGTGAACAAGGAGCCCAAAAACGTTTCCAAACATTATCATTTGACCTCAATGCACCTCGCTCCATGTTTCTAACTTTGTCAGATCTCACTGTCCTGCAAAGCGCAACAAATGTTCCCTCAACACATTTTCCCAGCAGTAGGAGTGCTGCGCTGCCCCTTGCTGTGGCCCTTCAGTGTTTAATGTTATTGGACAAATACTCACCATGTACGTTTTAATACCTGAAATCTGAATGGAATTAAAACTATTTTGACACAAGCCTCCTCTGCACGACTTCAGCTTTAGCTCAAAGAATCACATGGAGCATTACTGTCATTATAGTTCTGTTTTTGCCATTTGCAGCCGTTAAGGCCCCTGGAGGTCCGGGCCCCCACTTGGTAACCCTGTTTTCTGTAAGGCTGTTCTTCTTAAATTTGTTTGTTTGTTTCCATTTAATTGGGATTATAATCTATTTAGGACTGATTTCCATTTCTGCCTGTTTCGTTTCAGATATTTTAAAGAGGTAAAACTAAAAACGGATTTCCCTAAAAAAAACAAACAAACAAACAAACAAACAAACGGTGAAATAAGAAATATTCCTCTTGAACCAAACGTGTTTTTGGGATGCGAAAGTTTGACGAGCGCTACATGCATCACTGTAAACACGAGAAGCAAATACTGCTACTACAACTGTGACTGCTAGTACTAAGAGTGATACTGAAGGAGTCCTACACTTGGATAGATCTCTAAATCATGAAACACATCGGTTATAATAAAAAGAATAATTTTTTCTTTCGATAGTATGAACTTTGTCGGTTTGTTTCATGTACATTTACAGAGAATCTTGCTTGCCAGTGAGGAGTTCTCTCTTCCTCAATCCTGTCTTTATTGGTGATGTTATCTGTTTTTGTCAAGTTATAATTTTATTCAACCAAAAGAAAAAAAAACCAATCTTTCCATTCCTTTACAAGTAATTATTAGATTAGATAATGACTTTATCAAGGAGGCTCCATAGCACAGTAACGAAAATAAAATCAACGCTTACAGGAGTTTTTGGACTGTATTTAATTGTAACTCTTGATGAAAAGTGTGATGTTTTCTACTGTGACACTTTGAAACTGATGGTGTGGTAACTTTGTTTAATAGCCTTTTAAAGGTGCCGTTTCTCCACAGAAATAAAAGTGCTGGAGGATATTGAGAATTCTTTTAAGTTCTTCGGAAAATTCACCATTTTTTTTTTATCATTTACGAAACTTCTCGAAGTTTTTCTAGGAGTTGCTAGATCGAAATGGGTGACCTGGTGTTCGAGCCTGTGATTATGACATTAATAGATATTTTTAAAAAGACGTGTGACTGTCACTTCAAGACCATCCGTGTGATTTTGTTTATTTTAAAACTATTTCATGAACAGCAAATCAAAGGTAAGTCATTTTACATTGGAAGCAAAAGCTGTTTTTTTTGTTCTTATTTTATTTTTGCTTCCCTCAGAAGAAGAGAATTCAAAGTTTTAGGTTTTTCTTAGACGTGTTGCGGCCCCCTTCAGACGCCCCTCTCCCGGTCCTGGGCCACCCGAGTCCAAAACTCTTAGAACTGCCTCTGGATGATACAAACCTGTAATTTACCAAGAGAGGATATTTACCCCTGTCATTTCTAATACATCATTTACACCGATCTGTTAGACTCGGTAGCCTGCATGTAGGTGGATGTACATCAAGTTATGGAACTAACAAACGTCTAGCTGGCTGGTGGCATGCAGGACTCCCGCTTCCTGATCCAGTCCGGGTTTCTCCTGCAGCTGCCGGCCACCTTATCCGTAGCACTATGCGTTTCTGTGTGAGAGAAGCCGACTCTTGTTTACAGCAGAGATTCCACGGAGGAGCGGGGACCCACAGCCTGCCTTCGCCGAGCGCACCCTAGCCGCTGGATGTACACGCAACGGAGCTCTTTTTGGTTTTTTAAACCCGCAGGATAAACGCTTAAACAAGACCCGCACTTACAGGTCAACTCCTTGAACATATCCCACCCCTTTATCTCACACACACACATACACACACACTTTTTTTCTCCCACCCAAGCTGAGGTCTGGAGAGCTGGAGACCCGTTTCTGTTGCGTGGCACAAGTCTGGTATTTTCTTTCAGCTGCAAATCCCGAGGACGGCGGAGACCAGTCCGAGCGGAGGAGCCGGAAAACCGCTTCGAGGAGCGACTCTTCTCCGCGGGCCAGCCGGGTTATGTGCCGGAGATCGAGGACTGGCTGAATGGCATAAGCCAAAGGCGTTTTTCATTCATTTTTCAACCTCGCAGCCACCACCCTTGTGTGGATCTGGACGTGTACCCCCCCCCCCCCCCCTTTTCTTCCTCCACCACCACCACCTCGTCCTCCTCCTCCTCCTCTCATACACGGGGGATTCTTTGCGAGCAACACTGGTTTTAATTTATTAGGATGGTGCAGGCTACTAATAAGACCTTCTGAGGCTGGTAGTTCTCTTGTCAGTACCAGGCCTGCTCGCACTGGAGCTACGCGCACTGCTGTTTTCAAGAGATGGAGACTGAAGATGGGGATTACCATCATTTATCCAGTAAAATCACTGGCGTGTGTGCCATACCAGCCGACGTCAACGTGTCCTGTGATTGGCAAAAATAGCAAAGTGTTGTAATATTTTTTTTTAACTACAAAGGAATTCCCTTATTCACATTAATTTATTTTTTTTTTAAAGCTAAGCGAGAATCCTTTTTTGTCGAAGGGCTAGATTTATTTTTCTTTTTTAAGTAGCCGGTGTGGACAACCTCTTTTTTTTTTTTTTTTTAAGCTGGAGAATTTATGTTAAGGAACATGAGATCTGACAGTTTGTTTTGGGGTGTGCTGCTGATTATCTTCACCATCACACATGGAGAGAGTAAGTATTTTTCCTTTATATATTCGTTTAATAGGAGGAAAAGCTTACTGAGGAATATTAAGGCCACTGTGCTGTAGCTTGGGCGATCGACTGTAAAAGAAAAAAAAAGTTTAAATCCAGTAACACCCCCCCCAACTGATATATTTTACTACATTATTGCTCACTAGGAGAATGTGGGAGCTCGTAGCGCACCGACCTGCTTCACCTCCTAGCTGGAGACCATGTGGTACCTTCACTACGCTACATGAACGCGATACGCCACATAATCTGATTAAATACGCGCAACATCCACACATTTAACCCAAGTATTTCCATTTATAGAGCATGAAGATAAGGAGAATCGGCCACATGTCGCAGTAATCTTCCTGCTGGCTGCAGAGAGCGGAGGATGAATCCAGGGAGCAGAGCTGAAGGTTACTACGACCATGTGGCCATTTTGCATTTTGTAGTGTGGCGTCGCTGCGCACGAACCGTCGAAAATCACGCAAATCTGTGCTCGAAACACCGCGCAGGCACAGTACGCGCACGAATCAAGGAGACCGAATCATGTCAAATATCCTAAACGGACACGGTGACGAAAATAACGTTCTTTAGCCCCCCCTTCTCCTCCTTCGGCTTTTTTTTTAAACATTAAAGGTCGAGCTATTAAATATGATTAATAAATGTTAGCCTTAAAATAGATTCATGCTCTCTGATATTAACACGATTGATGGAGAAGGATTCATCTCATCTTTTAGCTTTCAATTTGGAAACGTACAAGTATGTCAAGGAATATTTAGCTCTTGTTTTCCCTTCTTAGGTTTTTTGTGTCCCCCCCCCCCCAAAAAAAAGAATTCCACAATAAACTTCCTATAAAATAAGCATTTCAGATCCTCTTTATAGTCCTAAGCCCTCACTTCTTTCACTGCCGTGACTGACGTCTGTGTTTTAGGATGTCTCACTGTATATTTGACATTTCTTCATCAAATTCATTCTGCTTTAAACTACAAGAGCGGAGGGGAAACGGGACAGTTTATTCTTATTATTTTTTATTATTTTTCTACCAGTGCCAAGACAACAAGTGGAACCAATGAGTCTCTCCTTTTCATTGGTTATTAAATGTAGTCATTAAAATCATTTCCTGAAACTGCTTGTTGATGTCATCAGAAGATTTTCAGAGGAATCTCTCCCTGCTGGCTCTTTTTTTTTTTTTTTTAAGTTAAAGACAACTGAGGCTGAGATCAGATGTACAGTAAAGGAGACGTCAGGAAAGTAATGTACAATATTTAGGGGGCACAGTATTCAGGAATAAGATGAACCCATAAAAACAACAGGAATGTGTTAGACGTTGAGCAGAATGTCTAACAATTAGATATACATCATGAATGTGCAGAAGTGAATCCACCTAGGGATTTTTGGTTTTTCTTGGTGTGTGTGTGTGTGTGTGTGTGTGTGTGTGTGTGTGGCGTCAACTTGAGTCAATTTGAAAGTGGAGACAACTTGTCATGGGATGGAGACATAACACTGACTTCTATTAGCATTCAAATCCACCGCTGGTCCAGCAGCCAGCAATGTGTGGGTGTATTTCTTTTGTAGTCCCCCTCCCCTCTCTCTCACACGCACACACACACACACACACACGTACACGCACGCACACACACACACACCCCTCTGAGCTGGTGAGACATCCATGAACGCTGCTGGGGGGTTGAGCTGAGAGACAAGTGGTTGCTCTGATCTTTGTGGTGTATAATACATCAGTCCTCCTAATACAAAGAGTTCAGAGACAAAAGAACTGCGGCGAATATCAAGATGGGGATGAGTTCCTCCAGTATTCCTCACTGGGATGGACTGGAAATGGTCAGGTTTTCCCAGTTTCTATCACTATTCAGTGGAAAATTACAGATTCAAATTTTTTTCACTGTTTTTGATAATCTGTCCACTTCAATAAAATGGAATTAAACTCCCTTTTAACTCTCAACCGTGGTAAACTTTCCGTGCCATAGCGTCCAAGTAAGCAGCAAACACGCCCCTCGAGTATGACGGAGATAGAGGGAGATGTGGTGTTTGGAAATAGAACGTGTAAAAATACTTCCTGGAGAAACAGACTTGGTTTTGTTGATTGGAAGAGAAGAAGAGAGAGAGTTTGTGAATGTTTAATTGGTCTTTGACGCGGAGTGGTCGCGGCCATACCGACAGATGCGCCCTCTCACTTAACTCCATCACTTGGCACCGCTGCTATTAGTTATAAATAGATGTTGTATGTCACCAACAACATTGGCGTAGGGGTTATGTGAGTACAGGCGCCCTCTGTCCCGTTCTGTGAGGGCACACCAGTGTTCTTGTTCAATTATTTATGAAAGGATATGTTGCTCTGGAAAACCTGAATGATGGTTTAAATAATAAAATGTCAGCCTATCTTTCACTTTTGGGGGACGTTGCAGCTCCTCATCGTGGCTCGGACATCTCACTCTACCCCACCTTGTGTAGGGTGCAACTCATTCCACCGCCACTATCACCCCTCTAACCCCCCCCCGCCCCCTTCTTCCCTCCTGGCTTTTGCTGGATCCCCGGTGTCACCCCTGGCGAGGGTGAGTGCGGCGAGTGTTCACGGCGCTATGATGTCTCAGTGATTGTGAGTTCATTGTGCAGCTCCACTGCAGCGGCGTGACAGCCTGAGTCAGTTGCGTGCCCCTGTTTAAGGATGTGAAAGTGTGTCACTGGGCTAGTTTGCGGGGAGTGTAGTCAAATGCTGTCCAACAGCTCCTCCAGGCTGCCAGCTGAGGTTTACAATGCTTAATTAAACACTTTATTTCAAGTGGCCCGTCCTTAGATTTGCTCAAATGCAGTCTGTGGCCAGCCGCACGTACGCGTCCTCCTGTGCTGCTGATTTAATGGCCCGTGGACTAATGGGAGATCATTACAAACGTTAGCTCTCTTTAAAAGCAAAAAAACAGAAGGAACTCTGTGTCTCAGAGCTGTTCGTCAAGAAAGAAATCCGACTCTATCAGCCAAACATTGTTGTGTGAGCTGTTTTCTTTTTTAGAGGCAGGAAACCTTTTGTTCGAGGTCGTCATTTTGGCGTGTGTCTCTTGGTTTGTTAGCAGGAGATGTCAAAAATAAATGGAGAGATTTTGATTAAGTTTGGAACAAGGAACACTGGTTACTTCTCAGAGGTGATCTGGATCCGATTGAAGGCCCTGGATCCAGGGGACTGTTTTAAGGCCTTTGGGAGGATATAACTAACTAACTGTATTTTTCTGGATGTGTCCGACGAATTTCATTGAGATTCCTCAAGATCGTATGAAATGGTAGAAGAAAAACACTCCAGGCCTGCATCTGTGATCCAGATTATCTTTATTTTGTTGTAATGTTTGATATTTCGAAAAAGTTTGAACATATTTTGGTACATTTTGTTAAGGCCATGTATTTAATTCTCTAGAAAAGCAATGAGAACGGCTGGATTCCGTTGCGATCCAGACGAGGTGTTTTGATTGTTTTGGAAGAAAGATTCCAAAGGGATATTGTGGATCCCTGTGCATAGTCTGTCTCTAGACTCCTTGGTAGAGGCGTGTGCTCTCTGTGCACTGTCTTTTTATTTTATGTTTAAAACAAAGGATCATTTATTAGTTGCTGAACAAGCTGGCGCCAGCCTCTCTCATCACGATTCCACCCCAAGAAGCGAAAGCAAATCCTCGTTACTTGGAGGTGCCGTTCTCTCCGGCGCTCTTTACTCCATGATAAGGAGTTGTGGCAGTTCAGGGAGGCTGCGCACATCATCGCCGCATAGAACCCGGAGTTATAATAAGCAACTAACATCTCTCTCCGGAGCTTTTTAGCCGCTTTTACGTTTCGTGGGATCCATAATTAACGTGATCCCACGGTTTTGATGCTCTTTTGCTTACGCGGGACCAAACAAAGCCAGCGTGACGGCGCCACAGAGAATGATTTTAGATAGCGTGCCAGCATTGCATAATCAGAGGTGTGACGTGTCACACAGCAGTGCCACTCATTAGGGTGACACGGTTCCATTCCAGCTGTCCTTTCGCTCATCAATGTGGCGCTGGGACTTCCTCTGTGGTCTGGTGGAAGATCCAAACTCAAATTCTTCACGCCTGTTATCCCGGAGCTCAGTGACAAATACAGCAAAAATGTCATTAATTGCAGAAGATATTTTACTCGTGCGGTGTAACCCCTGGTCATCCCGTCCTTCCTGTCTGTAATGCACTATAAAAACAAAGTTTTTTTTGTTTTTAATCTTAGAAAAGAGAGTGCTCTCATTGCCTCAGGGTTCTAAATTGATGGAACATGACAAGTCGAGGTCATTTTGGAAGAAAAGTTGATTTGTTTTGAATCATGATGAAATAACCTCTACTCGCTTTCTCACTTTCCATCAATGTAAAATTCTAAATCAATCGAGACACTGAACTTTAGAGTCATGAGATGTAGGGTTTTTTTTTGTTGTGTGTTTTTTTTTAGTGTGGATTTCCATTATTAACAGAGAGCTTGTTCAGCGAATTGAGAACGGGTATGAATCCCTTCCACTGTGCTCCTCCTTTTCTGAAAACAGGCTCCGCTCTCTTTTCTCGAGTCAAATTGTTTTAACAAACCGATCATTTTTGAATAAAACAGTTCACGTCAATTCATGTCTACCTTCAGAGCAAATATTCAAAGTGATGTAAGTAAAGTGTGCGTGCCCTCATTCTAAGGGAGGGGGGGGGTGAGAGTTGTTATTGTGGGTGGGTGGGTGGGGGGGGGGGGGGTGTAGTGTTACTGTTTGGGGTTTTGGTGATATCTGAGCCACAGTGTTTGAAGTAAGGTCCACAGAGGGGAAGTGGCCCACCAGACCGCCGGTCAGATGACTTCTAGTATGCTGGGGATTAGGGCCAGTTGATGTGGCAGGTGTGAGGGGATATGACCGCGCGGTGACCAGCTCCCTCGCTGCTCCAACTGGAGCTTATTGTGGTTCAGAATACAAATATTTTGTCAGAGTAAAATCCCCCACGCGTCTCTCTTGTAGAGGAGAGATCGTTCCATCCAAAGTCGATGTGTTTGTGTTACAATCTTGGATGTTTATATTAAATACGAAATCCTGCACTCTCGCTAAATTGCAACAATAAACCTAATTGGGACGTATTACACGTGATAGAAATCCCAATGTCGAGGCTGTTTTGTAAAAGTCTTGGATAACCTCACATTCTTTGAAACTATTTTTTTTCTTTATGTGGCCATTCGCTCGGGGTCAAGCGTGACTGCGTAGAACGTCAGGCTTGCGGAAGTTAGCCGATCAGAGGAAAGTGGGCGGGTCTTAAAGAGACAGGAGCTCGAACTGAGACGCTGCGTTAAATGAAACAAAAAAGCCCTTTTTGAAAGTGCAAGCAAAAGTGACTCCAGCGGAGTCTCACAATAAAGAGCTAAAATGAGCACATTTGGTTCCATTTAAATACGTTCTAATCCAGAGATTATTTATGAGTCAGTTTTCAGTCATGTGGCGATGGGGGGGGGGGGGGGGGGGGGTCACACAATGTGCTGGCGCAATCATGGGACGTTTTGAAAACTGGTGAAGTTGCTCAGTGTGTTCACATTAAGGTTAAGGATTTTTAATTTGCGTATAATTCACAATTAGATATCGGCTGAGGAGGCACACCAACACCAGGGCAAATGTGAAAAGCTGCTTTTGAGCTATTTTATGTAGCTTTGCCCCCAAATTTAAGCGATTCTTTCTTGGCCTCTCCCCCTCACCAAGCCACCGAGGTTAATGTCACGCAGTAACAGACCTCCGCTATGGCATGTGAACAGAATCGCAATGCTAATCCGTCTCAATCTTTTTTTGTTGTTGTTGTTGTGGTTTTTTTTGGCGTAATGTGGTGAAAACAACCTCGTAGCCACAGGTAACAAAAATATAAATCGAAACCTTAAATAAATTAATAAATGTTCATGTATCTTCTCTTCCATGTGTAAAACAAGTTACTATTCTTCGCTTTGTCACATAAAAAGTAAAAAAAAAAAAAAAAAAATATATATTTTTAGCTGCAGCCGTGCAATTTGACACCCCCCCCCCCCCCGATGACTGGTGTCATAGGCTTGAGAAGGTTGAACTAAACATGGAGAGGAGAGAGGAATCTTCCTCATAATCTTCCCGGAGTTTACAGCTGCATGCCTGGAAAAGGATACAATTATGTGTTTTCCCAGAATGCTCTGTTTGTGGCCTGCGTTAAACAGTGCGACATGTGGTCTGAAAGTCTATATTTGAATCTTTTATATTTTCGTCGGCTGAAACTGAGATTAGAGTTATTTACAGACAGGTTATGTTGACGGGGTCCGATGACAGTTGCGATCGTTTAACTTGATTCAATTAGAGATAGACAGGGGTCATGTTTGACTCTGTGTGTTTCTATTTGCTTGTGTGATGACATTTTCGTGGAGGTCCGGGCCAAGGTTTATCAATCATAAACATGAGCCGATGGATCCCATTACACCGTGGAGATATGTGTGTTTACTCAGCAGTGTGAAGAGCAAAGAGAGACAGGAGGGCGAGAGGCATGTACGCAGGCTTATCTGTCTGCCTGGACGCTGATGACTCTGAAATATCCGCATCACTCCTCGGCCGTTATCGGCTTTAATTTTATTTCTTCCTCTTCCTGCTTATGTACTGCTGAATAAAACATCTCAACCTTATTTAAGCACTGTTGTCTTAAAAATACATTGGCAAGAATCTGAAGCCTGGAGGCTTAATTTGAAGCAACATCCTACTCAATCCTGTCCCAAGGAAATGATTGGAATTCCTGGTGGTTAGCATGCTTAATGAGTAGAATAAGGAAATCACAAAGAGGAGGGGTTCCTCCATTCTTATTATTCTTTCTGTTGCGATTCTGTCAGGAATTTATAAAATGAAATTGATTTCACATCACAAATAGAACACAGGCATATTTTCCTGTCTGCAACTCCAGAAATAAATCCTTTTTTACTGTGGTTTTACGCCTCTAGAACCCTATCTCTCATTCACCTCAGTATCTCTTCACTCCCCCACCCTCTCCATTTTCTGGCCAGACGTCCTCTGATTTTAATAATACCTTCATCAGGAAGTGGGGCCTAGAGTTTCTCTTTACGAACAAACAAATTAGTCTTTGTATCTGAGTGGCTCCACCCCTCCCCCCCGCTCTCTGTTTCTCTCTCTGTCTCTGTCTCTCTCTCTGTCTGTCTGTCTGTCTCTCTCTCTCGCTGCTGGAGAAGCTGGAGGAAAATTCTCAATGAAACAAAGAGGACATGCAGCTCGATGGCTCACAAGTGGAGCCCAGGGGCATTGGTGTTGATTGCAGCAAGTAAATACTATTTTCTTGTGGAGAAATCATTTCCGTTCTAAATTTGGATACGTGAAACACCTTAATCGAGGCAAATATAGCCCATTCATCCGAATAACAATGCAGCTTCTATTTTTTGTGGAGTAATCTGAACATCTTAGTCACAACTGGTGTGGAGTTACTTTAAATGCAGCCAGAAAAACCAAAACAAAACCTAAAAAAGGTTCCATATAATATTTTAGCACAATTTCTCCGAAGGTTTTCATGTGTTATTTACTGTTTTGTCATTTAGCTCATAGTTCAATTGTCTAACGGTGATTCCGGTGTGTTTTGACAAGGATCCCGTAGTCTTGAAAACATTCTTGTTTGTCTCCTCGGACGGGCCGAGCGACCCTGCTGCTCGCTCGCTGCTACAGTGTGCTAAGCCTCTGTAAGAACATAACAGGTTTAACCAAGGAGCTCATATGTCAAGGCATTTCCTGTGTGCTGATTGCTGAGCCCCTTTTTAAAGCACAGTTCAAAATAATTCTGAACCTGTTCTAGTAATGTAAACTCTTAAATTACTGTTATTTCAGAAATCCTTAATGTGTTGGAGGCTTACGAGCGACGAGTCGTCGCCTTTTTTTTTTTTTTTTTTTAAATCAAGCTGTTTTTATCAGCTTTTTCAGGGCCGAGGTGCAGGGAGACACTGTGGGTTATTGTTTGTGTTTGAAGCAAGAACAAAAGGATTTGACTGACAGATTCGATCTATTCACTGAACGAGGTTTAACATTAACTTTGTGATGGAGAGTACATGGAGACTAGTTTGCAAACAAGCAGAGCAGCAGAGTAACTGCAAAGGTTAATGCATCGATAATAAAAATAAAAGGTAATTTTAAATCCATTTCGTTGAGAGGTGCCCTAAATGTTTAAATTAGTTGAAAAAGTGCCATCTAACTTCATGAATAAGAACGACAAACATTTTAACTTGACATGTATAGCACAGAAAAGGAAACTGGACAAAAAAAAAAATTTGAATGTATAGAATATTTTTATTAAAACAGGAGTTACACATAAACAAGTGAACAAAACCGCTAAAAGCAAGGCATCTTTCTCATCGGAAAAAAAAACAACAACCAAAACTTGGGCGAGGAATGGTGATAAATAACATCGAGGTTCACATCAAACCAAATATGGTGTCATGTTCCAACACCTTTTTAGAATATGACGGCGGCGGCGCTGGCTTCATTCGATAGGGCTCCATTAGAACACATTCACATTGTGAGAATATCGTCTCCCGCTAATTCCCAGGTGGCGTCATTGATAGTCACAATTAAAGGGAGAGTCAGTTGTCATCAATAATAAATAGCATCTTTGTTGTTCATCTTTTTGTGTGTTCATATATACTGTGTGTGCAGTGTCAGAGGACGCCCGAGGCTCTTGGTTTCAAGTGTTGTTTTTCCAAGCACAGAGACGTTATTCAAACGTCGTAGGTTATCTGAGGTGACAGACGGAGCATTGTGCAGAGAAATGCACCGTTTACTTCTGATATGAAGGATACGCAGAATCGTATCAACGTGTTAAAGTGTGAGCGTGAAACTAAACAAGTTTCTTTTTAAGAAAAATCTTTTACAAACTCTCCTTCATATTGAAACTCTTTTAACCTCTGTCCTCCTGACTAAAGGTCACGAGTCCCCTCAGAATAAACTTAATGCCTATTAATATTAGTCAAAAATAACCGAGCTGGGGTGGGGGGGGGGGTGAACGATAAATATAATGTGGTATGGAATCGAATGTGCACAGTTAAGACGTCAGAACACAATACAGGTACACAAAATACAAAAAGGCAAGTTGTTACTAAGAGGCGTCAGCCTTTGCTTCCTGTCTGTAAGACTAAAGTGAGGGTTTAAAAAGTCCTTTTGAGTGCTAGCTCTGTGTTAACTGTATGTGTGACATGAAGCTGAGCAAATCACCAGATTTACCATCTTGACTAACAAGATTATATCCCTCAAGGAGATTATATAATTAAAAAATGATCTACTTGCTAATCTGACACAGTGCCCCCCCCCCACACACACACACGCAAACCAAACCCTGTAAGTCTTTAATACTCTATTGTTGACATACTTCTTTAGATAGATAAAATGTTTCTTGATTGAGAGACAGAAACTTCACCTCTTTTGGTCTCTGTCTCCCAGTTTGTGGTCCCAGTATCGACATCCGAAATGAGATCAGCCAATTCAAGCGTCTGGAAAACTGCACGGTGGTGGAGGGCTACCTGCAGATCCTCCTCATCAACGACAAGACCAACAACATCAACCAGGAGGTCTTCCGCTCCCTCAGCTTCCCAAAGCTGACCGTCATCACAGAGTACCTGCTGCTGTTTCGTGTCTCCGGCTTGGATAGCCTCAGTATGCTCTTCCCTAATCTGAGTGTCATCCGTGGACGTAACCTCTTCTACAACTACGCTCTGGTGATCTATGAGATGACCAGCTTGAAGGACATTGGCTTGTACAACCTGAGGAACATCACCCGAGGAGCCATCCGGATTGAAAAGAACCCTGAGCTCTGTTACTTGGACTCAGTGGACTGGTCTCTCATTATGGATGCTGAGTTCAACAACATTATCAGTGGAAATAAGAAAGCAAAGGAGTGTGACAACGTGTGTCCAGGCCTAATGGAAGATAACCCCCTCTGTCAGCAGACCATATTCAATAACAAGCACGAGTACCGCTGCTGGACCTCCAACCAGTGTCAGAAAGGTAAGCCGAATGCTACACTACGCTGTTTTCGTCTTGATAAAGAGCAAAGATGGTTTGCCAAATTACTCTTAATAGCGGAAATGTTTGTGCGACACAAGTACGGTGGATTCCTGTGCCTTTGATCTGCGTAGGTGGCTTCCATTCTCACAAACATGCGCTTTCCTTCACCCCTTAACAAATCCCATCAAGCTCCGCTGTGTTTTCCCTTCATTTCCGCGAGACTGCAGGATTGTCCACGGGCCAGCGCAAACATCTCCTTTCTGTTCATTATGGGGACCTTGTCTTTAGATCGAGCTATTTCTGGAGTGAGGGACGGCTGCAATATAGAGCAGCGGGTATTAGAAAGGCATACTCAGTTGAGGTTAAAGCTGCTCTGCCAAGAAATGAGCTAGTCTACCTGTCTGGACCATGTCAGTTAAATATTTGCCTTAGGGACTTTTTGCAATTTATGAAAAGGGGTATATTGAAGAATCTGGGGGAGGGTCATCCTTGTTTAACTTTGGCCCAGCGGTCGGGTCATGCATTTTGAAAAACAGTTCAGAGGAGGGTCATATAATTTATGTATATTAAAATTGGAATACCTTTCCATCTGCAAGTTTGGACTAATTCAGTTATGTGTACTTGCCTCATCCATTTACTGTTCTTTCGTTAGCGTAGCATTCAGAGCAAGGCCTGCAGTGTGTGCTTTGATTTTAAACATTTAGCCTAAACTGAGATGAAGCTCTGTAATTGACTCTTAGTTATGTTTTTTTCATACTTTTATTTTGAAAGTATCACCCCGGTTGCTTCCCTTTGTCATCCCTGCATCGTACCCTTTTTCCTCAGGTTATTTTAAGGGATGCAGGCAAGGTCACGTTCTTAATTCACCAACTTTATAAAGAGCCACTGATGTTTTGATTAGAAGCTTGAATTCCCTCACAAACAGCACACAACACAAAATCTGTTATCGGAGCTCCTGGAATCAAAATAATTCCAAAAATGCCAGCATTTCTACATCTCTCATCTCTCGTTGTAACACCGGTAAAGAAAAATCGTTCCATCTATGTGGGAAAATCGCATGCGGAAGGTTGCTTAAATTCATTGCAGTCGAAACAAATGTGCTTTGTTTACATGCGGGTGAGAGGGTGATGTCAGTGCTGCAGCCTCTTTGTTTATTTTGCCCAGACTATTAAAGCACCGAGGTACTCGAGACTGGCTGGAGTCTTGAGTATCTACGCCGTAGCTTATCTCACACCAGTACACAAAGAAATCTGTTTCTCCATGAAAAGCATAGACATGATCCGTCGATTTCAAAGTTTTCTTTATGACTTTTTAACTTCTCCGTCTCCTCTAATCTGTGTGAAATAATGGTGGGAAAATGCTCCTCTGACCCTTTTCCTATTGAAGACCTGTTTACAGCTCCCATGGTCAGTTGGGAGTCTCAAACATCACCCTCCTCCACCCCCCACCCTCCAGGGACCCTCAGAACAAATAGTGGAAATTAAGCTTGCATCTTTTCCCTAGTGACCATCTCGGCCTTAAAAGAAAAGCTATGGCGTCGTACATTTTATCAGTGAATGTGCTAACGGACCTGCCCTGCATGCTGTTATTGATTTCTTGATCCCTACTGGCTAAATTACCCCCCCTCCCCCCAAAAAAACACATTCAAAAAAAGAAAGCGTGCTCAGACTTCCTGAATTATCTTATTTACAACATTTGAAAGGTCATCTGCGGTGTTGCCGTCACCTTGTAAGTCCCATGTAAGTCCCATGTGCTCTGCCCACAGGACATACTTTGTAGCGTTCCGTAGTGAAAACCTCTGTTGTTCTCTCACGTAGGACTTGAGAAGCAGCAGCAGCGGCGGCGGCAGCAGCATTGTTTGAACCAGTTCACTTCTCTCAGAGGCCCAGGCCGAGGTCAGGGTAAATGCATTCATCTAGAGAGCCTTGAAGTCTCAAGGCTGCAGATAAAGGCGACACAGTGTAGGGAGAGAGACAGAGAAGGAGAGAGAGGGAGAGGGAGAAAAAAAGAGGAATAATAGGACGAGGAGCAGGTTTGATATCTGTCAATATTCCAGGCTCGATCCGCGGATAAGATTTCTTTTTAAAGACGAGATGTGTCTACCTCACTCCCTCCTGCCTTAAGATTCCTCTCTCTCCTCCCTCCACCCCTCTGCGTAATTGCCTTGTTTTTCTCCACTACAGATGTTCCTTCAAGGGCATGCAGTGGTTTTCTAGTCAATACGGCCCGGTCTTCTCTTTAATTACACTACATGAGGAGGGAGTGCTGTCTGCTTAGCACACTACTTTAGCCTCTGGGCCTTCCTCATGGAGCGACAACAAAAGTCTCATTTCCACATGTTTGTCCACTCACCAAGATACTGTTTCCCACAACAGTTTTCAGCCCCATTCAGAGGTTAATGTTTGTGATGCTGGGACCGTAAGTCAGTTTAAGACTGCAACGAATGCAAGGGAGTGGGAGTGACTGTGTAGGGAAGTGCAGATTGGAGCAGAGGGTCCGGGTGCTTTTTAGTGGCAAGCAGTGATGCGTGGAGAGGCCCTGACTGAGGAGCCATATACGAAGGAGAAGGAGGGGCACCGAGGGGGGGAAATGTCAGACAAATGTCAAGTATACAAGCTCAACGGTAAGCTCTCACCAAAGCACAGTGCTCGGAGGGTTGAAAATCCCCCCCCTCCATCTTTTCCTCCGCCCTCAACCCCCATGCTTCCTCATAAATCCTCCCTGCCTTCCCTGCCACTGCTTCGTACATCTGTTTCTCCCTCGCCTCCCTCTCCCCCTTCACTTAGTCTGGATCTCATCTCTGATTGTCCTTGTCAGGCATTCTGCTGGTATTTCCCTCTCTATTTTCACCTCACTCTTTTCTCCGGTGCTTATCAGAGGCTGTTAACATCTCCGTCTGTCAGATATCTCTCCAGTGTTTACTTGTCGGAGGCGTCCTCTCATCGTTACAGTGGTGGCCAGCTGGCTTGTTTGTTTAGGCCCTGGATCCTCTGACATTACATGCTGTTTGCTTTGAGTTTTGGGGATCCCATGACTAAAAAGTGTCTGGCCTGCTCCAAATAGCCTCCTCAGGTCTTGTGTTTGTTTCAGTCAGGGACTGCCTCCTACCCCTGGAGCAAAGCCAGGTCCAGATAGACAAGAGGCTTTTACAATCAGACAAGCAGTAAGGCACGCCGCTGTGTCCAGGGCCCAGTCTGAGGGCAGGTTAGTCTTCAAAGCTCCACGGGGAGGCACGCGCCCTCACACTTGTTAGTACTCGCATAGCTGACGTGTCTAGTTTATGTGATAGAATATTAACTTACAGTATGTTTAGCCTTGCAGGCACTCTGGTCTAGTTTCTCAACCCTTAAATCATCTGCTGCCTGATTAAGGAATATCATGTCCTGAATGTTGTCTATTCATATTGATGCAAATTCCCGTTTCCCTCCGGAAGTTAAAGCTGTTTTTATTTGAAATAATCAAACCTGGTTTGTAATTGGGTCGACAGTGATGAGGTTTTAGTGAGTTGGAGTGTTGTAAAGGGGGGAATTTTATGTAAGGAGCCGCTCTGCTGTTATGCCACAGACTTGGTTGTGCTTGTGTGTGTGTGTGTGTGTGTGTCCTTGTACTGAACTCAGCAGAAAGTCAGCAGTGCCGAAGCATTCTGGTGCCCTGGCAGTTGAGAGAGAGAGCTCTCCACTGACCCGCGAGACTTTTACATTTGAGAATGTTTACTTCCTCCTTGCCAGAGACTCACTTGATATCTCTGGACTGAGTGCTCTGACCTAAGCCCAATTTTTATAGTGAGGGAAAATGTTGTTATTGTTGTTGTTTTTTTAGAGGATGCATTTGTCGGGTAGGCAGGTTCAGATGTGTATCGTATGTCTGCATGTGATGTTGTGTGTTTCGCCATCGTCGGTGTGTGATAACTGAGCTTTAAATGATCAAACTGGTCAAATTTAGTCTCTTATTAATCATGTTTCCATAAACATTTTGAAGAATTAGAAAAGGTTGATGGATACAGCAAAATCTGAATATCAGTGTTGTTTCACTTCTTACTCCTTTTTCAATTAAGGTTCCATACAAGAGTTTTTAAAAAAAAATAAACTCAAAGTCGTAAACTTACCTGACTCCTAGATTTTTCCCAAACTTTGTCTTTGTTTCTGGACAGCATGCACGGCCCACCAGCTGGCACCAAAGAACAGCTACAAGATTCCCAACTGTCTAATTTGACAAGACTTCCCTCCATTATTAGCTGGTAGATGATTTGTTACAGTCATGCCTAACGTTGCAGATACCGGCACCTTTTGGGTGGAAACACTTATTGCGTAGCCTTCTTTATTTGCCCCAAATCAGTTGACGAAACCGTGCCTATTTCGTATTTCCTTATTTGCCACATTTCGCAGCATTTGATTAAGATTAGCTAGGATTTCAAATTAAGATAGTTACATGGAAACAAGACTGTCATCTCACCGTGTCGGCAGTGTTTGAGAGCTCTTCACTCGCTCGGCTCACTCGAGTCTTTCCAAAAGTTTTTGGACAACATAAAATATTCACTGCATTTGAGAACACACGAGATCAACCTATTCCAAGAATAATGGCTTAAATGTATTAAATGTATGAGGAGATAACTTCAGTAACATGAAAATCAAACATTATTTTCTTTGAAACGCAACAGAAACGTATTTTACTGCCTTCATTTCAGTTGTTTTTGTTGCTCTGTACGGTAATATATTTAATTAAAAAAGTTATTGACAGGAAAATAAACTTCAGATGGAAAACAGAGTGCAGATCCTCCTTTTCCGCTGTGAGGATTTTGTAAATTGATTTCTAGAGCCTCTTGCATAGCTCATACTCCTCCTTGTCAAGATTAGTTGTAGAAAGATCGAAAAGCACAGAATTTATGCTCCCTTTGTGCTGTCCCACGTTTGGATTTATTGATAGCTAAGGTGCAAGGAATGTATGTGAAGTTGGACAGAGTGAGACTGCCCCTTTAAATACATAAGGTAGAAATTCCTGGTAGCTTAGTCATTGCAGTTGTGAGGGGATGAAGAGGGGGGAAAACACACACACACACACACACACACACACACACAGAGCCTGGGTCGTATGTGCAGGCTGCAAGTGCTGGACCATACAGAGACTGTTTGTTGTCGATACGGAGGAGTGAAACTTGTACTAGAGACGATACTGATGAGAGTTAAATCTATTTTGTGTTCATCTGCGAGTGTTGACAATGTGGGTTGAGTTCATCGGAACATCTGCCTGTCGTTTTTGTGTGTAACAAACATGTTCTGCTCTATATGACCTATAGTCCCCTCTCTGCAGAACCATCCAGAAATCTCTCGTCTGTAATCACTGTCGTTGCCGGTGTCCCACTCAAACACGATTAAATGTTGAGAAAATTCCGAAATTATAATGAAAATGTAGTTTGAGTGTGTCAGAATTGCCTCGTGCAGTAAGCAAACCTTGGGTTTGTTGCTCAAGTGGCTTTCGCAACAACGTGCCAGTAATAATTGATATATTTTGATATATGGAATTAGTGATTCTGATATTCTTGACAAAAATGAAGCAGCAGCACAGCAGGATGCTGATTATGTTGTAACAGCATATGACCCACCTGGCTCCTCGCAAATATAAATGCAATCACAACTATCGGCTATTTTCAGGTGTTAACAAACAAAACCACACAAGGATGTATATAAATATCATGTTGCTGATACACTGAGCCGGGGTAATGTTAGATGTATGGTTAGCTAGCGAGTATCTAGCAGCTGGTGACTGTTTTAATCCAGTGAGTAATGAAAAAAAAATTCTGACGTTAAATTTGTCCTTAAATTACCACAGCCCCGGGCTATGAAGGCTAAGTCAGTTACATGATGCCGTGTTCGCTCTGTGCCCGCTCTGTTTTATTTAACCGGCGCAACATTCTCGTCAGCAAGTGACATCTCTCAGGAACAATGTCATGACCAGTTTAGTAACTCTACATCTCACGCCAAGTTACAGTAACTATAGTAACTGTTGTAAATTCCCCTATTTTTCCATTTGTTAGCTCAATATGGCCTCAGTTCATTTGCCATTAAGGATGTATTAGGCTTTTGTTTTGGTCAGGCAACTTTTGGGTCAGTCCTACGCGTAGCTGTATAGGTGTTTTCATTTATTCATTTGTTTCTTTATATTTATTAATGGCCTTCCTAAAGTTGATCAGTGTCCTGCAGTTATATGGCTGAGGAGGAGAAACGGCTCAAATCCCAGTCCCCAGTGCCCGGTACTTTCCTGGGGGCAGCACTCGCCGTCATGACTCAGTATCCACATATCCGCTGTTTCCACCCGGGTGAAATACTCGTCTGAACTGAGCTCCAGTTTGTACAAAGTACCGGCACGCTGCCAGTGTTAATGCCAAAGAGATGACACTCATGTCGATAAGACTCATTCATTCCTGCCCTCCCAGAACTGCCTGACCAAAGATGGAATGATCCGTTCTGTCACTGCTATGCTTTGTTCATGGGGCCGTAACAAGTTTCACAGCACTTATATTTCTACAGGTGACCTCTAAGTTTGGGCATTGCACGTAATATCAGGGTGATGTACTCATCCTGTTCAGTGTGTGACAGAGACACGGCGCGCGTGTGTGTTGGTATGTCTCAATACATTCCGTCAACTGTGTCTCCTGGCCTTTGCCACATTTTCTACATCACTTCATAAATGTTATTCTGAGGAACTATTAGCACCCGATGTTCCTACATTCACTCACAGCTCAACCCTTCCTCACTCATAACCTGAGTCCCTGTAAAGCAAGAGGAAAAACTTAGTTACAAGCAGTTTTTCTGCTCAATTGATTTTATTGGTTGCCTTTGGACTCTGAAAAACCAGGAGTGGCAAGTGTGATTGGTCAGTTTGGAATTTTTGTTGCCTCGTGCTTTAATTTGTTTGGAGTTCCACCCAAACGTAGAGTTGTAACATGTTATATTTGCCTCACTGCTTGAGCAAAGTGTGGTGAAACTCTTGAAGCCAGACACGTGCCCACTGCTATTGCTAACTTTGGATATTTCCAACAGCATTTTTCTTGGTTTAATTTCAATTTGATTGCATGTTAGGGAATCATTCATGATGACATAGTTATACAGTTGTGTTATTGTCTATAGACCGACAGCAGACCTTATTGTCCATTGACGGCCGTCGTTATGAGTCCTCGGTGGCCTATAAAGGACTCCTCTCAAAGCGCTGACAGATTGGCCTCTTTTCCTACGTTTACTCTCATAGACTTGATTGACCAAAATAGGGCCTGTGTGTCATGCTGCTTGCCTCCAAAGAGACTGACTGACACACTTGCACTCACATCCAAACACACACACACACACACTCTCTCTCTCTCTCTCTCCCTCTCTCTCTCATGTGCCATCCCCCTTCATTTACAAATTATTCTCAACTTGTGCCCAGGTTGTGAGTGCCCAGTGTGAATGTGCCTGCTGTGTGTGTGTGTGTGTGTGTGTGTGGGGGGGGGGGGGGGGTGTATGTGTGCGCATGTATAAGTGTCAGTCCAGTGTGTAGTGTGTTTCCAACCAGCTTGATGCATATTTGAGCCACCCAGCTGCCTCTGGTGATAGGCTGCCTGCTCCCTTCTGGTTGTGCGGCTCGGAAGTTGTGACTCACCCTCTCATTCATAAATCTGCGTGAATACTATAACTTCCTCTCACAGAGCGGTGGGCCCCCCGGATGTGTGGCGTGGCTCCCCTCATCCCTGCTTTAAATGGCAGGAAGGATGAGGACAAATCCCTGGCTCTTAGTGACGCCCCTCTCAGAGAGGTGAGGGAGACGAGTGCCCACGCCTGTTCCTGAGCCTGCATGTGGCGCCTGAGCTGCGCCTCTGTCTGCTCTTCTGTCTCCCTGCCCTGGTTCTATCCCTCCATATAGCACAGGGCAAGACCAGCCATTTACTCACTGCTGGGCTGGCTTGGCACTCCTTCCTGGGAGAAAATGTGCCATGACTGCAAGTAAGCTCTAAGAGCATGGGTTATTTCCACAGCAAAAAAAAAGAAAGAAAAAGAAGTGAAATCTCCTGCTGACAAATCTCTCCTGCAGAGGTGAGGATATATGCTGGCATACAGAGGAGAGGATCCTGGATTGCCAGAATAGTTATTCAGGTTCACTGAGGTCACAGAAACACTGCTCCTCTATTTGCTTTCCCTGTTATGTGTGTGGTAAAGAGGTGAGGGGGCAATTTGATCGCCCTCTACCTTTCACATGGCTTCCATGAATGTGATTTCTTTGAAAGCGAATCCACGGCATGTTAGCTTGTATAGATGACATGGGCCGTGCCTTGTTTAGAAGCTCTGTAGCACTGAATAAGGTGGCAGGTACGCGGGACGTTTGAATGGAGGAGAGAAGCATCTTCTATTAACTGTAGAAGAACTGTAGAAGAGTTATTGTTGAGGACAGCAGCTTAACTCAGGATGAGTCATGGACCTCATGAGTGTGTTGTGTGTGGATTTTTTGTGTGTACACTGTCCATAAAAGAGATATCGAGCAGGCCTCAGCGTGCCGGCAGTGTTTGCTGTCTGTTCTTTTTCTGACCGTGAACACAATGAGGAGATGAAAGGACGTCATGAAATTACGAAGGAAACCTTGTGAATTGCACAGCTAAAGAAAATGCCCCGTAACAACCACACGCTTCCCGTCAAACCTTTCCTTTGAGTTCTGCGTGAGCTAAAGCTGGGCTTGATGTTATCTCAGCTCCCAACAAAGTTTTGATAATGTCAGCTCTTTACAAATTTTCCCCCATACAACTCTCAGTGTCAACAATCCATAAAGCACTCTGGCCCGTCTAATGCCATTAGTCTGCTCTCTGTCATTGATTGAAAAATGACCTTGACCCTGCCTCCCCTTCCTCTTTCTCCTCAGCTTGTTTAGGAGGGATCCCTTGGGTCCCGTGCAGTTGTCAGCACACAGGCTAATGGGCACAGGTGGCAGGGGCTCCTCTGCCTCCTCCAGCCCTCTTGGCATGGCTCTCTTGGCAGAGCAGCGGTTCCTTGGCTTGCAGCCTCAATGGGGCCCCCCCGCACAGGAATCACCAGTTGTTCCTTTGTGAGCATCAGGGTGGCCCGGGATGAAATATGGCTCTCAACTTTGAAATATGGCTCTTCCTGTAGAGAAATCCAGCTGCATGTGAAGCGCGGTCTATTAGCTCTACAGCGACTGTTTCTTCTTGCTTTAGCGGAGGATGTGAATGCAATTTCATGATGACTCACATAGTGATGACATGTTGCTCGGTCATCTCTGGTTCCCTCATCACTGGCCGCAGCGCAGAAGAGTCTGAGTAGAGCTGGAAATGGGGGGGGGGGGGGGGGTGTTGGATGGAGAGAAAGTGTGCAGCTGTACTGCAGCATGCAGCAGCAGCAGCAGTAGCAGTCAGACAGCAGCTTGTTACTGTGTCAGATAAATATAGAGGTCTCTGGAGCTCCCCACTGCAGCTCTATCTCCACTCGCTGCTTGGAGGGAAGGAAAGGCTGCGTCACCTGGGAGCTGCCACTATCCTCATTCATCCTGACTAAATTGGCTTTAGACTCGCAGGACATTAAACAGTATTGTGCCACCATGGTGGCAGATAGTGTAACCTAAGATGACAAGACAGTTTTGTCAGTGTTTTTCTCTAAGCCCACGGGGCACATATAAGACGACACGGTGCTGACCCGTGATGAGATCACCAGAGAGATTTGTCATTTAGGCTCTGGCAAGGCGATGCAGTTAGAACTGTGTGTAGTGTGAGAAGTTTCTGGATTTTTAATAACCAGATTCAAAATAAATGTAACAAACTCAAAAATCAGAGAAAAGTCTTAATCATTTCTAGCTTTTAACGAGACGGATCACTCAATTTGCAGATTTTTACTCGCCGTGCTGTGTTCCGTGTACCTGTAGATTCATGTGTTTCCGGAAAAAATGTTGCTTTCAAATTGAACTCAACTTTCCAGCCTCTACTTAATCTTTCATGTGTGTCATTCCAGCTGAAGATAGAGGGGATTTTGTGTTTGGGTTGTTCCTTCACTTGGGGATCTGTAACTGAACTGCAGTTTTGTAAACCAAACCATTCACTTTTTATTTTAATGTACCACTTGAATTGCCTCAAACAATGACCTGATCCAACCACATCATCATAATCAAGGATGTGAAATGCGACTCAGCAGTAAATGAAACCTACTGGATGTACATGTGACCTTTCTCGGTGATGACTCTGCTTTTCAGTGATGATCTTGCTTACCAGCTTTAATAACATTCTGACCTGTAGTGTGTGTGTGTGTGTGTGTGTGTGTTGATGGGCTGCATCCTGCTAAGGTAGCCTGCCTCCTCAGGTCTACTGCTGATTTAGCAGAATCAAGGGTTTGATGGGAGTGGACTTGCATTAGCACTGCTTTCATCTGTTCCAATCTCTTGTATCTGGTGAGAGCGTTATTTGTTGATAAGTGTCCAGCAGACCTTTTGAAGTCCCAGTCTGGAATCGTCCCCCTTCTGTCCCACTACCCAAGCATCAATTACAGAGACAAGGCCCGCGGGGCTTGTTTGCACTTGAGTGTTCGTCAGGACCTGTCTGTCTGTCTGTCTGTGTGGCTTCTGTCTGACACACATGACAGGCACTAGCCCACAGCCTGCATGTTAACACCGCCCTGTCTCATTCATAGTTTATTACTCACACTCATTAACCCCTTTTATACAGGAACTTTGTTTTTCCACTGAGCCATTCTTTATAGAAATATAGAATGGTGGCACATAGTCACACAGTGTAAAAGGGAGAGCCATGGAGGCACAGGTGTGATACTGTAGTCTCGCCTCTGACTGCACAATGCCAGCAGGCCATGTAATGTCCCGCACTGTGGCAGCATTATGCCAACTGTGTACGGGTCAGTCAATGTTGGGCCTCCTTGATGACAGTGCATCTGATACACCTCTTAGATAACAGCAATGCCTTCACTTGCCAATGGTGAGCGAGTCAAAAACAAAGTGTCCAACCCCGATTCGCTGCAGAAAATGGGAGCGTTCCTGGGAATATTCACTTGTTGTTTATCTGTTGTGGTCTTTGTTTCAACCCTCCCCAGCAGTCATGCACTGCTCTTTCCTATACAAGTGTTGTTCACACACTTCCAGACCAGACATGTACTTGCTTGTAAAACGCTTGTTTTTGCATTCCACCTACCTCCCTGCATAATATATGGTATTATCTTCCAGCCCTCTTCTTTCTTCCTCCTGTGTGTGTGTGTGTGTGTGTGTGTGTGTGTGTGTGTGTGTGTGTGTGTCTGTGCGTGCGTGCGAGAGAGAGAGAGGGAGAGAGAGACAGGGGGGTAATGACACTGATGCTTCTGTTCAGGAAAGCCCCTGGAATGTCACCAACTTTCTCTGATATTACTTTCATCCGGTACTCAAGTAGCTACAACCTTTTCTGTTTATCTGCTCTTCATGCTTCCAAACGCACATTGAATGTTTTCAGTGGCCAGAGAAAGGAAATTAATTGAATTAAATTCCAATTTAACTACATGTCAGTGTGGTCACAACCACAGCACACTATTTAAAACTTTTGTTCATGGTGTTTGTAAGAAAGGATACTTTTCTTTGTCTCCTCCATTGTATTTACCGTACAGGGTGCAGTTTTCTTCTTTTCACTGCAGCAAATGGTTTAAGAATAAAAACGCAATGCAATGTTGCATGTTATGAAATATTTACATTCCAGACATGCTTTTCACATTTCTGTCTTTATAAAGCTTTATCCAAATCGGATTGGAATGCAGTTAGTGAGCACAACACACAAAAGACTAGTTTTGACCATGATAGCACAAACAATAGCTGATTCTTAGGTATTTCACTCAATATCCATTCTGTTTCTATATTTATTAAATGTTAAAACCCAACTTGGGATGTGTGTCAGCCTTAAAATCAGGATAATCAGGTAATTTTGTCAAGGAGTTCTACGAAAATCTTACAAGGAAATAAAAATCAATCATTAATGTTGACTTTTTTCAAAATGGCAGTTCGACTTTATTGTCAACATGCAAAATAAAAAAAAAAGCAACAACAACAAAAAACAACAACCTCCTCCTTTAAGCAGTTTTTTCTCATGTCCTCCCCCCATCGCTCTTCTGTATTACACCACTTTTCTTTTAGTTCCCGGGACTGTTAACATCCCCTGAATGTGTGACGAATATACACAAGTTTTGGCAATAACAAGAACCGATGACCTTTCTGCATAACTGTTATTGAGAGTTTTGGAATATGTGTGGCCTGTTGTTGAGGTTGATGGAAGGCAATCCAGCTACAGTTGAGTAGACAGACAGCTTAGCTTGAGGCCAAACACAGAACGGATGACATCCAGAAGCCTGATACGTCTGCGTGGTGGCGGGCAGCGAGTGGGCAATCCTGCCTGAAGTGTCATATCACAACAAGCTCTGTTCATTGCTGGGGTGGGTAAGAGACAGAGGGCGAGCAGAGCCTCCAATCATAATCAGTTTCTGGTTTTTTGGTCTTTGCTTCTTGTAGAAAAACCAAGAGTTCTTAGAAAATTGCAAGTAATATTAGACTTTTAACTAGAAAGTGCTCCGAGAGTGTAAACCACCACCAAGGAGGCTACCGCTAATAGCTATATCCTGCCAGTGTCCCAGAACAGTCTTCAGTATCCAGATTGCCTTCTTGTAATATTATCATTCCACCAAATTTCATTAAAAATCTGTCCATTCCATTTTGAGGTAACAAACAAACGCTGGTGACCACATTTCCTCCTTGACAGGGAAAATATTTTTCATGGACGTACACTGCTGCATTTGTTGATGTAATTTAATTTATTCCAACAAGTACTGGATCTCTGGGTAGCTTTATTTAAGCATCTTCTCATTTTTTCTCACAAAATTTCAAATGAAACATGAAAACATGCCACCCTAAATCCACTCACTTGAAAAATGCGAGGAGTGCCGTGGCCTTGCGAAACTTCTCGACATGTCTTACATCCCGTGCACGTTGCCGCCATTAAAGCCAAATGTCTCTTTTCAAGTCTCAACCCTGCCATTTGCTTTCATGCTCCCCAGGTCTGCTCTATCAAATGACCCCCAAATGGCTGTAGTTTGCTTCTCAAACACACTATGACTTTGAATTCACATGAGAGCAATAGAGAGGGAGATTTTGTGGAGTGTGGAGAGTGAGACAGACTTCGTTTTATGGCCGAGGTGCGGAAAGGTCTGTGAATTGCAGCATTAGCACCGCAGAACACATAACTCATCTTGAAGTACGATGATGAGAGCGCCGGGTTCAATGGGAGTACGTCTTTGTATCGTTATGGATTATGCCGGAAACTTTCAGATTCATGTACAGTCAGACACGGCTGTCCCTGCGTACAGACGGAGTGGATGATTGTGAGCCTCTGGATTGGCACCCCTGAGCATGACTGGCACATAGATGAGCAATTAAATGTGCTGGACTCTGGCCTGCTTGCCGTAGCTGTGGTATTAGCATCCTGTGCCTCTGGGGGCCTCCTGGTCATAAAAACAACCCAGCTGCCCCTCAGGCCTGGTGAGGGGGCCGGGGTACCATATAGAATCACAGACCTGGAATGCTCTTAAAAGTTTTTTACACCTTGTGGTACGTTGGCCAGTGTTTTAATTAAGTGAAAGCCCTAAGTGGCTAGTGTAATTACTCAAGCATGTTGGCCTAAAGGAAATATTTCAGCCCACCAGGGATGCTTTTCAGACTGCGAACTCTTCTAGTCACTACCTCCACTTGAGTTTTAGGATTAACAACTGTTTTTAAGCTCTTGGAATTTGGGTTTAAGAGTTTTACGAAGGGGATATTTTTGTGGCGTTCGTTCCTCCCATATTATGTACAAACTCAGACAAAAGCACAAGCGCCTTCCTTTGACTCCTGTTGTGAATTTGCATGGGGGAAGTACAGTATGCAAATATCAAATGGACTTACTACTGTATTTCCTCGCATGTAAATACATTCTTGTGCACCCTTGCCGTTGCCATAGAAACAGACACCTCTGCATTCGGCTCGTAACTTTGTGCCTGCGGGTGTCAGAAAATGCTGCACACAAGCATGTGTTTAAACTCTTGGCTCCGGTGCAGTGGGAGGAAGTGGCCTCTCGGGGCACAGCAAAGAAAGGAAGCACAGCGGCCTCTTTTTAAGTGCGATGACGGAGACGCAGCTTCTGATTTATGGAGTGAGTATGAGCTGGGCGGGTCGTGTCCTGCCATCGATGCTGGCTACTGGAAGATGAGAAGAGGAGGAAAACTCAATAGTGAAAGAAGGATTCAGACAAAAAGAAAAAGGTGGAGGCCCATATATCCCCACCCAACCATGAGGTCACATCCACCCTGACATCTATACAAGACAAAGTCCAGATCAAACAAGCCTGTCACCCCCATGCTTCTAGAAATAAACCCGCTCCGGTCTATGACCAGGCAAAGTGGTGAAGCAGCTAATCAACACCAACCCATGCTGCTGAGATGGCGAGAGGAGAGCAGCCTGGAAATGTTTGCGATACACCATTTTTGTGTGTTTGTCTGTGTGTACATATGCGACAGTTTCATGTGAGGATGACACATAGATACGCCAGTGAAAAGCATCTCTGTCTGTCGTGTGTAATTACAACACAAGCATTGTGCCGGGAAGTGTGTTTGTCTGTGACGTCTTTCGCCATCCTTTCATTTTTTTTTGACACACCCATTCCAAGAATCTCTTGTGGTTTTACTGACTTTAACTTGCACATGTAAATACCTTCCTTCTGAGTGGGTCATAGTGGGGTTATGGATGAACTCCTTCGCGGGGATCCTATACAGCGTGGCATTTTTCTGACACGGCTCAATGGAGGAGCTTTCTCACGTCTGCCTTTGTGGTAGATGAAGCTGAGCCTGTGTATGTGTTTGTGTGTACAGACTTGAAGTAGGGGAGGCGAGTGGCGTGTCTGTGTGTGAGGGGGGTGGAGCCTAAAGAAACAATGGCGCCTGCTTTTGGGTCTTGTCGTCTGTTCCCTGCCTCTTGGCAGTAAACTTGATCAGTGAAGAAAAATACACCCGCTGCCTTTACAATGCAGGCCTTTGTCTCTAGTCGGCATCGGAACTGTCAACCATTTTGGAAATAGTTTCCAGCTTATTAAAACACTTCCAGATTGTGACTGTTGAACTAGTGAGTTTTCCACTTAATTGCTTGGCATCCTCAGCTCTGTCGTGTGCATCCTCGGAGGATTGACTGAAGCTGGAACTGTCACTCCTCGTGGAAGAGGAATGGCAGGGTATCTCTGCTCTTATGCTTAATTTCTCAAATCTTTTTTTCCATGTCTGTGAGAAACTTGGAAGATCTAAAGTTGATTCGAGTTTGTCATTGTTTAAACTGAGCAATGGTGCTAAACAGAAATTCGCCATCCAGTGCCAGTGGCCTTGTACAAGTGGCTTTTCGTGGTGTTAGTTTAGTTTGGACTCTTCATCGAAGTCAGTAAAATCACAGACTCTATTAGGCATTCCAGAGTTATTTTACTTTCCGTTTATATTGGACACTTAGCATCTGATATTGGGCCACTCAGATTAACACTAAAGCTGCGATAGCACCTCATTATTTTCTAAATTGACAGTGGAATTGGTGTTACATTGAAAGAGTAATTCGATTCCTGTGTTCACGTAATGGCGCAGTGGTGTTTGGTTTCATCTGTGTATCGGTGATCATCACTGCCATCACCTCTGAATTGATCCCTTGGAGGTAAATAGACACATGGCCTCGCTGTTATTGCTTTTCATTGCTCATCTGCCCTTATTGTGTGCTAACTGCTCTCCACTCCTCTCCTGCCGTATGTGCTTCTGTGACCACAAGCTCAAGGACTATAAATCTGCCAATTGAGTTTTTTTCTTCTTCTTTTTTTTTTTAAGTGTGCCGCTCCACTAAATCTCGACTCGGACGAGACAAGCGATGTTATCGAGGAAAGAAGGCTCTCCCTTGAATTCATTGGACTCTTTCTGACTCATTTTTTTTTTCCCCCCAAGTGAAATATTCATAGCCTTGACGGGTCAGCAGTGGCTACTAATACCCTGCAATCTGAGGCATCTTTACATATCATTGTTCAGCTCGAATGAATAGAAGAAAATAATAATTCTGACTGAGGTTTTGGCAGTTTTCTCTTGCTATATTTACTCTTAGAATGCGTGAATACCTGAACACATGTAAGGCAGGGTTACTTAAGTTCAGTCTTGTGGCTGGTCTCCCTGGCATTCTTGCATGCTGAAGATTCCTCAGTCTGTGTGAGAGATTAGGAGATACAACACTAATGAGGAATGGGGGATGCGAAAGAGGGCAGACAATGGACAGATTCTACCAAACAAGCCACTGCTATTGACCCTGTCGTCTTTTCTATTGTCATGTCGCCCCCATGAAAATATCCGTTGTTCTTAAAGGCCGGGAAAAGCTTTAGTTAAAACTTGTGTAACATGTAGACAGTGCTTTGCTTTAAATGCTTTTGTAGGGCACAGCATGTGTTTTTTTTCCTCTTCGCTGTCTGACCCTCGCAGGGAGAACTGAAAGAAAGCCCATTGTTTCCTCTTCACTTGCTTTGTCTGCTAAATTCTCGACCAACTCCATGGCTGAAAGCTGTCGACACTCAATCACCAACTCTCCTCCCCGTGTTCTCAACAAACTCCCCATCTTTTCTTCCTCATCTGTCCTCCTCCTCCTCCTCCTCCTCCTCCTCCTCATCATCATCATCATCATCATCATCATCCTCCTCCCCCTGCTGTTTTTGCCTTTCTGGAAGACCACCTCTCAGCCTGTGGGCACTGTTGGCCTGCTTACTCAGGATAAAAAAAAAAAAAAAAAAAAAAGCCTCAGTCTGGACGTGGATTACATAAAAGAGTACTGTCTTTGCTGTCAGGACAGTTCATTTCCACTCTTACAGAAGGATAACACCAGCACCTTTATGTAATGCCACAGACAGAAAGAGGACATAACCCTTGTCCTCTAAAAAAAATTCTCAATAATTTGCGTCTCAGCACAGCTACCTTGTTTTCTTTGTAAGTAGTTCACTTGACCTATATAGTTAAACAGTAAACATCAGCATGCGTACTGGGTGACTCATGAGTTTTTCCTTGTGTCATCTTGCGTCAGTGTACCATCAAGTGGAAAATAAGGAGGCTATCATACTTCTCCTTAGATAAATAAAAGCATCTTTTGCCCAGTCAAGCACCACTTAGTGATACTGTAAAAACGCATTCCCCCTTTAACTCTGAGTTCCTCCACATGTTTGTGAGGCTTCCCAAGGCAATAATCGCAGCTCAAATAAAGAATGCATGATGGCGAGTGATCCGCTGAAACTCGCTCTCAGCTGAGCTTCCCCAGAATGCAGTGTTTAGCCTCTAAAACCCCGACAAATCAGGCTATTTTTAGAAAATTCCACCCCCAGTTATTCCTCTTTAAGCTAACGGCGATTAGCTAAATGTGAAGCAGGATTTGTATTATTCTAGGTGAGTTTGGCACACAGGAAGTGTGCAATCTTCGTGGATACGCTGTTCATCTGTGTCACTATTCCTGTAAATGAAAACCGCTGTCATTTTCTCTGTAGACATTGCACTGCCCCATGTTTGGACCGGTTCCAGTTCAGCACATCAGCACGAGTGTGTGTGGTCTTCACTCCAAAGCTTAGATGATGGTTTCTATATGAAGACGTGTAGTGGGAACGGTTCAGCTGTAGTGCCGTTGTTTCTCTTGGGTTTGTCACCTACATTCTTCCCTCACCGCAGAGATATATGATCATGTTCTTTGGATGTCACGCCACTGCGGCATTCGCTACTAAGCTGCTCGCTGTCTCTCGCAGTCATTGCCAGGTTGACTGCCTGCCTGTCTGCAATTTCCCAAGACTACACAGCTGGTCCTCCAGTGCAAATAAGAACGTGTAGATTTCTCTATCTCTCACATGCCTCACACTCCAGGCTTAAGTGTTGTTTGTGTTTCATCACAGGATTTGATTAATGGGCTCGAATTCAGGTCTACTTGCAGGTCACGAGCAATTAAGTATGTTGAATTCCACAAATTTTTACAAATGTTTAGACTGTTGAACCCTTTGAAGTCCTCACAGGGTTGACAAGAAGCATTTCTGTTCTCCTTGTGATCCAAGGATAAGTGGGATGGATGCCTTGGAACCATTTCCCTTGTTTAAATCTTTAACTGGATTAGTGGTACCCTCTGGAGAAAGGTGCCATAATGATACAGCACTTCTGCACAACAACACATGCAGCTCTCTCTCATGCATGCTGATGCTGGGCCACACCGTTGTGTATCTAAAACAAACAATCAAAAAATTCTAAAAAAAACACCACTACATTTTTACTCTTTATTGTGCATATCAAAGCAAACCTGATTAAGATGGCAGCCTGTCGGAGCGGTCACACAGACTCGACCCTCAGTGGGTGTTTTTACAAAACACTCCCAAAAAGTTCAGTTCACCCTTCAGTTTTGTGACACCAGACATCGGAGCTCTCCACCTACCGAAAACTGGGGATGTCTGAACGCCATGTAGCCGCTTGGATGGCGGTAAGAAGGGCTGCTAACAAACCCACACCCCTTAAAGTCAATAACGGACCCGACTAGAAATAATGCGCATCTCCAATTCTCTTCTTTAGTGAAACAAAATGGAGACATGGCAAATGGCCTTTTACCCCAGAGAGAGCAGATGTCTGGAGCAATGCTATATGTTTCACGCACCGTGACGCCCAGCCAGCATTTTAAGAGTCAAACGCTCGGTGCTGCCCTCTTGAGGACTGAGATGGAGAGAACACTTACAACTGTACCTGGCATAGTGAGGACTGCTCGCAGATGTGTGCCTAAGGTCATATGTCATGGCTGGACACCTGTGGCTGCTGTGACACATCTGTTCATTGCAGTGCTCCCCTGCGGTGTGTATATATCTCATAGTGTGACCACTTCACAGCCCTACCCCTCACAGTGAGAAGAAGATAGAAGGAGAAATGTGTGTGTAGGTTAGCAAGAGAGTGAGAATGACAGAGAGGAGTGTCTCTTCAGTGAACTAAGGAAACGCACCAGAGTCCTTTGGGCCTTCCCTGACAGCTGCAGCAATACGAGAGCTCGAGGTAGAGTTGTGGTTTCCTAACAGGGGCCCAGGAGACTAGACGCAGTCATGTGTCTATCTGACAAAGTGGGGTTAAGAGCCTGCTGTTGCATTGTGAGCTTCGGGAGCCTGGGGACGAATTGCCCATCCAGCATGGTCCAAGATTTGTGTAAATTTGTACACAAGCACACAATGACCCTGACATAAACACACTGGCTCTCCTGCACATAGCACATCCCTGAGCCATCAAAGGCAATTAATGTAATCATTTATCTTGCAGTGCTATCTGGTGAACAGAGGAATCGTTGGCTGGGGGGAGGAAGGAGAGCAAAAAGGCAAATAGGACACTGATGAGAGGTTTAACTAATCACTCGGTGAACCTTTTCTTTGCCAACCTTTTATGAAAGGAGAGTTGAAGAAAATGCCATACAGTCACATTGAAGGATCTGATCACATCCACTTGTTGTGTGTCACACTTTTCAGTAACATATTTGCAAAAATAAAAAAAATGCTGTTTAAAAATACAACAACTACAAGCTGAGCTTCATTTCTGTCTGTGCCATACGGGTGTGATTTTAGGTTCTATGCGTTTCACCGAGGTTACAAATGAAGGGATAAGAGCACATGCTTTCTGCTCTTGTTGAGATTTGATTTTGGCGGTTGGTGCAGCAGATGGGAGGGGTGATGGGAGTGCATTTGGTTCTCCCTCCCTCCAGTGGGTGGGTGTGCATGAGATGCTCTCTAGTTGGTCTTCATGCAGACAGACAGCTGGTCAAACAGGCTTAGGAGAGCAGTGGGCAGTCTGGGCTTTGACTTAAGCCCATTAGGTCCTCTTAACTACTCGTTGGTCAACATCCCCAAAGTGTTTTCACAGGAAGGGTAGTTTGGGTGTCAGGTAACTCGGGGCTCTTTTTAAGACCTATCCAGATATTCCAAAGAACTTTTTCATGTTCTGCACTGTGCCACAGTGTCTTTAAGTCTGTGTGTGTTGTTGTGATTGAGTGTGACGGGGTGTGCTGTGAGGGTAGGGGCCCCCTCGCCCTGCCCTGTGTGCGCTGTTGTGTGGTTGTGTCTTGTAGCACGTAGGCTTGTGGAATGCCAGAGTGCTCTCTCTCTCCCCTTGTGGCAGGTGGTCTGGGCGGGTGCAGGCAGCAATAATGGGTACTAGGAGGGTGCAGGGGGCGACACCGGGATCAACGGAATGTGCTTCAGAATCCGGGAATTTTTCAGAAAAAAACATACTTGTATTTTGAAGCTTTTAAAGACATCTCTCCCTGCATGTTTCATCCAGCCGAAATAGATAACTCCATTAGCTCAACATCAGGATGTCATTTATTAGCTAATGTAATTTACCTCTGATCTTAGCTTTTTCTGTTATCATGACCTGGTTAGAGAAAACACAACATTGTATTACAATAGAAACAAAGGAGAACATTTACTTTCACAAAGGTTTGATTCTATTCCAAGAAACCTGCTTATCTAATCCAACATGACACTGATGTTCTTGCTGGAATGATTTACTTCCATTGCTTTCTACTTTGCCATCGGTATCATGTCTCTTTAAATACAAGCCAGCAGCCGCTGGTCAACCAGACAGTGCTATTTTATTTGAACACTGGCCGTATTGTGGGCACCAGGAATCCCTCAGAGTTATTTGAGACCAGACACATAATTATACCATTACAGTGACAGTGATGCTTGCTGTGAAGTACTGGTGTTTTATTCCGCTTTGCTCTTATCAAAACGGATCTGTTTTGGGGGGAAACAAATGGTTGTGACATGTGGATCCTGCTCTCCTTCTTCCTCCATACCTGTGAGTTAAAGCAATTCTTTCAGGCATCTTGTTAAAACACATATGCTCTGAGATGAGAAGTAATGAAGTACAAATACTTTGTGACAGGAGAGTTTTGGGGGTATTGGTAAAAACAGTCTTGTTACTTTAGTTTTGGTGCATGATGGACATTCATAACCATAATAAGAGGAACAGAAGGGGGCTGATAACTTGTTTGCTCTCCAATGTGCTGTAGGTGGTGCTGATGCACACAAAAGTTAGTTGTCACTTAAAAAATGTATACAGGAAGAAGTTCACCAAAAGTTAAGAAAAGAAGAACAGAGAGGGTTAGTGACCCTTGACCGCGGACAAATTGTGTTGAGTAGCTTTGACATAAACAAACTGTGAAAACTCAGTGCTTTTTACTTACACTACACAAGTATCTGTACTTCTACTTGAGTAATGAACGTGCGTACCTCCATCACCTCTGCATGTGCTGACTCACACAGGTTCCTGACATCAGCGTTCGTTTACTTGAGCCTTATCAGAGAGGTAAAGTGGCCCCTGTCAGTATGGCTGCCTGGTGGCACAGTCCACAGTGGCTCCTGTTCAGACCTCACGTCCCACACAACCACAAACAGCATTCGTGTGTCTGTGTGTATGCACTTGCCTGCGCCTGCATCAATTATATCATGCCAGACGTATCTGACGCAACAGCAGATGAAGGGATGTAATTTCTGAGAATACCCGTCCATATCTATTCACTGTGGAAGTAGTGGTGTACTTGTGGGACGATACAGCCAGATGTGACTAGATTAGCAGCTGTCCACAGCCTCTATTGTCTGCGGTGTCATGTCCAGCAGCCTTACTTAGACAGGAGGACAACCACAACTATCAGTCACAGAGAGAGGAGAGGACTGACGGACAAGTTCCTCCGTCATTCTAACTTATTCCTGAAGGAGATATCGAAGTATCTTCCCTGGCCTGGTCTCCGCCTCTACATGGCAGAGAACTAAGCCCAGGGATTGATGATGTGTCATTGGATCCTCTAGTGGATCAATGGGCTCTTAGCCCACTGGGGGCTGGCTCCTGGCAATCCATCATCAGGGGTCACAACACATTTAGCCCTGTCTCACAAGCACTCATTGTCATTCAAGTGCAATGGTCAAGCAGGGGGAGGAGGAGAGCAGTGCTGTTATGTTAGCAGCCTGGTCTAGAGGGATGCGGTTTAGTCCCCAAAGCCTGCGATGGGGCTGTGACGTTAGCGTGTAAGAAGAATGCTTTTCTTTACCTTAACAGTGTCATCTCATGACTCAACCATGCAGCTTGACCCAGGTCAATGAAATATTTATGCTCAAAGATATTTCCAGAAATAGATTAAGTTCTTCTTCTTCTTTTGATCAAGATCTGCATTTATTTTAGGTGAATGATTATTAAGGATTTCTTTTGTATCCTAAAAAACAAGATAGGTTACTTTTTCCTCCACGAGTGCTGTAAATATGTGTCCTGTTAGACTTAAAAGATGAATGCTATCTCGTCTTTATCCTTCTCACAGTGTACTCGTAGTTCTCTCTGAACTGTCAGCACAGTAGCTCCCCGGCCGCAGCAGAATCTCTGCTGCGTCCAGGCTGCCACCTTTCAGTCGGGCTGCTGTCTGTTCCTCTCACATCTGGATCCAATAGGAGCAGCTTCCTTCTCTGAAGGAGGGACACATATAAATAGCCAGGCAGCCGTAACCACACTATGCAGCGCAGCTCGGATGTTGGTTCATTTGTTCGTTCGGCCAGCCCTCTTTTGCATTGCCAGCTCAGATATGGTGCGTGATGTTGCCGTTCCCCCTGCACATACCCCACCCCCATGTCCCTCAACTCCACCTCTGATCCTCCGATCCCTGGGCTGTGGTGTGACTGACGCACATATGCTGAATGCTCAGGCGCAGGTCCACACTGCTCTGTGGAAAATCTGAGTGGAGTGGGGCCAGGATTAAAACACAGGCAGGCAGAGGGTGGGTGGTGGGTGGGCTGAAGGTGGCCTGCGTGGGCTGAAGTCTGTGGGATGAGGAGGGGAAATGATATATCCTGGTTAAAGCTGAATGTACTGCCTTTTTGAAGCCCAGTGTTGTCACTGGTACAGAGATCATACTAGTAATCCCACCATAGTTCTGGAGCAAAGAGTAAACTATTTGCCTTGTTCCTCTCATCCTTCCTGTGTGTGTGTGTGTGTGTGTGTGTGTGTGTGTGTGTGTGTGTGTGTGTGTGTGTGTTGGGTGGTGGGGTGTGTGTGCGTGCGAGCGCATGTGTATGTGCCATTACTAAACACATGCTCCTGTAGTGTGGCCAATGTTTGTCCCACCACAGAGGTCTGGGAAGAGAGGAGTTTGAGAGGGATGGATGGATTGATGTGTGTGTGTGTGTGTGTGTGTGTGTGGGGGGGGGGGGGGGTGTTGCGAAGCCTCTTGCTTGAGTGAGTTTTAATTTGTCTGCTTACAGCAGAAGACACTGCTGAGTGGTGTGTGTGGTGGTGAGGAGGGGGAACAGATGCATTAGTGCTGATGCACTCATTCAGCTCGGACTAGACACACACCTCCTCCTCCACACATACAAGTGCGTGTGTGTGCACACAAACACACACACACACGCAGTGACACTATTACTTCACCTTTTGGTGATGTCTGAATGGCTCTGTAACCGTTGTCTTTTTGTTTGCTTCTTTGGACCAAAGACTGGTGAACTGATTGATCAGTTTATAAAACTGTGGCTGACTGGAATGAACTGCTCATGAACACAGTTTAGTTTCTCTGCTGCCGTTCAATGCCCCTGCACAAACACCACCTTGCAAAAGGCAAAAAAAAAAAAAAAAAAAAAATCTTCCTCTATTTTGTACTACAAAGAGTGTGTGTGTTTGAGGGGGGCAAACATTACAGCAACAAATCTCGTGTTGCTTTGAAAGCATGCCTCGAGAGTCTTCATGTGTGTGCGTGTGATGTGGTAACTGCAGAAACATGGCGGTTGTGTTCCAGGGATGGAACTTGAGATTGTCCCTGCTCCCCTCTCGCTGGCCTCTGAGGAGGAGCCACCAGTGCTCGCTCCTGCCCCTGCTCTGCTGTGCGCCTGCCCTCCTCTTCCAGACGCATAGCTTTAGTTTCCCTCCCAGCCCATGAGGGTATCAGGTTTGTTTTGGGGGAAGGAGGAGGAGGAAGGGGACGAGGATGAAGAAAGCTGGCATATGTGAGAATTATGCAGAGAGGGCTTTGCATCAGTGTGGGATGGAGGTTGACAAAAATGGAGAGATGGAAGGGGAGGATGGTGTGTGTGTTTGTGTGTGCGTGTGTGTGTGTGTGGATAAAACAAACAAATCCCTCCTGGCCCGTTGCTGCCCCTGACCCCTCATCCATAAATTCCATGCCAGCAGCTGGAGTTGTGAAGCGGCCATTTTATGAATGAGGGAAAGGAGGATAGAGAAATAAGGAAGGAAAGAGAGCTAGAGGGGAGGCGGGTCAGGTTGTGTGTTGTGTATGTGTGTGGGTGGGTGAGACGCGGCTCAGAGGCGCTTGCGGTAGACTCGGTTATGTGTGTGTGTATATTGTATTTGTGTGTGTGTGTGTGTGTGTGTATGAGTGACTGTTCAGGCTGAGGAGGAGCCTGGGGTAGGCCCACACACATACACTCTTGCCTCTTCACAGGCTTTGTGTGTTTGTGTTTTGTTCATGCCTCTGCGGAGACACTGTGCAGTCTGGAACAAAGGCCCAATTTGGGGCTGCGCTTCCGCCCGAGACTGCTCGCTTAGCCGCCACAGCAGATCAGTCCACCGGATCAGAAATAACAGGCACTTCTCATAGAAAGTCATCCCCAGCTCCACAGACTTCCTCCTTGGAGAGTCATGTTTGTTTGTCTGCGAGGTGCGATTGTCTGTAGACATCTTTTTTATGTTCCTCTATCATCTCATGAAATCCTCAGTCATTGTAAGAGGAGTCCCAGAGGATTTGAAGTCAAAAATAGTTAGATTCCTGTCAGAGGGCAAAGACATATTAATTCACATATTTATCTCTCACACTTTGAGAGACCTCACTTCTGTGGGAGCCAGTTTTACTTCTTATTGTGTAATGAAGCTTTCCTGTCTGAATCTTTTCTTTCTTTTGTATTTCAAGATGAAACATTCAAAGTTTTTTTTTCCCTCCCAGACAAAGAATAAAATCCTCAAAAAAACCCTCCAGTGCAGATCAGTATTTTTTAATGAAGACTGTCACATACTTCTTTTTGTTGTCGTCGAGGTCACACAGAGTGTATTCTCTGTTCTCCTTTTGCTGCAGCAGTATATTACATGGATGCTCATGACACGAGGCGTTGAGCTGCCAAGATGTATTGATCTCTTGCTCTCACCGCTGGCCAACTTGAGTTTGCCCTCAAACCGCCAACACAATGCTCGCTACGGTTGTCCCCAGGTCTCTGCGGGGAGTTTGGGGCGTTGTTTCATGCATGATGGGACTGACTAAGGGAGTCTTGAATCAAGAGAGAGAGACCGAATGTTCAGGCCTGCCCCACCCATTCATTTGTATTTCCCCTTGCGCTGTAGTGCTGTTCAAATAACTCTTGACTGTTGGTGAATATGCCGACAGAACTTTTTTGATTGTAGTGATGCAGGCACCACAACTTCGCCAGACTTTTATCATGTTGAATTTTTCTTTTGACTCAGCTTGTCTTCTTCATGAATTCCAATCATTAAAACCTGAGGCAGCTTTCTTTTGTATTAGTATCAATAAATAACCTGCAGCTAATATTTAGAAAAGCCAAGCGAGGTCAGGGATAGTGCAACCTTAGTGTTGTCATGGTGATGTCAGCCATACAGCTGTAGGTAGCAGGTGCCATTATCCAGTCGGTCAGTCAGTCAGTCAGTCAGTCAGTGCAGGTCATGTAGCGCTTTTGGTAATCAGAGCTGACACAGAGTGACAGAGCAGAGGACATGCCGTCATACAGCTCAGGGACACCAGGACGTCCTCTGGTGCTCCTCATAATGCTGCTGATCCTGCCGGCCTTTCCCTGCTCCCTCTTCTTTGCCCCCCACCCACCCCCATCCCCATCCCCACACCCTCACGGGGGTACAGAAAAGGAGCAGCCTGGCCTGGAGATGACTCAAAACTCTGTTTACACGTTGGACCTGATCTGCGTCCAAAACACATTGGGAACACAGTGTATGTACCGGCTGAGCTCACTTGCTCTCAAGGCAACTCGGTGAACTTGTGTTTTTCCCCCCTCGAGGACAGGCGATGCAGTAATAACATGCTTCAGGTGCGCTGCTGTCGCCTACATTTAGCAAGAATGTGCTCCTGCGGGCAAGAAATGGTTCTATGTTCCTTTGATCTGGAGGGCGGCCACAAATTCTCCTATGTGCTTCTGAAAAATGATCCATAATGTTGATAACACATATTTTATCAGATAAGATTTATAAAAAATTTACTGGATCCAAGCGATTTTAAGATCTGGAACATCTGGTTCTCAAAACTTCAAATGGTCTCTTTTGCTTAATTTTAGGACATTTTATTGACTCAATAAAGATAAATCATCATTTTAGAAATTATAAACACACCACCAAATTTCCCGGATTTTGGAGGGTACTACATGGTGAGGTAGGTAAACGAATGTCCCCGATTCAAAATTTAGACCGCAGTTACTGCAGTTGAAACAAAGGAAGATACTCGCAGCTTTGCAGCATCTGATGACAGTTCGCTGCAACGTTATGGATTTGAGACTTAGATGGCACTTTGAAACTCAAGTAAATTCTAACATAATAAGAACTTTATTGCAATTACATGATGAATTCCAGGCTTGCTTGCAGAGGAATTTCAGCTGTTTTCTGACTAAGATTGTCATGAAGTTATGAATTAAGTGTGCCAACTCAACACTGTCTGTCCTTTCCTTTTTAATGAAATTGATCAGGAAAATATTCGGAATACGTTTGCCAAAAAAACAAAACAAAAGGATGATCAAAAGGAATGAATGAATAAATGACTTTATTCATTAGTTTTAAAAACTGTGACATGCCTAAATATATGACTGCACCCAAATCCTCGCCAGCCGTTTCATAACCTCTTGCTGTCTGAGAGCACAGCAGAGTACAGTGAGGCCCCCGGAGCAGTGGGTTAGTTAGGATAGCAGATAGCTGCTGTGGTGCAACAGACTGTGTAGAACACACACACACACACACACACACACACACACACACACACACACACACACACAAACACACTCAAACTCCTCTGAGAGGGTCAGGGCAGAGTAATCGTAGCTCTAATCAAACCACCACAAGACAAAGCAGTGCTTGGAAATTTGGCCATGGAAAAAGGCCTGGAGTCAGAGCCAGCTCTTTGATGGCTTTCTATTGAGTGGTAGTTAAAGGATATGGTCTCCTGTTTCCTGTGTTTGCTCCGTCTTGCTGTGTGTGTGTGATTGATGGTTCACTGATTGAACAGCATGCTACCCCCCCCCCCCCCCCCCCCCCCAGCCTCCTATCTGTCCTCTGGCTGTCTGTAGTCAGCCTTCCCCATTCAGTGCAGGCGGTGAGAAACTCTGCGTGTGTGTGTGAGAGAAAGAGAGAGAGTGTGTGTGTGTGTGTGTGTGTGTGTGTGTGTGTGTGTGAGAGAGAGAGAGAGTGTGTTTATTCTCTGAAAAATCACTAATCAAGCAGGTGTGAATCCATTGTACAAGTCTAGATAATTTGTAACTCAGGGGGCATTCAATCTCAGACATTATTTAACAGCTGATTTCACACAGTTAATATAATAATGTAATATCTTGTGCTTAAATGTGAAAAGGGGATCTTCATATCATCATCTGAATGGCTTTTGGTGGAGTTCAAACTACACACACTCTGTTATTAGAGTTAGTGATGTTTTTCTGAACCAGTTCCAGAGCTGCAGCAATCCTATCGCCAACAGTAAATATAGCCTCTAGCCTTCCATTTTTTACAGTTTATGATGTGCAATTTGGCTGCTTTCAGAACAATAATAGTTAACAAGACATGTAGGAAATAAGTCCCTGCATCTGCAGGGATGCTGCAGGTAAATATAGAATCAGCTGTCAGTGTGCATGCAGTCTATGCAGCTGGTGCAGTGTGCTCTTCCCCACAAACATGAAGGATGTCTTTAGAATGACATAAAAGTGACGTAAAGTGAAATGTGGAGGTGAGCGAGGGGGAGTGATAAGGGTGACTTATTACAAGACAGATTATTTGTTATGTCTGTGCAATACTGGTTGAATTAGAGTCACTGTATTCACAGCCTTTATGTCATTTCTTCACTCCATTCATCTCAGTTAAGACTGCTCACTCAGATTACCAGCCACTCATATGACGCTGTTTTCTGGGTCATAACAAGAAAAGAAAAAAAAAAAAAAAAAACAACAGCCCGTCAGATGTGTGTTTATGTTCTCACTGGACGTGTGGAACATGTCTGCAGTGTAGATCCCACGGTTGAGGCCCCCTGTTGGTGCTCTAATGCTACTGCAGCTTGGTCCGTTAAGTTGTGTGAGGTCTCTTAACGGCAAGAAGACAAAGGCATATTTTTCTGAGCAGGGGGCTCCAAAGTGGGCTGTGGTGTTGCGTGCCCCCCGTCTCTGTCCCAACTGAAGGAGAAAGTTGTCTGTGGCCTGGAGAGGAGGGAGAGAGAGAGAAAGAGAGAGAGAGAGAGAGAGAGGAGGAGGGATATCGCCCACTGTTTTCAAACTGTGTCTTTATGTCTCCCCTGACTGTGAGTGTGCCACAGCATTTCACAATGGAGGCCATTGTTTGTTTGGGGGAGAAAGCGTGGGTATTTTGTTTCAGTCATTTCTGGAAGTCTTATGTTTGACACGGTGGGGGCTTAGCACTTCCTGTGGTTGGAGGCAGGCTTGTTCTCTGTGCCCATTTCTCTGCCTCTCCTCTGGCATCTGTCTGCGCTGCCCTCTGTGTCTCTAATTTACTTTATGTTCAGATCTGAGGAGTTTTTGAAATGATGTGCGTCTGCTACATATGGTAAATTTTTTGGATTTCATCCTATGCCAGGAAGGGGAGGGATCTGTGTCTGTGAGGAGCAGAGCATGTCCTGACCCCTCTGACCCATCTATACTCCTTGCTACAGCCTCTCTGATTCCTCCTGCAGGGCTATGATGACACCTCACCTCTCCTATGTGTACCGACTCCTCCTTAATCCGACTAAG